>NW_008825614.1:11979961-12004049 GCF_000699105.1 Pygoscelis adeliae | reverse complement strand
ATGTGCTTTTCTATTTAAGGAACAAACTGGCCCATGAAACAGGAACCTCAAAATCCTACTTGAGCCTCAAGAATCATATCTAGGGACACAGAAGGAGAGAGAAAAACTAAAGACATAACGGGACACCAAAGAGGTTTGTCATAAGTACAGAGTGGCTTGACTACATTTAAAAAAAAATAAAAAAAAAAACAAAACAAAAAACCCATTCACACTGTACAAGTCAGTTAAAAAAAATGCCTTCTTAACAAAAGATGTGTTTCTTAGCCAATCCTTTCCTCTGGTACATACACGATACAACAATGATATTTAAAAGTTCAAGTGTCAAGATGAGTAAAAGTTCAAAGAAAGTTTATCAAGTTTAGAGTTATCTATCAGACACTCGCTGTATCTCCTGGAGGTATGACGATAAGAATACGTATATGGAATACGTTCAAGACAAAGAAGGAAGTTTTAAAAATAAACCTAATTGCACACACTGACATTGGCTCACCAGTTTCATTTTGACTATTACAGGGAGATAAAGTATTACTGGGAACGTTTACTTTTTCTTCTTTTTATTATTTTTTTTTTATTTTTAAAAAACAGACACAAGTTGCGTTTCACAAAGAAACAAGCTGTTCTCTGAGATACCCAGGTGATCACTGGGAACCTCCACTACATAAAGACTGTATTTAATCAGAACTGATTTGCATTGCAGTTACAGTGCTGTGTACCACAGTCTTTATGCTCCACAATCTCATGGTTACAGTGCAGTCTGATGCAAAAAAACGACCATGAGCTATTTCTAGGCAATGTCAGGATCCTAAAGCCAAGGACAAAAATTCACAGGAAGGTCACATAACATGGCAGTTGGCTAAAGAGTGCAGGGCTAGGACTTCATGAACTATGGCAGACAACTCGGATAAAAGGACTTCCAATAATCCCAGGAGGCCAGGAGAGAACAGTAACTTTTAAGCCAGCCAGTGCCTTGTACAAAGCAATGTCTGGCAAGCCCTGAACCAGATCATTAAAGAAGTCAGAAGGAAAGAATCAAAAAAAGAAAGAAGAGGAAAAAAAGAAAAGAAAAGAGCTCATGACAGAACGACCTTAGTAGCCTGACCTTTCTGGAAAGGATGCCACCGGTACGATTGGAGGGCCATCAGCTGCACAGACAACAGCCTGGGGAAGGGCTCAGCGGCAGCTCAGGCTGAGTACGGAAACTGAAAGGTATTGAGCTGTAAGTCTAAAAACCGAAGAGGCTTGGCATATTTCCCATTGTGTGTAAGTTAGCTAGAAAGATGAGAATGTTAGAGCTCCACATGATTCATTTGGGTTCTGGTAATAAATAGCATGCAAGCATGTTTAGCTGCTGAATTCAGTCAAAGCAGAACATATATATGTTCGCTTCCAAACCAAACTTCAAAGCAGAAAACTCATTCTATACAGAAAGGACAACTGATAGACTGTCTACCTTCTTACCTACTCCATTTAGCCTATCTCCTCACACATAACCTTTTCTGTTCTCCAATCCGCTCTACCTGAATATGCTCGTTTCCCTTGCCGTGTGTCTGTACAAGTATCAGCAGTCTCCTACAAGCACATGAACACACACACATTACGTCCTACTCACACTACAACCCCCACACTTCTTCCTCCACAGCCTGCAGCCTGTGGAAGAAAGGGTGGCAAAAGCAATGCCTAAGCCTCTTGCGAAGGCCTTGCTGAGCAGACTGCAGGTAGCACCACCCCCAATGCAATGCAGGACCCTTAATTTACAACCTGCTTAAAATCTGCACTCCGCATTTGGAAAGAACTTGCATTTTTCCTTTCCCTCCCTTTTTCCTTCTTAAAGCACATTACGGCTGCGAACTTCAGTTAATAACTGTGGTGTTTACAGTTTTACCTGAGACCACTGCAGGCCCTCGGGTCATATACCTGACTAATGCTGAAACCGGGTATTTCTGGATTCTCTCTCAAAGTTAATACAGAGGTAATAGGTGCTTATTACTAAGAATTTTGAAGTCCCCATTTGATAAAGTTTACAAAAAAGTGGGTATAGGATTGGCACAAGTGGACATTTTTACGATTTTCTGAATGTAGGTGGCTTGGTTTGTCCCGGTTACTTTAGACACACAAGAAGCAGCTTAGGAAGATGGGAAGGGTTTTCTTACAGGTGACAAACAACACTTCACATAGAAACAATGGTAAGTGTATCAGTCAATTATGCTTTGTTCTTTGGATTTACAAAAACAAAACCGAACTCCCTCTCCTCCCTCTATGCCTGGCTTCTGTAAAATTTAGAGAACTGGAATTAGCAATATAATTTTAATATACTTTCTTCTAAGCAAACATTTTCCCCTGAAAATGGTATTTCATACTCAGAACATCAGTTCTTTCTGCTGTGTTCCCAGAACTCCTATAAGAACACAAATGCCTTGTTTAAAGCATCATTTTCTTCCCTCCTTACTTCAAAGCGCACACAGCCCTGCCGAAGGAGGACTTCATGGTTCCATCAAGGCAGCAGAGAGGAAGCATCTAAATCTAAATAAGGCCTTTCATCTGTCATACAGTACAAACAGATAGACCCAATATAGCTCATTCTTTAGTGATACAAGATTTGTGCTTTGAGGTTACACCTTCCTAAACAAAGCCCCAGCTGCACTTCAAGTTAAGTACTGCGAGCAGATTCACCAGAGAGAGCAAGAGCAAAAAATAAGCCTGAACTGCAACATTCAATTTTGGTGAAGTTCAGTGTACACAAAAGCTTGACTTCCTACCTTTTTTCCTCTCTCCAGTCATACCAGTGTAAAAGACACTACCTCTCCCATGGTCCCCGCCTGGCTGAATTCATAACCCTCTATCTATGAGCACAGAAGCAATATTTGAAGTAGCCTCCACATTAATATCAAGATCCCACCAACACTAAGTTTAGCACAGAAAACATAAAGGACTGTGAACATCAGAACACAAACCATCTACAAAGAAAGCCATTGATAAACACAGGTCTAGAACTGGTTTCAACATACCAGCAGGTTGACCCCACTGAAGTTTATGTGGGCATCTTGTAAACACCACAGCAAAGAAGTTTTGAATGTCTGCCGGATTAGGCTGGCAATCTAACGCCCACCACTAGCACCAGTGGTCTGTCACAGCAACATCTTGCAACTGTTAAATTAGAGCAGTCCTGACAGAAGTCACTTCCAAAAAGCCTTTTCCTTTAAAACACTAGTAAGATTTTAAGTGGTCATTGTTCTCAGTATTTATTGAGAAATAAAGTATTTTCAATATCTGAAGCTTTTTAAAAAAGAAAAGAAGTGAATCCATATACATCAGCATAGGCTTGCAAGTGATAGATTCTGGAATCATGAATACTGCAAGCCCAGGAGACAGCAGAAGGAATGGACATTTTGCTTTATGTGGAGCCGCTCTGGGAGTATATATCTGTGCTATATCATGACCTTACCTGGCATGTTTATAGGTTGCCGTAAGAGTTTCTGTGAACAGTCTTGATCACTACCAAATCACGCTAATAGGCATAACAAGCGTAATAAATTGAAGAAGCAGAATTCTTTTTTTGTACTAGTTTTTCTTGCTCATGGCAGCATACTTACCTCGAATAAAACTGGTTAAAGTTATTTACTGATGTTTCATAGAGGAATTCCCAAAAGTTTTCTCTTTCATTTACCTTGCTCCAAAAGGAAAAAAGTAGTAGTTTTCCTCTTTCATGGGAAAATGAGCAGCTCTCCATCTTTGGTACTTTCTTCTCTAATTGCGGAACTAAATAGCATAACAGAGACCTCAGTGACATGTTCTTCATCTTAAGCCAGATTTAGAATAGCCTTAAAAGAAACACCATGCAAAGTCTCATTTTCTAATAGAAACCCTTTCTCCATCTTTGATCCTGGCAAACTCGCTCTGACAGCTACAATAAAGAAGAGGTTACTGCCACAGGCCAACTATTCTGATCACCTCCTAGAAGTTGGCATCCCAGGAAAAAAGCGGAAAAACAGTTCATGGGAACAGCACAAATAAAGGAGTGGACAAAATGCAAATTAAAGGGCAGTAACATGCCTGGCTACTGCATAGGCATCCCATACAGTTAATGGAATTATGCGGCAGCAGTCTTTCTCAGAGAGGTTTTTAAATCACTCAAAGAAGAATTTCTAAAGCTTGTCTGCCAAACACCTCATGTGTCATTTATCCTTCCACAGCAGCAGCAAGCAGTTCACAGACTAAGTGCCCCTCCTTCAAGTTATGAGAAACCCCTGTTAGACTGAACTATTTAACAAAAATCAAAGCTACATTAAAAATATGCGTGAAAATTGTTCTTAAAAGGTAGCTCTTGGAGCTTGTAAATCCCACCAATACAACTTGTAATTGCACACACACATAATGTACCCAGACAGACCCCTTGCAGTTCTAAGTGTCTTCCATTTTTCTTGAACTATTTCCAGCACTTTTGGAAAACAGGTTATTTATTCTTAAAGAAAGCATGCCAATTATGGCAGGTCAATAAGGCACCGCAGGAAGGGCAGTGTTGCTTTGCTCCCCCTTCAAAGGCAGATCACAAGCACTGCCTTCGTTAACAAGTATTGACTACCCTAATTACTGCATTCTAGACCTCACATTTTCACTGCAGCACAAACCTCAGCTGTCTGCAGATGCCATGTGCCCAGGTTAGATTTTGCTCTTACTGACAACACTCTGAAAAGGGGCAGGCAGACTTTTTTTTTTTTAATAAATTATATGTACTTTTCATAGAATCATAGAATAGTTTGGGTTGGAAGGGACCTTTAAAGGTCATCTAGTCCAACCCCCCCTGCAATGAGCAGGGACGTCTTCAACTAGATCAGGTTGCTCAGAGCCCCGTCCAACCTACTTTTGTTGGATTTCAAAAATAGCCACAATACCTAGGAATGTACTTACCGATCCTAATCTTTCAAATTACATACCTGAATCTGTTGGTTTGCATGCCTAAAGTTAGAAAATACAAATCCAGTATTTAGACTTGGAAATTAGTGAACTGGTTTTCAGAAGAGCTCAAACTCAGTGCCTCAGAAAAACAGGCTATTTAGCTGTTACATTTGTACAGAAAATCCTGGCTGTAGAACAGAACACTTTCAACCTTGTTCTCACAACTCTCTGATTAACCGCATTGAGCAATACTTTTGCTTTCCCTATGCATGATTTAGAAACAGAAAATCAATCCTAAATAACTACAGGTGGGAATTTAAAAAGGCTATTTTAATTCTGAATAACATTGTCAGCAGAATAGAATACAGTTTAATCCCCCCCCCAACTACTTTTCCCCTTAAATATCCACTACATTAAATATCTGCCTTAAGAAAAAAAGCTCTATGGAAAATGATGACACCAATACCCTTACTATTCTGAAGCAGTTTTGTCTAATCACAGTAGTTTATTTACCTAACAGTGAAGACATATAAGAGCACTTGTTAAGAGTTTATGGATTCAATTCTTCTCCTTAGGTCAAAAGATATTTCTTTCTACACCACGCTGACTTCCTGCTCACATCCTCAATGCCGACACCCAAGGTGGCCGCACAACCTACACGCTGAAGGGCTCGCTGTCTTTCACTTCCTTTTGTGACTTTCAAGGCCAAAATGAGGGAGAGCTTTTGTTCACCAGAATATTGCACTTTTTCAGTTACTTTATGAATATGCTGTTTTTTCAGAGTGAGAGCTTTACACCTACCTTCTGATATATCCTCTCATACTAATTTGCTCCTATCTAGGGATGCATAGGAAGATGCCAAGAACCAACACAAGCTGAAAACACCTCCCCTTCATTCTTACTGTTGCACTCTGCACGTGTAACACATGCTCCAGAAAGCAGATACTTAAGTGAACATTAAAAGTCTGTCTGGATGAATGGAAAGCACACTTCTGTAGCTACCAGAAGGATATATTGTTAGACTGCACTTTGCCATTCCTTACATAGCAATTTGCTGCCTGCTGAGCATTGCCTGTTATTTCTATAGGAAAGCCGGAAGTGACACCAACAAGTGAGTTTTTTGTCACCCACACCTGAGGGCCACCAGGTGTCTGAAAAAGACACCTGATCCTTGCCAGTTTACCTTTAAAACAAGGCATCCACACTGAAAATACATATGAGATTGAGTAAGTATACTTCATCTTATTCTTAGTGATTTGGCTGAAGGAAGAAATCATTTTCACAGGAGATCCAGGACACAAAAGACACCACAGCTTCCAGCAATGTCTTCTGAGTTCCACAAGTATTACAGATTATAGTAATGAGATCATATCAGTTTTGGAATAGCCCTGCAGCTGAAACATCTTGTATTCATTGCACACAAGGTCAATGTTTTTGAAGGATGTCTCTTCACCACAATGCTGTCAAAGCAGTCTCAGTATCAGCAGAGCAGTCCAAAAGTGATAACCAGCTAAGTAGCTCTGGTTTCTCTAACTTAATAGTCTGTGGTGTGAAAACACCTTAAACATATATATATATATATATAAAAACACATCACCTTTAATCTTGTGCACCGTACTCTTTTGTGGTTTATACAGCAACCGTACGAGTGGTTTATACAGCAACATGAGGCTTTAATACTTCTTTGTCCAATAAGATAGAGATATCAATCCAATAAAATATAGTAGCTGCCTCCTGTTTTTTCAAAGGAGAGGGAGGGCTACTGATCCTTTAAGGTTTCTTTTGCTTAGAAGACAATTCTGGATGTAAAACTATACCCATCACACAGACTACAATAAATAGGTCAAAAATATTTTATCAAACAAAATATTTGCAAAACCTTTGAAGACTGGCGATTTGCTCCTGAGATGAAAAATACGTATACAAATGAGAACATTACAAAGGAAACCATGCTGGTCTTGAAGAAATAAGTTGTAAAGAGTCTCAATCCTTTCAAAACCGTATTACCTGCTATACAGAGCTGCTTGAAAATAAAATCAAAATTTAGGCATTATATTAGCAACACAGACCCAGTATCTGATCAATATCTTAGGTATCTGCAATAGGGCTTTTTGTTTCTTAAAAAAATTAAACAATGAAAAATTTTCTGTTTGGAATATCAAGACTTTTAATGAGACCAAAAAATACTGGGTTTCCATTTCACTTGAGAAATACCCCACAGTTCTCACTTAAAATCGCAGAAATCTAACAGCAGCCAGACAATCTCCAACTGCAGACAAACAGAAGATTTCAGTCTTATGAAATGGTCAGCCCATGACGCCATCAATCTTGGATTGCTCCATGTCACCTTGAGAATTACGTTCACCGTTCTGAGGGCTACTGCTGATCGCTCAGCATGATAATTTAGTAAAACCAGGACTAACTTTCCTAGTTAGGTCAATGATTTGAAGCAGGCAACGAGATATACTTGGGATAGATGAAGCATGATTTTTAAGTGGCTTTAGTGTAGCGGCACACTTAATTCAAAACCATGGGTCAGATGTTTTTACTACTTTTGAACATCACATAGTACAGGATCCAGTGTTTTGGCGTACAATCTGGCAAAACAGTCCTAGGGATCATTTCTTCTTATTTAGACGGAAGCACACTGGACCAGTACATCTGCTTCTTATGTCCAAAAAAATAGAGCCATTAACTTGTACGTCATTCCTTGTTATGCTACTCAGCCGTAAGAAGGAGGGACAGGGGAGAAAGTTGCTGAGACAAGTTTATTTTGCCAACCATCAGCAGATTCACTGACAGATTCAGAACAAGATTCACTAAGACCTTCGGAGCAGTCTCTGAAAGTAACTGTTATAAATTACTTAAGTTATAAGTTACTTAAAGCCTGGGAACAAGAAAAGAAGGTTGCATTTACACTTGTTTTTCTGTAAGGGCATCTATGGCCATGGAAGCAGAAAGGAAAACCGAGTTTTAGAAAGGTTTCACTATTCAGCATAACTGACCACAATCCAGATATGAAAAGGATAGCACAGGAATTATAGCAAAAGGAATTCGGAACACTAAGAGGTTAAGGGTCTTCTACCAGCAATAATCATCTTTATCCACTTCCATAGGCAGTTTATCCTCAATTCCAAATTTTTGTCATTGATCTCCAGCTCCAAGTTAGGCACTCACAAAGAAAGAATTATGCAGGTAAATTGCTCTGTTTTCATTCTAGACTTTGAACTAAGGATAGAAAACTAACATGCTAAGCTGCTGCTAAATTTAACCATTTTATGATTAATCACAGATTAACCTATGAAAGAGATTTTTTTAATGAAGTCTGTGGGAAACAAACCTATGCTCTACCTGGTCATATTTCTTTCACCTTGAACATAAAAAAGACCAGGTCTGAGTAGATATAAATATACAGCCGATAGGGTAGAAATCGCCTTACCTTCCATATCACATGGCGAATTTACTCAGCACAACCATTTCTATTGAATCACAGCATTACCAGGCACAGAATATTTGCAAATGATTCACAGTTAAACTAAACCTTAGCGAAACTAAACCTGGTTTACTGGCTGTAGGTCAGTACCCAAGAGTTTCAAAGAGTTCAAAAAAGTTCAACGTATGAACATTCATCTTGAATGCAGTTTTTCTCCATGTCAGCCAGTTTTCTGTTTTGTTAAAAACTACACCAAGCGAGGAGCTTCATCTGTACATACATACAAAAGAAGATATAGGGAAGTATGCAAAACAGTTTGGTAACAGACAGATGGGATGATGACAGTACTCAGAGACATATGGACCTGTTGTAATCCATTAAAGAGTATGTTCCTCCACACAGTCACAAGCACTGCGTACACAACCAATACTGTTACCAGTTCACCTTTTTCACTGGGTATGAAAAGCTCAGAACCTCTAAGGAGCTTCTCCAGCTTTTCAAGTTATGGCCCTAGCAACTGCTAAATCAAAATGCAACCTGTAGGCCAGGCCCACAATCGCTAGTAGGAAGGAAAAACCAGACCAACTTCGCTGAATCACAGTCAGCTGGAAATACAGCAGTAGCCCCTACCATCAGGGCACAGAACTACTGCGGCAGCGACGGTGGCCACGCCACCAGCTCCGGTCCGAAGAATGGCAGCAAGCGGCCACAACACTTCACAGTTGGGAAAATGTGACAGTCCAACATCTAAAGCTCACCTTCCCCACTGCTGTGTGTGTATAGCTGCTGTGGTGAACAGACTGAAGAGAGAATAAACCAGGCAGCACCCTTCGTGTTCTGGTTCCAGCAATGAAGCAATTTAGGGTTTGGGTTTGGTTTGTTTGTTTTTTTTTAATAGAAGTTGGTGAAGAATTCAGTGAGGTGGTGTGGGGAAGGGAAATAAGGTTGTTTTAAATTCAAATATGAAGTCAAAGAAATTACTGCATTGACTTTGCCTGCCTGTTTTGAGCCTTGTTAGTGCAGGATCCCTACCTAAGCTTGTGTACCAACACAGAGTTAAAATATTTATCTGTCAAGACTTGCCTATGTATTGTTGGATCTCATACAATGTTTTATTGATATTTGTCAATAAAGAGCAATATGCAGCTGCTCATATTTTAAGTTTCCATAGGTACCATGTGCTAATATTGAATTTTCACATTTTCAACACAGCAAGGCACAATTTTGTGGGTAAAACAAAATGGTTTAAGTTTGAAAGATGCTGAAGTTGAATAAAATTACTTAAATATAAGTTACCTTATTAACTTCATATTAGAATTACCTTAACTGAAGTTGAATAAAATTCAGCTTTAGATTTCAAAACTCAGATTCTTGTCATATGTATAAGGTTAGCATATAAGATTACCTTAATTTTAACCTCTGAGTTGTAAAACACAGATGTGCTTTTTTTTTAATTTAAACACCTAAATTAGAATTAATAGAACAAGTCCACACCTGCCTCCTATTTAATATCAGATAAGTGAATCAGAGAGGACATGCAGACATTCTCCACAATCCACTAATCAGGAAACAAACATGCATCTTTTCAGAAAGTTATTTTGCCTGTGTATTCCTAAATGTCTCTGCTAAGTCCTAATTAGGGAACAGGATAATATTTAAAAAACAAAACAAAAACCAAAAATGCACACCTTCCAAGTTAATAAGGAGCAAACAGTAAAAGAGTTGGCTTTACTCTTCTTCTAGTGTTTTTGCTAAGGAAAAGTAACCACAGGGAGCGATGAGCTGAAAGAAGAAACAAACCAGTCTAACGTCACATCAAGAAAACCCTCTCATTGACTTGATACACTGTGCAAAAAGGATCTTCAACTTATTTCTTTTACATTATAATCATCGTAGGAACCACAATAGTAGAATCAAAAAAGGCAGCCTATAGTAGTTTGCTGCTAAATTAAATTATTGGTAGTGAATTCTTTGATAATTTCTTATTGTACCCAGATACATCTGGATCTCGTCGTGCTATGTAACATATAAGCAAAAAAAGAGATGATTATTCTGCAGAAGAGATTACTGTATTTTGATTATTTGTTCCACTTGTTCAGAACAGAAAGAGCTTTCTTTCTTTCTACACCATGCTGAGGAGACCGGGAAGCGCGCAGCAACAGGAGGAGAATCTTGGTGGACAAGGCTCCAGTACCGAGCAAGTTGTTGCCTCACATGCCGGTGCTTCGAGACCCTGCGGAAGGCAGCGGCTGCGGCAGACACTGTCCTTCAGATCACCTGCAGAAAAATCAGGCAGAGAGCACGCTGCCAACTGCATGGCACTGATAAAAGCATGGTTGAAGTGGCCATTTGAAAAGGGAAAACTTTGACTTTAGACAACATTTGAGGCTCTTGATGTATTTCTAGTTTGACTGCTGTAGTAATAGACAAATGCAACTTACTGCTGAGTTATTACAAATATTTTTACTGAAGATTTCTGACCACTAGAAACTTGCCTATAATCTATTAAATTATCTTATGAGACATGCATTAACTATTACATTCAACAAACAAAATTCACTCAGTTTACATTTTCTACACAAATTCAATATGGTATGTAAAAGAAAAACTAGCCTTGTCATCAATAGAAAATGTTCCAAAGCCAATACTAAAATCTGGCAACTTGATTGTGTCAGTCAACTGCCTTTGACCTCATGCTTGCAGTAGCCACTGTGCTAACAGGGTAGGCAAGCAGCTTTACTTAAACATACATGAGGGCAGATAATCCTGAAGAACAACCTCAGTTTGTGTAGCCCTTCTCCCTGTTACTCCATAGATGTATGGCAGACATGGTTATTTCCAATGCAAGACAAAAAGCATTAACTGAAAGCCTCTCAATGAACTGGAGTTAAAAAAAATCAAGTTAGATGTGGCTAAGAGGCATTGCTCCTGACCTTTACTTACTAATATGAAGAACAGTAAGCCAGGCTTAATGTCAGGGGAGTCGGGGTGGAAATCACATTATGCAATTGAAGGTTTAATCCTTGAAGGTATTAACCATACCCAAATGCTTACGTCCAAACCGTAGCCACATCCAACCATATCCTGATGCTTAGGTCCAGTACAGTCTATCAAATTACATTAGGGATTAGATTGGCCCCCTGCTGTTTTATACACAGGGAATATTTTTAGATTACCAATAAAAGTGCCGTGGAAGAACTATGATGCCCGTGACAAAGCCAATGCATTGAGAAATCCGTCCCTTTGCTAGAACAATGCAGCACCGCAGCTCGCTGAAGCAGCCTGTGCAGTAACAGCGCTGTGAGCTGGCAGACACCTAGCATTAGACACATTCTCCTCAGAAACCTTTATATTTCTTAATCACAATTTTTAGTTCCTTATTTTCTACTTTAGCTTTTGAAGGTGTTCCTTATTTTCCAGGAACTTTTAGATAATATTTGTGGAGATTGCCATCATGTCCCAAATGGTTAAACACTGACCCAATAATGTTTGTAAAAATAATAACTAAAAAAAATTTTTTAAAACTCCTTTTTTTCCTACAGTAGCTTCTGTCAGTGGCAAGCCACCTATAACCTTCTGAACAAGAAAAAAAACCCCAACAAAATATGAATATCAGACCTCTTTATTTTACATAACACTGAAGCCTCTCAATTGACCTGCCAGGTCAAGGTTACAGTCTCTCAAATTGACCTCCAATTTGCTAAAAGATTTTAACTCAACTTTTTTTTTTTTTAAATCATGTTTTCCACAACAGGATTAAAAAACAACCAACCAAAAAACCACCCAACCAACCCACACTAACAGGAACCATGCTACAATTAAGGACCACACTCCCCAAATAATTAATTATATAATCATAATTTAAATAGCAGATCATTCAATGGTATAACATCCACATATAGAAAAAAAGATAGGGGAAGACGACAGAATACATTCCACACAAAAACATAGATTATTTGCTTCTATTTACTTGAATATATGTCATTCAAGAGCTTATGGTAAAAACGGAGGTGGTTCTTCATTAGCATAGGATTACCTAGTTTTATTCTGTGGCTTGTTAGCAGCTGCTGTAAAGCAGTTCAGAAGTTTTCATTTAAAGTCTAACACACTTACCAGCTATCAGAATTCTCCTGCCTTCTCTCAATGTAAGCCCACACACCAAGAAAAATAAAAAAGAAAAAAATCCTTAGGATAAAGAGTCCTTTCAGCACCATGCAGTCAGCTTGCAGTCCTCTCTCCTTACTTCCAGTTACTAAATAGCTTCTGCTTTTCTAACCCCTTGTGTACCACACCTGGAAAAAACCCTTATCAGAAAGCTGATCCTGCTTCTACGCCCTGAGCCACTGTAAACATTGTATTTTAACTTCAAACAACCTGCCCTTCCGCGTGTACCAAAAAAAAAAAAATAATAATAATCCAACTGTAGTACCTCAGGTACCTCAGCTCTGTGTATTTCAGTTTCCAGCTCTGCTAGCCTTACCCACTGTTAGGCTTGCCTATCATCTCACTGACTATAATATGCATGCAGTCCTTGTCAGTCTTAGCAAGGATTACATATTCTCACTTTTCATATTTAAAAAGCATTTTTCCTTCCTGAAACTGAAGCTAACATTTGACAGCAAACAGCTACTTTGTTTGATTTCTTAAGGGAGGAAAAATACTTAGAGAAATTCCTCCATTTTCATCCCAAACTATAGATTCAGGGTGGTATGTGGGCACAAAGGCAGCCCAAATATTAGTGACACAAAGGACTACCTCAGAATGAACATATGGGAAGCAGAGAGGGGCAGCAGTGTTTTTTTTTCTTCCAATATGTACTTTTGTACTAGCAAACAGAGCTGAGCAGAGCACTGTGGAAAATAGAGAACTACTAAATACATGCACTCCCATAGTCTTCACAGAGCACAAGTCATCTACTTCTGCTCAGGTCTCTAATCTCCTTCCCTGAGACCAAAGGAAGGAAATAGTGAAAGATTTACTGGTTTTTTTTTAAGGCAGCACTGGTGTGAGCAATAGCACTCTACACCACAGGGCAGCAGAGGGAATCTGATTTTTTTTTTCTTTTCCCTGCAGCAAACTCTCTCCAAGATGTCACTCTAATAGAGAATGTCTGTAATTTTTTCCTGATCTGTAGCATATCCCCGAGCACCTCCAGGCAAAAGGAAAGAATCGGAAAGCCTGGCGCTGCAAAGGGGCATTTATGACACTTACTGGGCCTGAACAACATAACTTGAGTTTTCATTTGCAGTGCTGCATAGTCACTTCTCTACAAGCAAGCATTTGGATTCTGTAACTTCGCCAAATGTGACTATTCATTACATCACACCTAGACACATTAACTGGAAAAGAGTTATGTTAAACTGCTGTGCCCCAGATCCGTTCACCATGCAGACACTTCAGCAGCATTACCAACCCAGTCTTCCCGACACTGGCCATTTTTCTCTGTGTCAGCTTTAAAAACACTTTCCTTTTTGAAAGGACTATGTTAATATTCTCTCAGAAAACCATAGTGAAAGTCATGAATTTTAAAGAATAAGAGTCTGAATTACTTGTACCAAAGAAATGTTAGAAGACCGTGAAGGCTTTCTGATGTCTCATATAAGAGGATCGTGGTCCCGCTCACAGTTGTCAAATACCGCGTGCTATTTCAGATGAATGATAAACATGTATGCCTTGACCCCAGCAGAACAGGAGCAATCAATAAGGGCTTGGCAAATGCCTTTCAACATCACTGTCTAACCCTGCGGGGAAAAAAGTAATCTGACAATTTGAGATGTGTGAGACACCCCTAGAAATACTCTTCAGTTTTCTAAATGATGTAAATATTTAAATCAGCAAATCATAAAACATACACAGTGAAACTACTTAATCCCTTTTTCATTTAGAACCTATCACCTTCCTATCTCAACATTTTCCGTAAGTTACATGAGGCACAAAAACCAATTAAGATTAGTTTTAATCAGGATCCAGTCTGACACAACCACTGAATGGCATTTAGGAAATAACAAGGAGGACACAATATTCATGGTGGTAAGATTCACGCTATGTACTACAATCCAACATCCTAATATTACTCAGATTTTAAATTGGTAAGCCTACTTTTTTGTTACAGCTCAACTGCATTTGCTGAAAACAACCAAAAAAAAACCCCATATAAAACTAGTTAACTACACCATTGGTACCAGCCACATAAGAAAAGCAGAGATTATACTGTTAAAAGTTAACAGTTGTTAAAACCAGGAAGTAATAATTCTCCACAGCTAGGATGAACAGATGCTTGTTTGTTTAAGCTCTATCAAAATCCTTGGAAGAGGTAACTCATTTGGGTTTTGAAGTTCCTTTAAATTCCTGATTAATACACACAGTGTTAATATTATTCTCATTTCTATGAACAAAAGGCTTTTAGTATATCCTGTGCACAAGCAGTAAAGTCCTTGTACAGAAAATAAGTAAGATAAACACTTAAAGGGGCAATTCTCCACACTGAAGTTGAACACCAAGGGCAGCCCACGCCAATAGTAGCCCGGTCTCTTGCTGGCTACACACAGCCGTTGCGATGGACTTTTTTCTCCCCCTTTGACTGCATGTCAGGAATGTTATTCTGAAGATATCCTCTATGCTTGATACAGGACAGGGAAAGGATATAAGGAAGTGTAGAAACAGATTACATGCACAAACAACCAGTTGGGTTGTTGTGTTTTGACTTGCTTACACCTTTCCATTCAACCTAACCACAAAAGCCACCACAGAGCGCTACGGCAATTACCTGCTGCTACCTGACCTAGCCTGGCGGTCTCTAAACAGCATGTTAACAGCCAGCTCAGGCGTTAGCATTCCCTTCATTTGTAAGCCTGGTGAGCATATTTGTCCACTGGATCAGATATAGATTAATAAATTATAAAGAACACTGTTTACTGCATTATCATGCATAACCCAAGGGAGCGTGAAGGTAATTACAGAGCAACAGTTGGGGCAGGTTACCAGAACTTGATGAAAGTCAACTTAAACTTCTGCATTAACTACCACTCTATTTTCTAAAATGGACAATTATTTTTAGTAGTAAATAGATGCAACTCGCTTTCAAATTTAAAATGCATCTTAATAAAATTCACATAATTCCATACTTAGAATTAAAATAAGCCAAAACACAAATGCTGAATAATTTTATGCACTGATAGGAATTCTCATTTTATTGTATATACCACAAAAAATCAGGTGTTTTGCAAAGCCTCCCCTAGAATCACGTTTTCACCTGAGAATGCTTTTATTTTAAAGACATAAAAGCCCTCTTTTTTAAGAATTAAGAAGTTACAGGCATTCAAAGGGCAAATAAAAAGGATCCCCAAGAACTCCAGAAAACCATCCTCAGGTGTCTGTCATCCCACATAACCTTCTTGAATGCTATAGTACCGCTAGCCCATACGAGAATAGCTAAAGTACAAAAGGATTCTACCTTCACAGATGAAATGTAATTTCTTAATGACAAAAGTTAGTGTCAGAATGAACGAAAAGGAACGTGCAGTATGCTTGTATTAAGATAGGGACGTTTTGGCAAGAGTCAACTGCAGAAAAAGCTAGCAGTATAATTGCATAAAACTGAAAAAGCTTCAGTTCTATCAAAAACAATTTATTTTTTCTGTATTAGTGACTTTGTTTTGATTCTTAAATCACCAGTTCTGAAGATGAATATAATTAGCCAGTAAGTTTCATCTCCTAACTCAATTACTGATGTTAATACAAATAATGCATATATTAATATTCAGTTAAGAAACCAAAGTGTCACAGACAAGATCGTGAATGGTGGTACGTGAGAGCAAAGAGGAAAAACATTCTGATTACTCACTGCAAGTAGTTGCCTCAAGCCCTTCTGATACAAGACAAAACATTAAAAAGGAACTTATCTTCAAATATTATTTGCTTTAACAATTTTACAATTCAGGTAATTTATAGGGTTTTTTTTAAAGTCTGCTGTAGACCACAACTTTGATTTTTGATTTAAAATACCTGTTTCACAGTGGAAGAGAACCTAGGAGTCTGAAACAGCTTAAGCAACTGAATGCCTCAGCATAGTAGGAAAGATAAAAGCTACCAATATAACCCTTAAGTAAATGAATAAAAAGTTGCCCTACCCCAGCATACTAGCTGGAGCTTAAAGACTAAACAGTCTGCGCAAGGAACAGAGACTGGTCGGGTCAGGACCCTCAGCCAGAACCAGGAGCAGTGGCAGGGAGCTCTACACTCCCTCCCTCCCTCTTCTACCTCCAGAAGCCACCAGGTATGGGCAGGAGGATCTGCTCTCAGATCAAGGCCTCTCGTGCTTCACAGAAATAGAAGATATGTCCAAAGATGTCGTTAGAAACCTCTATATTGACTTTTCCTTTGAGTGCTGCAAGGTCCCCAAAGAGATCACACAGGAGCCCCATCAGAAATCCAGACGGTCCAGAGAAAGCACGCAGCATTAAACCAGGGCCTAGGACAGCCACCTGCAGCGGGGCCACCAGCAGCCCTGGTACTAGCCCGCAGCACTAGCACTCAGGGGCAGCTCAGACCCTGCAGGTTTCAAGTGTGCAGGAGCCAGAGTTACAACATAGTTATACAGCTATAAGGTTGGGTGCCGTTACAGTAGCTGCAAGTCCCTACCATGAGGACTCAGTCACAACAGCGACCGACAGAACCAAAAGCCTAGCACAGAAACATCCCATGCTCAACTAATAAAAACCCAAATCTTTCAGAAAGCCAGAAGAAATCAAGCCACTAAATCAGACAGAATTATTTTCAATCATTGGTCACCATCTTCGCTCCCCGATCCTCACCTACGTCTGGGCACACTAGCATCTATTTGAGAGGGAGGGCAAGTGCCTGCAGTTACTCACGAGGGGAAGGCTAGACCTGTAAATCAGCTGCATTATCATCTCTGCTGCAAGACAACATTTGTTCAGAAGTCAGGAATAAATCGCAGGATTTCACATCTCACATTACAGTTCCACCACGCTTTTCCTTCTTTCCAGGCTATTTAACATATTTTACATTAACATCTGTGACACGCTTAGCACTAATACTTAGTAACTAACATTATTTCATTGCTCTGCCCTACCTTCAACTCCATGTCTTCTGCCTCCAATTTTAATCCATTTTTATGCTCCATTTTACTGAGTTTCAGTCTAATCAGAGGCGTCAAATTGCTCTGAAACTCATTTGAAATACATTTCTTTACATGTCTGGCTTTGCAGACTATTGTAGCAGTTTAGTTTTTCTCCTCTTCTGCTTTTACTCATTTTTCCATATCTTCTGATATCGCCTTACTGTTGTGTATTTGTGTGCTGGGATCGCATCTCTGATTTTTGCTTGGTTCATCAACTTTTCAACAAAGCCCCATCCTCCCTTCCCTTAATTTCAAAAGTCTTTTCTTCTGCTAAAGCCATCTCTTAAAATGCTACTTCGAAGGCAGCTAATTCAAGAAATCATTAAAGAGTTCTCTTTTGAATTCCTCCTTTTACTTGGTTGGGTTATTGGCAAAACTACCGCTCTGGGGATACCCTCTCTAAACAGAATTCTCTCTCCCGTTGTCAGAAGTACAGGATTTTGTTGATCCAGTTTGCCTGAATATATCAAGCTGTCCACAGCTATGCACTTGATTGAAACGTTTTGACCATCAAGAGCTGGAGGCAAAGTTTATTCATAGATTTAACATGATGGAAGGGATCATTCTGATCATCTAAGTGTAACTATTCATCCTAGATCGCCCTATATTCAGGAACGATACTACATACAGTATCCAATACTGGAACAGAAAGCCATTCTTACCCTCATAGAAAAAGGAGTCTCAGCTACAAGATTCACAGCCAGTAATTTGATTAAAATATTGAATTGACAATAACATTTTGAAGAAAATCTACCCAGCATTAACGAAAGCCCACAAGTATCTTATTTTAAAATTTGCTTGCTTCATATTTTTCCTTTCCCTCTGACAAATCCTTCGTCCCGGGAAGATAATTTGTCTCATATAGCAAATACATAACACTTCTTTAAGACATAACAGTACAAAACACAGCAGTTGGAATGCTTTATCACAGATCACACTGTACCCAAGACATACTGACATGCAGCATCAAATAAAAATACCGCCCAGTTATAAACGGGATTTTGACTGAAATGCTGGGAGATGGGAGATGAGATAGTCCCTCACTATGACTTAAGAAGCGGGTGAAAAGTCTGACAACTGCAGTTTTAAGCAGCACAGGTATTGACAGACAAGGGACAAAATAATAGCCAAGGGCAAATCATTACTTTTTTTTTTATGAACAGACTCAATATGTGTTTTACTGGTTGCCCAAAAGTAACACATTCCTCGAGCATCCAGTTTGCCTGAATATATCAAGCTGTCCACAGCTATGCACTTGATTGAAACGTTTTGACCATCAAGAGCTGGAGGCAAAGTTTATTCATAGATTTAACATGATGGAAGGGATCATTCTGATCATCTAAGTGTAACTATTCATCCTAGATCGCCCTATATTCAGGAACGATACTACATACAGTATCCAATACTGGAACAGAAAGCCATTCTTACCCTCATAGAAAAAGGAGTCTCAGCTACAAGATTCACAGCCAGTAATTTGATTAAAATATTGAATTGACAATAACATTTTGAAGAAAATCTACCCAGCATTAACGAAAGCCCACAAGTATCTTATTTTAAAATTTGCTTGCTTCATATTTTTCCTTTCCCTCTGACAAATCCTTCGTCCCGGGAAGATAATTTGTCTCATATAGCAAATACATAACACTTCTTTAAGACATAACAGTACAAAACACAGCAGTTGGAATGCTTTATCACAGATCACACTGTACCCAAGACATACTGACATGCAGCATCAAATAAAAATACCGCCCAGTTATAAACGGGATTTTGTGCTGGGAGATGGGAGATGAGATAGTCCCTCACTATGACTTAAGAAGCGGGTGAAAAGTCTGACAACTGCAGTTTTAAGCAGCACAGGTATTGACAGACAAGGGACAAAATAATAGCCAAGGGCAAATCATTACTTTTTTTTTTATGAACAGACTCAATATGTGTTTTACTGGTTGCCCAAAAGTAACACATTCCTCGAGCAAGCTCTCCTTTTCCAATCCAAAAATCTCCCAACCGCATTTAATCATTTATCTGCGAAAGCAACCTGCTCCTGTGATTTTGTGCACCAAACTAATTTGCATTGTGTGTGTAAGCTATTATTTTCCCAATTTCAACTATGCCTAAAAGCATTTCAGCAATGGTATTTACCAGCACCTCTGCAATTTTGCTCTCTCACGGTATATTCTAAAGAAGCCTCTCCAGCAAAGAGCAGACTTATGTTATTTTCAGCAAATTCATGTAAAATTGTAACTCTTCTTTGAAACCCTTTGTGTATTGTCATTAGCAAGTCAAGCAGTTGTGAATACAAATTCGAATTTATTTAAGGAAATCACCATCCTGATCACCAGGAATTCAGTATGACAAGACCAACAACCATTATTGGGTAAAGTAGACATTGTTTGGGAAGGGCTAAACAGCCTCACCAAGCCAACCCAAGATACACATATAAGCAACTTTCCTGGATAGTCTATGAACCAAACAGTACACTTATTGGCTTTAAAGGGATTATTTTGATCCTAAATATTTGCAGGAGAAGCAGGGGAAGAAAGGCATAAGAAAATAGTAAAATTATATTCAGGAAGCTGGGTTCCATTTCCTGGCACTTTCACACAACACATTTGCTTCAGTAGGAGGCACATGGGATTAATTTGACTCACAGAAACAGGAAGCTCTCTAATAACAGACAGGAAAATGCATTTTCATGCAAGTTCTGCATAAAGCAATTTTTTATACTTTACTTTCCCTCATTTTGAGGGGAGAGGGATATTTAGAAGCAATTTTGTATGTGCTCACTTTCCTCTCTCAGTATTTTCAAGTATCAGCACTCCTTGATAAATCTCAACTTCAGAAAAATTTCAAAAACCCTGCATTCATCAGAAAAGCGTGCAAGGCAACTAGTTCTCTTTCATGGTGGTCTCTAATGCATCTGCAGATTCCAATCACTGCTTAAATTAGCCCTAATGATCATATAGGTTTTCCCTGAACACACTGTGTTCAGCAATCAGATTTTCAATCGCTTCAGACCAGTCAACAAAATGCAGCAGCTAACACAAAGCCACGAGCAAGGAGAATGATAGCCCAAAGTTCATTGTTTTAAAAAATAAAACAAAAACAACAACAATGAAAAACTATCAGGCAGGGCATAATTGTTGTTCAAGCTTTTAAAGAATAAACTCCTGAATAATAAAGACATTTTTCATAGTCTAGAGCAGCATGCTATTAGTCTCATTTAGTTATCTCGCACTGCAGGATGAAAACCCAAAAGACTACTGAAATTTTGCTAACATAATCCCATAAAATCATACCCATTTAACAGGCAGAGATACAACAGTAGCGGCTGGAAACTATTTTTTTTTTCCCTGTCAATGTTTGCAGATACCTTGCTGCAGTGAATGCTGTCCTGAATGCAAATTACCTCAGCTCCCTAAGAGGCACACTGCAATGTCTGAGACTGCCAATATATAGTACGATGCCAGCAGACATATTTAGGAAAAAGGGAACAGAAGAGAATAATCCAGAAAGGGTGTCAATTTGCACTTAAGCAAAAAAAGCCAAGGAATCAGTGCAAGATTTGAACTGCACAAAAAGTTAACCTAGTCTATGTGTAGCAAGGACAGAGGTGACTGTACTGATAGCTAGAAGAAGCTATTTCTTGCTATGAAAGCGAGTTACTGTGTCCTTGTGTTCTGAGACGTATCTCCACTACACAGCTAAATCAAGTCAGCTAAGTGGAGGTAAAACCTTCTAGGATAGCTTAATCCGATGCAGAATCGAAGTACTGCCATGCTCACACTTTGCAGAGCTTCTGGCTTGTGAAAGGTGCTGAACAAGCAAGCAGTAGCCTACACCCACTTCCTGGCAGATAGCTAATTTTGAGTCAACATGCATACATGCATTTGAAGTAGAGATTTGCTTAAGTTAGTATCAACTCTGAGCTCAAATTTAGTAGAAAAAAAGACACCAAATCAACATTAGTTATTCCCTTCAAAGCCAGATTCTTTATCATGCTACTCTTCTTCCCTAAACTGTCTCCAGATATTGGCCTTGACATTTTCCAGCCATTTCAAAGTATTTCTGAAGATTCAAGTACTCTTTTATCCAATCCTTTAAATTAATGTCAACTTCTAATAGGAAGTAATTTTTGCTTTGTCTGGTAGGTAGTTAAACACACCAAGCTTTTTCAAACTGAAATATGAACAAAATTCAATTGCAATTTTGCACACGACAATGAACCTGAGTGACTTGGACTATAGTATGTTGAGGAGAACAATTTTTCTGTTAGAAGTCAGATACTTAGATTGCAATGCACAACAAAAGCCTGATGCTGTAACGGAAACCTTAAGTAGCCCATTTCAGCATTAGAAATTTTTCAAACACCACCATGAATGGAAATAATTCCAGATCTTCTGTCTCCCAGCATAGAAAACATGATATTCCCTACTTCATCAGGCCAATGTCAAAGGCTCTGAGGAAACTATTGAGTGTCCAGGAGTTATAATAGGTCTTATTAAGTCTTCTCACTAACTAACACACAATTCACTAGTCTGAGAAGAGTTCCGATATACCTGCCATATGCATAATCCGGGTTTTTTTCTAATGCATTTATAAGCAAATACAGCTCATGTAATACATCTAGTTTCTCCAGTTGCTTTCCAGATACAGATCTGAGACAACTGCCAGAGTCCCATCCCCATGCAGTAACGTAACTAACTAGCACATTTCACAACACTTGGCAGAGACAAGGATTGGAGATGTGTGGGCTACACTAACTCCTCCTCCCCCCTAAGGTTTTGAAGCAGGTCAAAGGCATACTCCTGCATTAGAAAACCCCTTTAAAATCCAGTTAGCATTTTGCAAGCCAGAAAAGCATAAACACCTGAGTTGGGGGGGGGGGGGGTATTAGACAAAGAAAAGCAGCAGAGAGAGCGGGGGGGGGGGGGGGGGGGGGGTTGATAGGCAAAAGAACACACCCAACTTTATGTTGCACCTGGGGATTAAAGTTTATACTTGGAGAATCAAGGCAGTCTGATCACCTTTTATCAGCCACAGAAGCAGTCACATTCTGACTACAAAGAACAGAGAGGGAGGCTATGAAGCTATCCTGGGACTATAGGATGCTGGAGCACATGCCACGGTGGCCACTGCCAACAGCAGGAGCAGATAGGGAGCCAAAGACCCACTAAGAGAAAACAAATTGTATACACAAGGCTTCTTCACCTCATTTTCTAGTGGAAATGGATTATGAATGAAAAAAGAAGGATTTATGTACCTACATGAGAAAAGCTAAAAATCATCATCAAGTCTCCCTTTTATTTCCCACATCCCAATGAATCTTTGGGATTCATTTCCTTATCTTAATTTTGTGAGTTTTTCATATTGCAATCATATTTAACAATCATGATGCAAGAAAGTACTATGAAGTTGGTTATTGCAGTGCAGGGACATTTGATAAGCAGCATGTTGCTCTTGTCATGGCCCTCACAACCCTCCTGCCATCCCAAAGCCACAAGAAGAACGCTCACACTGAAAAGCTATGGATTGCACATACATTTAGTAAATAAAAATCACCCGGTGGGTTTGGTGTGTGCACAGATGAAAAGAACAACAATAAAAGATTGTAGATGAGTATGAAACTGTTACCCAGGAGTCCAAGGTAACACTGAGCAACTACAGAAGCCTAACGAAATGAGAAGTAGAAACAGAAAACACGGGGTCCCTGTTGTTACTGTACCTGTTAGAAGACAATGAAATCCATTAAGTCTACATTCTACAAATACAACTGCCAATTCCTCTTTCCCCCGTGTAAGCATGCAAGTACAGCCTTTGAAAAAAAATCCCACCACCAATAAAAAATTGTGGATTCATGCACTTATCCAAAGCCACTACACATTAAACCTAAAATAAAGCACACTATGAACAGCATTGTGATAGTCTGTTCTTATTTGTGCATGCTCATCGTTAAATTAAGCAGGCCTCTTGCCCAGGAAATTGTGAAAAGACAGTCCCCAAGCAAAACATCCCTGTCCTTATATTTGGCATGTCATCATTCCCAACAATATAACAAGCATATGTCAGAGATTTCAAGCTTTATTTTGTCCACTTTGTCCTTCCACATCCATAAAACCAAGCTGCCATGATGTCACAAGCATGAGCACAGCGTGTCACACCTGCTGTCACATCACAGAATCACAGGATTTAGACCGATAAATAGGTGTGTGCGTTGACTTGCTCATAAGCAACAACCTTCTGAAGTTTGGATCTTATGATAGCTTATTTTTACAGCGTGGCCAAGGTAACACAGATAACCAGCCTAAGCTGTCCACCCCTTTTAATAGTACTGCATTAGTGTCGTAGCAGCTGCCTTCTGAAGCATAACATGTCAAACAAGTCTAACACAGGTTTGTTGCTGAAAAGGTCAAAGAGGCATCGGGGAGGGGCAGGCGTGAGGCATGGGTCTGTCAGAGGAGGGAGACCGCTTCCTTGCCCGTCTAAGAGCTGTTAAAAGTACAACTTCGGAACTTTTCCTGCCGAGATGGGGTCTGAGGGCATGAGCTGAGCTGCGGCCGCCCTGCCAGCCCGGCCGCCCCCGGCCCGAGGGCCCGGAGGGCTGCCCCTCCACCCCAGCTCAG
>NW_008825614.1:11973306-11978925 GCF_000699105.1 Pygoscelis adeliae | reverse complement strand
GGGGCTAACCCCGCTGCGCCCCGCTCACGCACAGCCCCACCGCGTTTGTACGCTGCCTTCTCTCACCGTTCACCTCTGAAATGCCTTCCCTGGAAGGAAGCCCAATTCCTGTAAGATTTATCAGTGTACGTAAAAGAAGCTGGCCGTAATGCAGTCCCCCTCTTCCAATGAGAAAATTCTCAAAGACGTCTGAGTCCTAGCACTTAAGAGTGAGTTTTGATGCCAAGGATGGAACTGCAATACTTGCATCGATAATAATTCCAGCTAAAATGGTTCATTCAGGCCAAAGCAGTTGCCTCTTTCTCTAAATTTTAATCACCGTTAACTGAGAAAGGCAATCAGAAGGCTATGCTGCTGTGAGACCTGGGATTAAGTTCGTTTATATAGCAATAGTGTCTGAAGGCACCTATTTACCTGCTTAACTGGGACATGACGTTTGGAGGCAGAACATCGCCACCTGTCCCACCATGAGAGTGAGTAACAGCAGTCTGTGGTATGCAAGGTAAGAGCTTTGGAGTCAGTCAGGGGCTTGATGTGGTGCAGTTAGAGGCAAACCAGTTGTAAAGTGGTGTTCCCGCTACATGGGGATTTCCTGGGGTTTAGGGCTTCTTTAAAAGATGGCCTCCCGTTTCATAACATGCTGCCTCATTTGCCATCGGCAAAACTTGGAGTTTTTCCTCACAAAAGAGAGGGAGTGCAGTCAGCCACACTCCAGGGATGTTCTCCCCTTGGCAATGGTCCAACACAACCTTTAGTTGCCAGGAAGCCCATGAATTGCTGGAGCGTGGAAGAATATTCTGGGGAAGTACCCCTCTGCACTTGCCCTGCTCTTACATCTTTTTTTGGCCACTGTCAGGGATGGGAAGTGGGCAAGAGAGACCTTTCATTTGACCCGTACAGCCACTCTTATGCTCTTACATCTTCAGCAGTGAGATTTTATGGACTGCTCAGGCAAGCTGCTGACTTTGCAAGTTCCTTGTCTCCCAAGGGATGAGGATACCTTTCGTCAGCACCCACAGAGTCATGCATGCAACATGGCCACATCTGCATGGGGGAACCACGTGACGGGGCATCACCTTCCTCCAGAGTCCTGTGCTACGGTGTGAGGCTCCTGCTGAGTCTTTTCCAATGGGCTTCCTTGGCATGCAGGACCTGATGGTAACACACTTTCTCTTGATATCAGGGGACCACCTGTGTGAGGCACCAGCCGTCTCTGACCCATAGGAGGCATGGCAGCAGAGAGAGGCCATGGTGGTGCTACCTGTACCACACATGCAGCATCAAAGGATCACGAGGTGGAAGTCGAATGGGTGGGTCTTCTGCTTTCAGTGTTAGAAAGCAGGTCAGCAATGAGCACAGGCAGAACTGGTGTAGCTGGGACATCTGCCACCACGTGCCAAGGATCTCACTCCTTTGGTCTCTTCGTGAAATCATTCTCTTCTGGAAGAAGGTTGATATCTTACAGCCACCCCTTTCATTTTCCACTAAAAATGAGGCAGTCAGATCACCTCCTGGATTTTATTTGTGTGCTTGCAATTGCAAACATTGGGTTTTACTTTTCCAAACATACAAAAAAGGCAGTGATTCAGAGGTAAAAGACTGATTTATTTCCTGACTTCAGTCACCTGACCTGGGCTGGGCATATGGAGATGAATATACTTATGTTATGAAGCGCACTAGTACCTGCTGACTTAATTACAATGAGCTAGAGATTCCTGTAAACTTTAGCTACGTACAGTTCATGGATGTGTACCAAGGATCAATCATTAACTCATTCAGATAAAAATCTTCTTCCAGAACACTGGTGCGCATTTAAATCTTCCCCTGGATTCAGACTAATTCTAGTACTGAGTAATCTTTAGTTTACCGATTTAAACAAGGAGAGAGCAAGAGAGGCAGAGAACCTCCCATTAGTAATTCTCAGAGCACTTCATCAAGGAGGAAGTATCAGCCTCTCTTGACGGGGAAGGAAAATGAGGTATTATGGGAAGAAGTCATTTGTTCAAAGTTGTCCAAGATGTCAATTGTGCTGCTTTTGGCTGGGATAGAGTTAATTTTCTTCACAGTAGCTAGTATGGGACTATGTTTTGGACTTGTGCTGAAAACAGTATGGATAATACAGGGATGTTTTATTTACTGCTGAGCAGTGCTGACACAGAGTCAAGGCCTTTTCTGCTTCCCACACCACCCCACCAGCAAGTAGGCTGGGGGTGCACAAGAAGCTGGGAGGGGACACGGCCGGGCCAGCTGACCCCAACTGACCAAAGGGATATTCCACACCATATGACGTCATGCTCAGCATATAGAGCTGGGGGAAGAAGAAGGAAGGGGGAGACGTTCAGAGTGATGGCATTTGTCTTCCCAAGTAACCGTTACGTGTGATGAAGCCCTGCTTTCCTAGAGATGGCTGAACCCCTGCCTGCCGATGGGAAGTAGTGAATGAATTCCTTGTTTTGCTCTGCTTGTGTGTGCACGGCTTTTGCTTTACCTATTAAACCATTTTTATCTCAATCCATGAGTTTTCTCACTTTTACCTTTCTGATTTTCTCCCCATCCCACTGGGGCGGGGAGTGAGCAAGTGGCTGTGCGGTGCTTAGTTGCCAGCTGGGGTTAAACCACGACACAATACAGTAGTAAAATACAAAATGTTAGCTTATGGAAATGAAAGTAAGATTGAAAATAGAAGACCTTTCTCTGTTTCTCTTATAGGTGATAACTGAGATTAACCAAATATTAGACGATTGCTTAACTGCCAATCTTTAGCCAGGCATAATTATCACTTATTACTGAACTTTGTACTTGCCTCTTTAAACATAGAGCTCTGCTCCTGGAAGGAAAACAGCTAAGGAAGCAAGGGCAAATGCACACACCACAAAAATCCCAACCAAATGGTAGGAACTACGTTAATTTTGTTTTCTGCGATGTTATCATTGAGTGATAACTTATTACAATGTCACTCTGGAAAATAAAGGTCACCTCAGAAAAGAGAATTGTGACAACTCTGTGGCATCAGGAGATCAGTCACGAAAGCTAATTTTCTTGAGAAAATCCTCCTGAAGCACACTGATGTATTTAAAGCAGTGAGGTGACAGCCTGTGATAGAAGTTCACACAGTCAGTAAATTCATGGTAACTGTAGAGCATTTGTACACTGCAGTGTGGTACGGGCTTCTCAGAGTAGCTAATTGTCTCTTTTCTTTTCAGTTAGTTACAGCACAGACCTGGAGCAGCTGGTTCAAGCTGGCTCTGAACTGCTGTACACCAGCAACGGGTCCGTTCTGCCTGCTTTAACAGGGTAACAACCGGCCGCCCCTTCTGGCATGCCCTTCCTCCTTTTCCATACACTGCTCTCACTCTCTCGTTCTCCATCTCCAGGGAGAGACAGAGAGTCTTTTGGCAATGTCAGCAAGAGGAAAAACATTTTTCTAAGTTTAAAAAGTCAATCTGTGATAGATTGGAAAACATCACCCTAAATGATTAAAAATTTAGTGTAATAACTGGAGAAGGGATCTGAAAACAGAAAATACTATATAAGCTTAAACATAGACAGTGCTGCCAATTCTGCTTAAAACATATGAAGGTCAGAAAATGACACTACTTGAATAAAAGCCTTGCAGTGTACCTCCCGCCCTAGGCAAAGTGCAGGAAGAGTTACGTACCTCTCTGTTGTATGGTAACTGAGGTAACCAGTAAGCCACAGCTAACCCATTCCAGTGTGGGCACTAGCTGGGCCATCTGGCTCCAAAGCTTTCTGTGGGGGTGGTGAGAAATGAAATGGTGGAGACTTGATTTAATTATACCTATTTGCTTGCGGGAGGAACAATAGGAACGCCGTGGAAGCACACAGAGGTGTAGAAGGAAGGCAAGGACAGCTGGCAAGGTTTAGCCTCAAGAAAAAGTTGGAAGAGCACTTCTGGCACGTGAAAGGCTTGCAAGCACTCATCTCGTGCTGCTGGAGCCCCAAAGCATTCAGGGAAACAGGACTTTATAGGCAATCTTTGTTTAGTTTGTGAGAAAACAAATGCTTCACTTTGTATGTAAACCATTGTTCCTCCAGTAAACCTCTTTGTATTAACCTTTTCTTCTCCTCATGGAAACAGCCTTCAGAAGACTTGATTTTGACTAACTCCTTGAGTGAGACTGTTTCCGTTGTTGCCTCTGGTCAAGTTTCTTTATTTCTGCTGGAGTTTAACTTTATTTTCTTCTCAGTTACACAATAAATCTGTTCATGGATTCAGTTTATGGCCTCTAGCATTGGTTTCTCTGAGTACTACCTTGTGCTGTACCCCACAGTAAATCTGTGTAGCAGTAACATGTTTTTAGAGCATTAATCTACAGGACCCTGAGAAAGAAAATGCATGAACTCAGCACCTAACAAAAATACATGTATAATGTTTCTAAACATTACAAACATTTGTTTATTTAGAGTAGCTTATTTAGAGCTGACTTGGACAGTACCTTCTCTGAGGTCTGACAGAAAAATGCCATTCTCTGTTCAACATGAAACTCCAAATAAAAACTAAAATTAAAATGCAGCTTATAATATAGAAAATCCATACTTAAATACATAGCTAACCAAGCCAAGTCCTGCCTAAGTTAGGGCACAGCTGATCATACATTTTGAATCTTCTGTGAACTGCATGTCGTATAACCCACAAACCAGTTCTGCCAGCAGGGAAGTATAATGAAGAACAAGAACCGATATAGCAAAAGATAGAGTAGGATACTACTTAGAGAAGAATCTCACTCATCTCAGGCCCCTCATGCACATTCCAGATGAAAAGTCTCTTGCGATGGCAGCAGCAGCTACAATGCACAAAGCAACTGCAGTGTGTGCAACAGAGACACACAGAGTAAGCAAGCAAATGCGAGGCGGATACTTAACCTTGGCTAAATCAGCAGGCAAACACAGGATCCAGCATTCAAAGACATAATGTGACTTTCAGCCTGAGGCTGCAGACTCTGGCTTCTTAGCCTGGGGAGTGGCTTACAAGGATGAGAGGGACTCAAGCCTGATCCTTGTTCCCTGTGCAGCAAGCACCCGGTGTGTGCGTGTCAGAACAGGGTGGGGACCCTGAATGTATAGCATTATGCTGGCTTACACGAAAAAATGCACCCAGCTCTTTTGTTACTTACTCCCCAGCGAAAAGTCTAGAACACACCATATCTTAAGAACGGCTTTACTTCCCCGTGAGAAGGAGCTGCAGGGTCAACAGCGTGAGTTAGGAGTCAAACATCAGAAGTAACCCATGACAAGCACTCCAAGGGTGGGTAGACAAATCCTAGGTATTAACTGCTGGAACAAAAAAGGATGGGCAGGTAGCCCTCAGAAGAAAATACATGACAGTTGCTTTTCACCCGGACAATGTTTCTAGTGCAGTTCTCTGTTCTGTCTTGCTTGACTGTATAAGAGGGAACATTGTTGTCTTTAATCTGTTTCCCCCGTTGTCATTTTGGGCCCTATCAAAGGTAGTTATGGGGACTACCCAGCAGCAGGTTTTGTCTACTTCCAGCCACTGTAATAAAGAATCCTATTTATACCCCCTAGAGCCAGGGCTTCTTTCTCTACCACACAGATGAACGCTAACATGTAGCTCTGCAAGAACAGCACTATGATAAT
>NW_008825614.1:11951768-11973286 GCF_000699105.1 Pygoscelis adeliae | reverse complement strand
ACTGCCTTGATGTTAATTTTGTCTTACCCCTTTTTTGCTGCACAGAGGCATTTTGTCCATTGCAAGCAAATTCTTGGAATTTTTTGAAATAATGTTGTGATAAAGCTATCACACATATTCCTTAGTTTTACTGAAGGATTGCTGCTTAGAGGGAGTAATTGCTATTTAATTGGTGTTGTTATATAAGTCTTGCAGAATGGCATTCATTTCACAAAGACTGATTGCTTTTAGAAGTCAGAATATTCTTCATTATCACCACCACAGGTTAATCAAATATGTTTCCCACTATCCAATTAATGTCAGACATTTAGATTCCATTAGCAGCAGTGCTTTAGTTTTGGTTTGGATTAACTACCGGTGAAAACAAACTTCTGTAAGGTCTTGTTAGTAAAAAGGAGAGAGAAAGCAAGAGAAAACGTTCCACTTTCCTCCCGTTTCTTCTTTCCTTCTGCAGTGAAAGCCAACGGCCACTATGAAAAAAAAGTTTAAAAACCATGGTCTAAGCTCACCATTTGAGAGAGGGCAAGAGTGACAACTCTTTTAGGTGTACATCCAAAATCAATAGTCTCTCTAGCTTTTTGCCAGATCAAGTTAAATTCACTGTTGAAAATTGTGAATTATTAAATTAAGCAAAGCTGTTCCTGATACGGCCCACAAGTTCCTTGTGGTCTGACAGGAAAAGACGTGCCAGCGAGATCCTTGGTGTGCTTTTCCAAGGGGCCGTTGGGGAGCTGGTGGTGGGCTGTGCTAATCCGCCGATGGTGGCAGCAGCCAGCTCCTAGCCACCATCTCTTCTGGGCCCTGCAGCTTCTCCCTTTTCTCAGAGGGGCCTGTGCCTGGTGAGGTGATGGGAAAGTTGGCAGTGACTCCTGGGGAAAAGATGACAGCTTGTGTGGAAGGAGCTGGTGGCTGCTATGAGCTGTTCCTCCGGTGTGCTCCCTACATAGGAGGGAAGCTCTGGGAAGCTCTGGGAAGGGCTGCAGCTGGGGGCGGGGGCTCTGTCCGCACAGAAATGTGTGACCATGAAATGAAGTGCTCTTTGCCATTGCTTTGCGTTTATTCCCAGTGCCTAGCCTCAGCTCTGCTCTCTTTCATCAGTGCTATGACGTATGGGATTGTACTTTGTTGAAAGAGCCGTGTACTGCTAAAGTGCTGTATACATTAAATATTAACCATTGTCTTTCTATGAATGCTTACCTGAACAGTAAAGCAAAATGTTTTGGTTCTTACCTTAACAAATCAACACCTGGAGAGCAATTGGCTGATAAAACATGTTGTGAAAAGAAAGGCATAATTATTACTTCCAGCTCTGGAAGATAATATACCGGTCTCAATATTGCGATACTCCGTTGTTTCTTTTCCTTACTGTAAAAACCAAGCTGTCAGGTACTTAAGATTGCTTCTAGTGAGGCATATGGTACATGCACAGGAGTTTCAGCATGCTTCTCAATAATTTATAGTGACTTAAAACAGAGACTTCAAAGCTGTTGCTGCATTTGCAGACTCCTCTAAGTTAGCTTCATCCACCCTTCTTTTCCTTCGTTCTGTTCCGCATTTCACAGACTCCCTTGGATCTTTTGGGGCTGAAATGTGATTATTTGGAGCAAAGGCTGTGAAAAGGATGTAAATGCTGCTCCTGTTCCACTTAAACTCTCTCTTGTATCTCAAAAATAGCATTCCATTCATATTTATAATTTTTTAAATGTATTTTTACCCCCCGAGACCAAACATTGTCTAATTTTGGAACTCAGTACTTCAAACAAGTTTTACAGTATACATCCGAGGCTTTATGCACTGCAAATGGCTGTAACTTTACCATACTGAAATGTGCCATGCTTTTATATTCAAGCATAAATAGTGCTAAGCATAACTGCATAGACGAGGGGTCTGAAACTTCAGAAACTCCAGAATCTTAATTTGAGCTGTCATGGATTTCTATTCACGATTTTGAACAGTCTTTAAAAGGATGCAGTCACTTTAAAGGAAATCCAAGGTCTCTACCAGAAAAAGAGCATCTATATTTTACTGAGCTATCATTGTTGGGGGGAAGAAAAGTTTTCCCATGTTTAGGCAGTGTTTTCATCTTGGGCCTAGTGAGTCAAATTGCCTTTTTGGTTTACAGGCCTGGCAGACAGTCAGGAGAGCATAGGGCTAAGGAAATTAAAACCAGAAAGTGGATGTTAAACCTCAGCTATTTATAGTGAGGATCTATTAATACCAAGCACCGGAGAAACAGGAAACGAGCTCTGAACCAACTCAAGCACTCAAGCAATGCAGGTTCTGGAGCAGGGTATGTACCACGTGGACTAAATAACTCACCTTGCTGAGAGCATCTGGCTACCGCATCTAAAACCACTTTGGTATTCCAGTGTGTGCAGGGTGGATGTACCTGGAGAGGTGAAGGGTTACATGTAAAGAAACTTGGCTCACTTTGTTGAGTGTTAATGTTTTCCCATTGCATAGTCTCAATTTGTCTATCTGTAGGTGAGAGATAACAGTTCCTGTTTGGCAAAGATGTTTCGAGAATTAATTAATATGCATAGAGTGCTCTGAAGATTAAAAGAGCTACTTTGCATTTGGCTTAGATAACAAAAACCTTTGAAAGCAGTGGTGGCTTCACAGAGGCATTTTCTTTTTAAGTAGTGGAGGACTTTGAGGTTTGTATGCAGTGGTATTTGTATGCAGTGCATTTATGTAAGTTCTAATTTTAGGTTTTGCATGGCTGAAGTTGCGTTGAAGCTGGTCACGAAAGCACTTGTCAGTCACATCTTCAAATTGCATGAGATGCTCCATGTTATGCCCACAGTCCTGTCATCTGCTCCGCACGGGTGAATGCCCAACATCCAGACGGAGCCCACTAAAGTCTGTGGAGCTTTGCTCCAACCCAGGGATCTCTTTAAATCAAATTTCAAAGGAACAAACTGAATGGCAGGTCCATTAACTCAGGTCAAAGCAAGTTTCCCGACCAACTGTGAATGACATGGGTCAAACCCCACCTGATTCTAAAGTAACTTTCCTGGTCTAGGGCCTGATGGTAGCATCCATATAGCCACGAAGGACAGCTGCTGCTTCATCTTAGAGCACTAACAAGCTGTATCGCTATAGAAAGAGCTACCTTGGATGGATCAGCACTGAGCCATCTGAGTTTACAGAGCTCGCCTATCTCTACAGAGGTTTCTTATCGCTATAGCAAAGCCATTTAGTCTTGTATAGGGGGACAGAAGACGACCTGTGTGCTATAAAAACAGTAGCTCTTTTTCTCCTGGGATCAGAGGCCTTTCCCATCTCTGTGAGAGGGAACAAAATATTGGGCCCACATCCTCTGCATTCAGAATCTGATCTTCAAGGGAGCTCTGTACTCATGTAGCTTTCCATATTATATTCCTAATCTGAGTAAATAGCCTCAGTTTTAATACCTTAACCAATATGACACCATCGAATAGCAAAAATTGATTTCCTTGACAGAGGTAATCAACACTTAAAAAGATGACAGCCCTCCCCAGATAGGGAATCCTATGAATTAATTTAAATGGACACAACTGTCTCATTATTTATTTCCAAAGTTTCCTAATAACTCACTTAAGGGAGAATGAAAGGGCTTCTTTCCCCCCCTCATACGGAGCTTTCTCACAAATAACATTTTCTCAATCATGTATTATTGTAACAATAATTTAAGCGCTATTTTATTTTCTCTAAAACCAGCCACCAAACCTTCTTCCTGAAGTTAGATACCTCCAATATGATATAAGAGAATTTATAAATAATAATGAGTGAAATGTGTGTTTTCTAATACACTGCTCTAGTCAAGAAGGAATCATTCTTGCAAAGGTCAATATTTTTTACTGGGTTATTAAGCTTCTGCTGAGTTGTCAACTACAGTATTGAGCCTTATTTTTGTGCAAAGTTAGGACTTTCTTCTTTCATTCAGGCAATCACTTAAACCTTCCACTGAGAGAAAAGCAGTTCTGCCTGTGCTTTTAGCATACACAAATAGATGAGAGGTGGCTTTATTCCAAATATTTTTTCCCAGGATGCACATAATTATTATTATCTATTTTAGCTCCATTTTCCCCCTGTATTTTGTTCTCTATATAAAATCTTCTCTTCTATGTTTGTCATTCACAGGCTGCTAGAAGATATGGATGTCAGGCCCTTTGATATGGCCCTCTTCATAATTAGTACCTCTGTTCTTATTATTGGTTTAATGAAATCTAGATTTCAACATTGTTCAAAATTATGCAGTAATTTTTTGCACTCAACCTGAGTTGCCAGTGGCCTGTCAGTGTTCTATGGTGTTAAGAGAGTCAAACTATGGCTCCTGCTGCCTTTATGTATAACTGGGAGTGCTCTGCATTTCTCTAAGCATAACTGCAGGATTTATCAAGGGAGGTATCCAGAAACAAAGGCTTGCAGCGGCAGTCACCGTAAGCTTTAGCTTCAGGATCTTTTCCTGAATTATCATCTGACATATTTCTGTAGGAAAACCAATAGTTCATTTGCCAGGAATTACCTTCTGCTCCAGAACAAGGGGTATTACACAGACATTTTCTTTGGAAAAAAAAGATGTGGTTTTGAGCTGTTTTGCTTTTTATTTTCCTAATCCAGACTATTTCAGTGACCTTAACTCATACCATTGCCTCTCAGAGAGCTGCACCGGACCAGCTGAAGGGAGGATACAGAGGAAGGGAAAGGAGCAATAAGGGTTAGAAATTTCTCAAATCAACTTTGCCATGAGAACATTCACACAAGGGGCAACCCTCTGTGAAACTGCGATCAGCACAAATACGCTGAGGAAGAAAGTCTGCTCTCCCCTTTTTTATTCTCAGAAACTCTTTTAATTTAAAATTGAAGAGGAGGAACACCCAGTGTAAGAAAATTCTGTCCTGAGCAGTCACGCTTCTGCTAAAATGATCATGCAACACCATTGCCTAGGGCACTTCTGCAATGAACACAGATAAGGTGGGAGACCTCCTCCTGCTAGATGAGAAAATAGAAGAAAAGAGAGAAGTGGGAAGAACTTAGACAAGTAACAGCTCTTGAACTGCATTTCTGTCACCACGCACAAATCCTGTTACTATCCAAAGCACCTCGCCAGCCAGCCAAAAACAAAGACAGCCCTCCAATAGTTCCTATCGAGTCAAACATCACAGCAGGCTTGGAGGCGCAATCCTTCCTCCAGGCTCTTCCCATTTCCTGGCCCATTTCTAAAAGCTGGACATTTGCTACTGTCCCTCAGAGACTCTGCCAGCAGTGAGGTTCACCAGAGGAGCTGCAGCGGCCGCCTGCCTGCTAGGGCCACGCTCACGGACCACTGTGGGACTGGCTGCTGAGGGAGGATTTTGACTCCCTTGCTGTCAGAGCAAGGCTCTCCACAAGAGATAAAAGATGTTTCTTACTTTAAAAACCAGGTATGGTACGCTGTACTGTACCCAGCACTCCCAAGACAATTTTATGCTGACTTCAGCTCTTCCTTTGCTTCCCCATCCCCTGAGGGTGGAGATTTGCATCTTACAAAGCATTCTTGTACTGAGAGTTTATGCAGATGTTGCAGCATTTCAGAGATTACTCAAATCTGTTGGAAACAGTATATGGGGAATCAGTCTTTGTTTTAGTGTCTGCCTCAATCTCAGAAAACAGAGGAAGCATCTTTGCTTTAATTCTGATTCCCTTTTCCTTTAATGTTGATTTCCTTTCTCGATTTCCTGTCTGATACCTTTTAAACTTACAATTATGGATCTTTAAGAACTAAATAAATGCAAAAGTATAAGCCAAGCTAGCGCACTGCAGACTGACATAAATAGAAGTAGACCAGACAGCATGGACTTAAATGAACAAAAATGGCCAGTTTATTCACTGGAACAGTTATGCATTACACTGTAATTTTAATTGCAACATAAAGATGTAAGAATCAGTATATTGGCTTCTTTTAATTATTTTCTTCAGCACTAGAGTGTTTTTCCCAACCATTTGACTGCATGATCATATTACACATGTACAAGCACAGACTTTATGAATCCCTCACAAGGCATTAATCTAGGATTGTCTACAAGGACAAGGAAGAGTTAACATGGGAATTACTTCAATTTTAAAAACAAATGATGCATTTTTGGAAACAAGAATTATTTAACTTTTTTGCTTTTAGCATAAAGTAGCAACAAGAAGAGTTTCCAATAGTCAGTCTTTAGCAAATGAACATATATACTTTTATATTCTTCGTCATCTAGAAACACTCCATCATTTAACCCCAAGAAGGCAGGACAACATAATGTCAATTCAACATAGGAGTAGCTGAGTTATTACAGCAGTAAACATACAGTATACAAATTTGTGTTTGTCACAAACTCCACCAATGTTAAAACTCTTTTGAAAGGAACACAGCAATCTGTATGGTTCGTTAGATACAGAACATCATGCAAATGGAAACATTCAATAGATTACAAAAGTCACAAAACATCAGTTTTCTTTTTTTTTTTTAAATTGTTTACAAAGGATCAAATTAATTAACCCTTTAACAGTCAAACCACAGGGCTGAAAATCAGTAGGGCAATAATTAATAAAATGGACTTAATTTATCCACCGGCATAGCACACATAGCCATATCTGTGAACAGGAGGGAAAAAAAAAGCTAGATTACTCTTATTTCTTCTTCACAGCTGATAAAATAACAACTCAGCTAGCAAACCAGTCTACTTGAAACTTTTATCAATTGCTTGTGTTTACTGATTTCCAAAATATTATTGAAATCCAATAACCATATAATAATAAAAACTTTTTAACTCAGTTTACTAATGCTGAGAAAAAACATACACTCTTCTCCACTCTTTCTTTTACAGCAAATCATGATAATCAAAACAAATACAGAGCTTCATAGAAAGACATTTTTGACACACAAGGCCCTATCACCCAGAGTCTGCCCGCACATTAACTCCAGTCATGGAATATAGGATTTTTCCTCTACCTTTTGTCAGTCTGTCACTTAGTTGCCATTAGATTTCACAAAGGGGATTTTCAAGAGCTCCACAGGAAACAGATTAAAAACCAATAAGGATTTAAGCTGTGCACCTCTGAATGAAAGATACAGACTCTCTGTGATAGTCCTCTTGCCTTTCTAGCAAGAGGAACACGCAGATCGCACAAGAAATAAGAATTTTCTAGCTTAGTTATGGATATGGAAAAGCTACATGATGTTAAGAATCTCATGCACGCATTTTACATTGCATATTTAGATGCATTTGTGCCTGAAGGCAAAAGGCAATTGCTTTTTTGTTTCTTTTCCACAGGATGCTTAATTATACTAAGAAAAATCCTTAATGGCTAAAAAAGTCTGAATATTATATATCCCTTTCAGGCTCACTGCACACACAGCAAAGGAAAACTGAAGAAAAGTGATGACTGGAATTTTTAAAGAGGTAACTGTAGCAATTCTCATACTTCAAAGGTAAAACTTCTGTGCCTGCCATTCTCAAATGAAGATTTCCAAAAAGAAAGAAATTTACTGTAACCTCAGTGGATATGCATCTTCCGCCAAAGAAGGGAACAGACCTTAGAAGGGCTGATATAATCTATACCTTCTGATGATGATCAATCCAGCTGTAGTGGAACTGGTAGCACAGCTACTGACTTTGGCATTGCACGCTGAACAATAATGTTGGTATCAAAATAAGGGCCCAGACTCGTGGGTGTCGTTCCCAGTGTGATAAGGACTGGGTCATATTTTACTAACAGCTTACTCAAGTATTTTCAACATAACTATCATGAGCAGCCTTCATAGGTGAGGTCATATTTCATAAGTGAGGTTATATTTCATAACATAATCTCCTTTCTGTTCACACTTAAATATGGCAAATGGCTTAAACAAGTTCACAATTTTTTAAAATAAAAAATAAACTGAAAGTCATCTTGGCATTAAAACTTGCAGCGTTAATTAGTTTCATTCTATGAACCCTACTGTATAGCTATGATTACATTAGTTTACTGTGAAAAATGTGGATGGAGAAAGCACAGAGATGCCAACCTGTCAATCAGATCAATCAGAAGGAATATCACTGTTGCCTCCATCTAGAAGGCAAACTTCTATATGATTAGCATGAAAAATGGTAGTATTTCCCCTTTCTGTAAAACCTCCATTTATCTTCTGACTGATAGAAAATATATTTTCCATACTGTTACATTTTACAATTTATTTATGCATCTTTTTCTTCCCTTATATTTGATTTTTTTTTTCTATTTTTTCCTTTTTTTTTTTCCCCACACACATTTCCTATAAACTGGATTTCCAGAAGTGGATCATTTCACTGAATAAGGAATATTTTTTCACTACATCCAAAAATAAAACCCAAACCAAAATGCCCCAGAACTGAATAGGCTATTCCAAATCCAACAAAATTTCAAGGCCATCATAGAGAACAAAACCTGCATTTCGGATATGAAGTCAGAGCAGGATTTGAATTGCTTCCTTACTGTGTAGGACACATTTCAGCGTTTCTGAGTATACTCAACCATTAGAAATATATGTATAATTTTTTCTTTGTCTTTAAAAGTCAGAATAGATATCAACACATCATAAATTAATTTTAAATGGGCAAAATATAATCTTTTGCAACCCTTAAAAAACCAGGCTTTTGTTTCTGGTTTTGTCTGCATGTAAATATTTCCTACAAAATCTCTCACAAAGTTGTATGTTATCAATCGCTATATAACAAAGAAGAGTTTATCATCTCAAGTTCAAGATATGTATTTTATTTTGTACTGGTTAACTGACAAAAGTTGTCCCAGGGACATACAGAGTTTTATAACTTACGATGCAATAACTATAGCCATTTGTACATTTAAGTTGGTTTGTTTCTAGTTCTCTTACATTTCCAACACTTAAGTTTTATTACATATTAAAAAAAAGTAAATTGAAAAACTTAGAAATGAAGAATTTAAAGTTTAAGAGAATAAAAAAATTTAACAAACCCACTTATTTCTATAAAAAGGGGCCACAATTTCTATACCATTGGATGCCCTTTTGTAACTCTTGATCCACATGGACATTCCAGTACAATGTTTCAATTTCCCAAAGTTGCTCTGCGAATCACAACCAGAAACAAGTTTCTAAACAACTGTTCCGATACAACATTTTTTCCAATAAATTCATATCTCTATAAAAAGGAAACGTATTTCACTGAATTTCAGTTTAATTTAACCTAAATTCAGGGAAAATGTGTTTGATTTGGATATGAAAACAGGAAAACTATTCCAAGTGAAGCCTGCAGTAACCGTATTCAAAGTGCAATGCAAATTATTTTTCTTTTTAACAATATACAGTAGCTGTCTTTGTTGGACACAGACGTGGCCACTGTGCGATATTCATACACCAGTCTGACAAGGTCAGGAATTCTGAGATGCTTTTTGAAGGCAGCATTTGCCTCAGACAAAATGTTTTTGTTTTGTTGGTTGTTTTTTTTTAAATAAAAATCAAAATAGCAGCTAATCTCAGTATCAGACAGTACGATAGAGCTGAACAAGTTTTTACTTGACTTTTCTATGACAAGACAACACATAGGTTAAGTATGATACTGAACAGTCATGTAAATGTATACCAGAAGAATCATGCGAACTGCATGGAAACCGAAGTCAAAACACTGCCGAGTGTTGTCTGTTTGGTCTGATCAGAATTCGATATCAGTTTGTTCCTATTTTCTCCACCTCTGACTCTGAATGTTTTGTTACAATAGCTCAGCTGCTTTGCCAAGGTTACACAACATACACTGTTGATGACATAGAGTATTTCTATTTACAGCACCTTCGTTACTGGTACTATGGTAATAATGATTTGTTAGGCACACTGAGTGGTCACCGATTCTTTCCTCTGCTGATGTGTTGTGTATCGTAACATTTGGTAAGCACTGGTACTAACAGAAGACTGACTTCATTTTCTCAGATTCAGGCAAAATATGAAAGAATTATTCCAACCACACCCACAGCAATTTTTTTTCCCCAGCTGCTCTGTACCTTAGGCTGCACTCTGTTTCCCGCTTCTAGGTCATACGTATGCTGCAGAGAAGGAATAAAGACACGTGGAAATATCTAAGCCTTTCTTCTGTAAATAAATTAAGGCCACCTGACAAAGCAAGGAGTCTGCTCGTTACCAACAAGTAGGCAGGTAGGCAGTACTGCAGACTTTTTTTCTAGCTGATGACCAGACGGGAAGCCCATAGATGCTGAACCATGATCCCCTATTTAGCCGCTTGCCTTGCTGTCAGGTACTGTGCAAAATAAATTCCTCTATCCTTGATTTTGTTCTGAAACTCACTACTTTTTAAGAAAAAACCCAGACTTACTCAGCTTTTACAGGAAAGAATCTTTAACTAGGAACACTGTGCACTGTTGCGATAGAGTCTGCGTAGCGTAGATCACCTGAGTATTTGTCATAAACTGACATGAGCTAAGGTTCTGTGTCCGTTGATTTTTGGCAAGGAAAAAATGCACTACAGGAAAGTCCTAACAACTTTGATCCACACCATTAACCCTACCTGCATGAGTTCTTTCACCACAGAATACTTCACACGAAATGCATACGACTTCGCCATTCATACTAGCCTTTCACGGTAAGGCCTCGAACTAGTATCCTGAATATGGGAGCGGGAGGAAAGAATGTTTTTAATTAGCACACAACATTTTACTTGTTTTAGATTTTCTTTCTCAGATACCAAATAGAAAGTAACCCCAAAAAACAGCACCAATTCATCTACTTGTCTGAAATGCAAAAATATAATTACGATGCAAGCAAACAACTGAAAACAAATCAATACATCATCCTTTCATCTCCTTCTTAGGATTAATAATTATCTTTCAGTGAAAAGCTAGAACAAAACCAGAAGCTAGTGTAATAGGAATTAAAAAAACCCAAGTGCATAAACAATACCAGTGCAGCAGCAAAATATACAGTCATTGTTAACATTCCAATTCAACCCATTTCCAACAATTTTGTGCAATAAAAATTGGCCATATGCTGGCCAATGCAACAAGCCTCTTTTTAATATTAACACAGTCATTCTTCACTTAAGCTATTTCTGCTTGTTTTTAAAAAATAAAATCAATTAAATACAATTAAATACAACTCTCTCTCTCTCTCTCTCTCTCTCTCTCTCTCTCTCTCTCTCTCTCTCTCTCTCTCTCTCTCTCTCTCTCTCTCTCTCTCTCTCTCTCTCTCTCTCTCTCTCAAAAAAAAAAAGGCTATATTTTATAAACACAAAATTCTGGTGCAAATAAAGTAAGAAATAAATATCACACCCTTAATGACAAAAGGAAATTTGAACTGGTTCCTATGGCTGAACTTAGAGGATGTGAGGGTAGGATTTTTGTAACATACTTTTTTTCGTATTGGCTTAAGTCTCTCATTATCTCAGAGGTAAAGCCAAGCAGCTGGGAGGAACATTTTTGTCGAGATGTTAAATTTCACTACACTTTAGTTGTGACAGCAAAGTTTGAATACAATCAGAGGAACCATAAAAAGTCTTCTTGATAGGTTGGGCTCTGTGCTTTGTGTTCGTCTTCTCAACCTTCCCTCAGTCGCCAGAGCAGGGGATATGAATCCAGACTTGTCAATGCAGCAACAAGGCAGGATTGTCTACCCGCTTGCTGGGAACAACCCCAACCTTTGTTTCGTGAACTCCACTCCGTTTGCATTTTCTCTTACGTTGCATATGAAGATTAGGGGTAAGGAGGAGGCTTAGAGAGACAGTTGAGAGGGGCACACTGAGAGCTGGAATGTGGCTGCTCTTCTGGAAGAGCATTAGGACTGAAAATTAAAAAGAAAAGAGAAAAAGTGCTTAAAATACACGGCGAACTTTTTACATGCATGTAAATAGTACAGGGCTGGAAACAAACTTTAAAAGCGGATGAAACCTCATCTATAAATCTGTAACCTCAGATACACAGTATACATAAAGAAAATCCTCAGTGCACACACATTCAGTGACACCTGGATGCATACGTGAAATGCCACAGATATCCTGCTTGCCAGTTCATGTACATGATTGCCGTTTGCATGCTCTGATGAAAAACATTGTGTGGAGAAACGAATGCACGTGCGAAATGGGGGAGCAAATTTGAAGGACAAGATACAGGTGCCATCTTTATGTGAACATTAAAGATTTTCTATATGCAGCCAGTTAATTGTTCGAAATGAAGGACAGTGCCAGTCTGGAAATCAGGTTTCATCACTTTGTGAAAATGTGATCTCTTACTGAATATGACCTATTTATTAGTACATTTGTACAAATACAGTGTAATCTTCCTTGTCAGGCAACATAGGCATTACATATTTTGTAATGAACACTTCCAAAGGGTGGGGTTTTTTGTGTTTTGTTTTCTTTTGGTTTTGTGCCATTTGAATCCTCTTCAATTCTGTCATATATTTTTGTCATTTGACTGTTTTTCATGTACAATTTGTCTGATAACAGCATTCACCCCTTGAGCCTCTAAATATGCATTTATAGTGTACACTGTCATGTAGTGCAGAGCAGTCTGAACCAGCTTTCGGCAAACCAGGTGGGGCTGGAGTAGCAGCCTAGCAGTGGCAGCACAAAGATAAGGGGCAGCTAACACAAACATACCCCACTTCTTGGTGCAGAGTTCCAGGGTGCTCCCGCTAGAAGAGCTTCAAATGCTCAGGTTTGCTCATTGAAAGGCAGCTCAGCAGTCTACGCTACACTGCACTACGCAACGCAGACACAATAGCTTAAGTGAGTCCTGCATGATTCCTCAGCCTTGGCCTGTCCTGTTTTAAAAGGGTGAACTTCAGCTCACCTAGCCAATGTCAAGCTAAGTGACAGCCATTAAACATTCAAGGAAAGCACGTAGCAAAACAAGATACCAAAATAGAATGCAAGTAAATGCAATTTATAAAAAAAACAAAACAAAACAAAAAAAAGCCAAACCCAAAACCAACTTGCCCCCCCCCCAAAAAAACCAAACAGTTCTTTAATGTGTCTGGGAAGAGTTTTTTTTCCTAATGCTTCAAATGTTCTACAGTCTTGAAGTTATTCCAAGCTCAACAGTGTGATATATGATGAAGCACAGTATGTCCCCGTCTTCAAGAAAATTCGCGTTTTCCATTTTCCTTCTTTAGAAACTGTGCTGTTACATATTATCTCTGCAGCACAGACTATCGGAGTGTTGGCTGAAGGAATGCGATTAGTCTATTGCTGGAAATGCATCAATTTGAAATGCCAGAGGTATTTGAAAATCTGCCACTGGAAATACCAGCAGTTCCACATATAGCATTTACTTAGGGAAACAAAGAAATGACATGGTGCTTGCTTGAAGACAGAAACAAGCGTGCACCATCACCATTAAGAAAGTAGATCACAATGTCCACATTTTCAAATAAGAGAAGCCTAGAAGACTATGACCACAAATCCACAGATATTACAATTCAGCGGGAGCTATAGTCCTTGCACCTCTGGGGTTATTTGAAGATCATAGACTTATATGTCTTAGGTCAGATTCTGTTTCACATTAGTGCTCCTGAAGATGAGTTTCCTGTTTGCAAAACAGATGGTGAGAGTGGGTTAGAGAAGCTCAGGACCTCACAAGCTTTGCTTTGTGCTCAGCTGTCTGAGTAGGTCAGTTCCAAAGTGTTCAGTGTTATGGACTATGACTCCTCAGTTTACATATAGATTTAGTCTAACCCTACTCACCTAGGCATAAATATTTAATCTAAAATATTTTCTTGAAGCTTAGTAGTTGGACTTGTTTAATTAAATACTCTGAGAAGACACCAAACCTGTCTTCTCTAAGTAATTCTTTCCATGGCTGTAACTATCCTTTTCTTCTGCCACATACAGATGCAGATACAGCATCTAAAGAGGGATCTGAGCGAGATCTTTTCCTGCTCCACTCAAATGAGTCTGTATCAGGAGTGACTGCAGATGGACTCAAAAGGTCTGCGTTTACTCTCAAACTTATCCACTCATCAAGAGCCAGCTCCTGGCTTCGGCATCTCCTAAGTTTTCAAGATAGGCTTAGGAGAAGCACTAGTCTTAAGTCCTTCAGAGAAATAAAAGTGAATTAGAACTTTAACATCACATTTGAGGAAGACAAACAAGGAGGTGGTCACGTTACCCTACAAAGCCTTACTCTCCTCCCTTGCTGCCCCATTTCTTTTTTCAAAGGACTTCCATAATTGTCAGAAGGGAACAGAAACTTGACAGACGTTTTCCTTGCTCATTAAGAGAGATGTGTTTGTCTTTTGGGGCTTCCTTCCCAGCTTTGAAAATAAGCAACACAAGATGTTTGTGCTCTGAGGGGGAGGACTGGTGAGGAAATGGCCATAGTTAAGACTAGTTACGTACAGCAATGGCCTAGAACAGGACCTCTTTGAGACACATGAGATTCTCCTCTACAAAAATATGCACAACCAGAATAATGTTTTGCCATGACCTTCAGTACAAAGTCAGCCATGACTGCAAATACTGCAATACAAATTATCCCAGACTAAACTCAGATTAGGAAGCACTGTGCTTAGAATGACATTCATTTTCTCTTCATGGTAATTCTGTGTTGCTTCTCACTTTGAAATACAAGCACACTTCTGTGCACAGAAGAAGTATAAAACCTTGTCTCACCATTCCCCTTTCAACCAATAATAAATATTAGGGACATTAGGAAGAGAAAAAAGTTACAAGGTTATCAAGCACCTTTGCAGCAACATATATACACCCATCACTTGCAGTCGCAGTAGATTTGAATCTTATCTTAACACTCTACTGTTAACCATCCTCTCTTCAGAAACACAATACATCCAGTTCATTAATGCAGGTTACTGTAGCAGTATATAAACAAAAATTACATCAGAATCAGCAAGCAACACGTGGCATGCAGTGTGCTTTTTGTGGCAGTATAGGAGATCGTGGCAGCAGGTCCTGGAGCTGAGCTATCAAGCATATTGACAGTCACAGGCAGTAGAGGATGGCAGGTGAGATTAATAACACGAAGCAAGAGAGATGGAAGAACCTGAAGCTGTTGACTATTAACTGAGAATAAGGAAGAACACTGTTACATCCTCCCCATGGGATATGCACAGCTTTTAAAACATTTGGGTTTAATAGACATTTTTCTAAACCTCCCTATAAAGGCCGGTATCATTTGGGGATTTATTCATTCAGTTGATGAATGAGGTCTGTGTCATTTTTTGTGTTAGTATTATTGTCTGGTTTTAAGCAGCTCTTTTTTTCCCCGGCACTCAAAATGCTAATTATGTATTTCTAAAATCAATTGGAAAATAGCATGCAAAGCTCTTCCTCTGCTCTCTGTCTTAAAGATACCGTTTGCATGCAATATTGTCTGGCATTGATTGTAACTGTAACAAATCAGGAGTGGAAAATATAGACAGACCAGTGATATTTTCAGAATGCAACCATTTTGCATGCAGTAATATTTTACCTTATTTTTAATTTATTTGCTATTTCATATGAAAGAAAAGCATTATTTCTTATTAAAAATTAATATCATTTGCAGTCTCAGGTTTTTGGGGGTTTGTTTTTTGTTTTTATTAATAGGTAACTTGGGTCTAGAGTTTGGCCTCTGATAACGAAAATGAGGTTTTCACTGCATTCAATAGGAACCTGAATACAATCCAAAGACAGACACACTCTTTTTGATATTGATGATGACAATATTTTAGTCTTGTCCAATATAGTCCATCAGACAGGTAGCTACAGATGCTAGGAAGGGTGAACATCATTCAGTAATTTTCAGGGTAGGCCTAGATTTGGTTGCTTGCCCCATACTCCTGGACCTAGAAGTTGAGGTGATGCATGGAAGGCAGAACGAGACTTTCATGCCTTGTTGCATCAGTTTACTTAGAAAATCTCTTTAAGAAAAGTTCTCACAGATTCTCCAGATCAGGTTCTAGGTGAAATAGGCAGACTTAAGCAAAAGGACAGACAGATGTGTAGCTAAATAAATTGACTAGATGTGTCCTGGAGTTTCATTTGGCTTGAATCTGTCCATAGCTTATCCAGTGAGGTTCACCAAAACCTATACACTGGAATCACAATTACTAGAAAATCCAGAGTTACACAAGTCCCACTTAAAATTCGGTATAGATAATGGATGAGGGAAAACTCTCTGTATTTGATGTTAAAGTTCAGAGTGAATCTATCTGTGTTATGGTCAGGCATATTGACTAGTTTGAACATGATTAGACATATTGCAGGATGCAGAAAACATCTGTGTTAATAACAAGTCTTAACAAGCTATTGTTTAATCCTGGGTGAAATGCTACCGAGAGGTCGCATTACTGCAAGAGTAATGTCGAAGACTTAAAAAACAAGCATACCTCTCTCTCAAAATGGGTGACTTCAGGACTGGGCACAGCTTTAATCTGCCTCATCAGAGGCAGATTTCAATCATTACATGACTGAAAGCACGTGTGCCATACCAGGAAGGACTATCAGAGGACAAGGAAGAGCAGTACAAGCTCCCATCTTCCTCCTCTGCTGCATTTAGAAAATCTGAACCTCAGTAAATCTAACTGGTTCTTTATATGCCTTCAAATTTTATTCCAGATTTCAATTACTTTATTTAAGGCACTCAACAATTTATGCCATTGTGCTGACTTGCATTAAATCTGTTGTTACACTTCACTGCTTTATGAGACTGTGCAGCTATGTGGCCGAGACAAGCAAGGCAACAGTGTTAATGTATCAAAAATAGTGTGTTGTTTTTACTTCACCAGAAGAGTATCAATCTAGCTGTAAAAAACAATAGTCATCTGAAGTCAATAGTTCAGCTAAACATACAGATGTGTGTTGTTTGTGGGATGACTGATCTGAACTTTTAAAAATATTAACCGTATTTTTAAATTATCATTATTATTTCCCATATACCAGGGTTTTGATTTGGAAACATGGCAAGAAAGTCCTCTTGAATGACACTTCCAGTTCTGGTTGTAGCTAATGAGGTCTTCCTCACTAAGGAAGAATTCAGGGACAAAGCAGAAAACCCTGAGACTTTCCTTTGGACCTTATCCCTTTTCTGTAGGTTTGTTTGCAGGACAAGGTAACGCTTGCAGGCAAGTGTATAGCAGTAGTAGATCAGGTAGCTCTTCCATTCTGAGAAGAATTTTTAAAGTTGCAGGAGCAATTGTTTGTTAGCATTTAGAGAGGGATGGTATTAGACCGTCTTCTCCACCAGGAAAGTAGCTCTGGAAGGAACAGAATAGGCTTTGGTTTTGTGATGGTAAATTAAATAGGGTTAAAATAAGACTTGTTGACATTAAACCTCTGTATAACCAAAGCACCTAATGATATTCTCAAATTGTTGTAACATCTAGAATATAGCAGAAACCACTTCACAGGGATTTTAAGGATTTTAAATGGAACCAGTAACTTTTTTAGTGTGCTGCAAAACTCCAAACTGCAAACCAGTAAATGTACTTAACAGTTATAACGAACTTTCACCAACTTCTCAGTAAATTTTTTGTAATACCTTTATATAGTAAGGAAGTTAATAATACTTCCACTTTATAGGCAATAATAGAGAGGCATAAGTGAAGCGGCTGCTCCAAGGCCACCGAGGGACCCTCTGTGACTCACAGAACTAGTGCTCAGCAGTGCCAGACGTGCAGTCTGAAAGCTGTACCACACCCATTCCCCACGGGGCATCGCTGCAGGCTTCCACGCAGGTGAAGTTTAGCATTGCGTGGGAAATAGCTTCATTATATGTAGGGCTATAGATCAGCTCGGTCACTACAGATCAGGCTAAGGACTAAAAATAATGTAACCTATTTCAAATGAGGGAGTATAGTCATAAGTGAATGTATGCACAGAATATACTGTGAACTGTTAAGAAAAGTATTGCAATCTCTTTTTGCTTGGGTTGTTTTTTGTCCCTTGATTAACTCAACTATCTCAGAAGCATGATTTGGCCTTTGCACCACCTACGAGCAAGGACACCAGGAGTTTACTTTTAACAAGATTAAGACCTGACTGCAGTAGGACTGAGTTTCCAGGACAGGGAGAGGTTTCTCAGAAGTGTCTGCTAAAGTCTCACAAGTGCCTTTAAAATACTACCTTATAAAAAGGGAAGCCTACACCTACCCCTAAAATTAGAAGTCCCCCATTTATGTAAATTTATCTAGCAACAAAATAAAATCATTACTATTTTGGCATCACTGAGAAACTGTCAGCATAAAAAGACCAAACGAGGACTGCAAGATCCAACTTGGCATTCTTTTCCATATTTTTACATGGATATAAGTGTGTGAATGTTATGATTCATGTTTGTACTGTCACTGCAGAAATTATCACTGTTCCTCAAGTTGTTAAAAGTTTGCTGTTAGTGAAGAATTGCGGCAAAGAGCTTTCGTATAAGGAAGAAGAGGGGAGTTGCAGATGTGCATGCAGCTACGTGCAAAGAGAAAAGAGTTAGTTAAGTTTACCTGACAGTCTGGCAATCTGGCCCCCTGGCTAGTTGTGAGCCGTGTGGCGGTATGGAGGCAGCAGGCTGCTGACAATCTACAAGAAACTGATAAATTAGACATATATACAGAGAGATTACAGAGCAAGGGGTTAGTAACAGTAGTACACAGGCTATGCATCTGATGGAGAGATTTAGTGAGGAATGTGTTCTTGGTTCCTTATCTGACAGAAACACCTTTTTTCTGATAGTAATAGCATTAGTCATTGCCTTTTTTCTTTTCACAAGAAGCAGTGAAGACATTTTGTTTGTCTTCCCTTAGCATTGACAAATTTTTTGTTTAAACAGACAGCAATAGTGGGCTGTATTCAGGATCTGGGTTTAAACCTTGTACTCATCGTTCTGCTGCTGCTGAAGTTGTTTTGCTTACATCTAATATAAAAAGTGTCAATAAAGCTACTCAACATTTCTCCAGAGAACTTCCATCCATATAACACTTACAGATGCCATCTCATTATGGTCTTCAAGAAAAAGCTTGCAAGAAAGTCTTTGCAATTACTAAATAGTGCTTGTGAGATTATTTTTTCGTAGCGAAAAGGGAGAAACTGATACAGTCTGTTTTCACTGTTCTGTCTAGATTATTTTATCAATTCTCTGCTAAAGCAGTTTCCACATTAATCACTTGCAAAGCTGTATTCTAGTTCTTAATTTATTAAATAACCATAAAGCCAAATAATCCTTTGTTGCTATGATTTTACTGTGACATTTGGAATATGAAAACAGCTTTAAACTCAGTAATACTTGTGGGACTTAAGAAAAGTAGTTGAACGAGACAACCCTGCTTTCTAGCTCATTAGTTTCTACCAAGATTTCCAGATCTCAAGATTGGCTAATTTTCCCTGCAGCGGTCTGGCCTTTCATTCCACAGCCTGTGTGGTTCAGATTGTAGGCAACAGAGTCATCAAGGTCCTTTCAAACATTAAAATCTATGGGTGAAATTCTGACCATCTGGAAAACTACTGGAGATTACTTTTTGTCTCCAGCAGGGTTTGCAGATCTATCATCCTCTCTGCTTCAACTTGATTTTCAACCTGACTCTTCAGTGGAAAGGTGTTACTTTCCCCTGAACCTTAAAAATGAGATGACTAGACTTCATGTACTTGGAAAGAATTTTATTTCCCCCCCCCCCCAATTGGCTGCTACTTAAAGCTCAACACCAGTAATCATTTCTCTTTACATGTGGATGTTTTCCAAAACCCACTTCTATTCTTTGTCTCAATCAAGTGGAAGAACGTGTAAGTCATTTGCTGTCAAGAGTCTTGAGATGACATCAGCTACAACGCAGAGCGACCCACCTTCCTAGCAATACTGAGCATCATATGCAGTATCCTAACATTTCCCTTTCATACAAGCCCAGAGTGTTTCTCCCTACTTCCTATGAAGATCTGTGCTGACCTCCAGTGGGTGGAAGCAAGTGTACCCAAATCACTAATTTCTTACTGCTTCAGCCAGGAGGACAGGGGTTTGGACCGATTTTCAAGTGCACAGGTATCTGCATCGGAAAAATACATGCACAGTTAGTGCTGACACCATTGTGTCAGGAAGCAGAAATGGAATAAGAAAGGATACTGTGCCATTCTTTCATATGCCAGGATGGCCACTATAGTCCTCAGTGCGTCTTTTAGCAGAGGAGTGCAAGAGTTTGCAATGTATTTGAGCCATGAATAGAAGGATCTCTCATTTCAGCACAAAGCTCGATTAAAAGAAAAGGTGCCTGGGGAGACAGACAGAGCAGGCTAACTGCAGATGGGAAATTATTGTAAAAAAAATAATTTAATGTCTTATCCTAAACAAACTAGTTTGCAGAAGTCCAAAGCACAGTCATCCCTGACAGCTTATAGAAGGTAGTCAGTAAGTAAAGGAATACAGAACAGAATGCTGTGTGATGAAAAGGTGCAGACAGGTTTCATAAATACAGAAGAAATTGTTCTGACAGGCTTTTCCAGAACAATGCAAATGCCCAATTTATGATCCTATTTTACTCTCTCAAACATCCTGCAAATATTTTATGATGACTCTTCATCTGCTAGATTTGGCAGAACACATGAATAGAGAGCCAGAGTCTGCAAGCATTATGCAACCTGGATAATAACTATTCGATGTGAGCAAACTCCCTCGACTTCACATGAAACAACGGTTCTACCTGGCGTCAGCAATGCTCACACAGTGTGGCTCACACTCACTTACGTCAGTACAATATCCGGTGATCCACATGACTTAAAATGGCTGAGTCGTCCTCCTACATCCTCCAGGAGTGAAGTTTTTGAGGATTAGGCTAGGAAAGAGCTAAGCAGAATGCATATGGCTTACATATATATATTTCAAATTCAAAGGAGCTCTTATCTACTTATGTCCAAGTAGCTGTGCCACAGCTAACTTTATTCCTTATATATTTAATCCTTTTAAATATTTTGGAGAGTTTATAACCCTATTCTCTAATACCATGACAGTCAAACACAATGTAACAGGAAGTCATTTTAAAGGTGAAAATTAGAAGCCAGCATTCAGTCCTTCCCTGCTACTAAAGAACTCAGGCCTGTATCAAATAAAAGTTTGTTTCTTTCTGAAATGCTCTGTTGACGGTTAAAAGTTTCAAAGATACCTTTACTGATTCTGTGGTCAATGTCACATACCATAAAGACAAGGAAAGAAAGACATGCTCTCTTTTACTAAGAAATAAAAACAAATAAAAAAATTTTAAAAATTACATTGGAAGAGGCCTGTTCCCAGTATTTTTCAATTTTCAAATCTCAGGGAGTGTCAGTCGAGCTCCATAGTGAAAGGTTGCTATTTGAGTAGAAGACACTTGGGAAACAGACACAGATTATACTTTCTGGTGCGTCTTAACAAAATGATTAATAAAGTTATTAAATACAAACTATCTTATTTCTCCATCATCTCCAGTTGCTGTGGGGAAATAAACTACTGGGGGCAGGGGGTGGGCTGGCTGATCTCTTAAGAGCCCTTTTACAGTTCTGTGAACCTATAACAAACAAATGAGTTCGGTGACCATTTCAACCACAAAAGGCAAAGATGAGCTATTGTAC
>NW_008825614.1:11927167-11951730 GCF_000699105.1 Pygoscelis adeliae | reverse complement strand
GTCCTGTGGCAGTATCAGACAATGTACACCGCTGCATCCGTTGGAGCTTTGAGGCTTGACTTGTGCTATACGTTAGGCCTGTTCCAATTTTCCAGTTCTTAACATTTTAGCCATTTGCTGGCGATGGTGGTGTAAAGGGCTCAGAGATTTCCTCTCTCACAGATTAGCCAGTGCTGATTTCCCTTTAGACTCTAATGCCCAGTCCTAATTGGGCTAATCAGCTTCTGATGTAAGAGCATGAAAAATGCCAAGCTCAAAGAAGAGCTACATCTGCTCATATGAGGACTGAATGTGCTGCTATAAATTATCTGCCGAGAGCAAATCTCACAAAAAAGTATTTTCCTGTACTTCCCTTTGGTTCGGCCACAAAAACAATGCATTTCCCTCATGTCACAAGGTGTGCTCTGCCCTCCAGTCTGTGAACTGGATGACTCCAATCAACACAGGCCTGCTTAACTGGGTTATTAGTGTCCAAGAGATGGGCATGCCTTCTGTTGACATCAGCAATGTCCTCAGTGAAAATCCTACGTGCAAGCATTTTCAGTCCCACCTGCTCAGGACCCAGCATACTGCAATGGAACATTTCAGCACATTTTGACACTCAGTAAAGTACTAATCTCTACATAGTGCTGTCAAAGACCGAGACTAGTAAGAATCCCAAGATAAGCATTGGGGATGCTGTGAATCAGTAACTGACATATAACATACTTTTAACTGTGTCTAGTTCAGTTAATCAATGGAGAGCTTTTTGCTATTTAATCTGAAAGGGTAAAATTGAGAGTCAAACAACAAACCAATCAAGCTTTTTTTTTTTTTTTTTTTTTTTTTTTTTTTTTACAGGTACTGTTACATATTTGGTATTTCTGATATGAAAAACATTGGGAAAAATCTGTTCTTGATAAAAGAAAAGCTCTCAAGAAATGCTTATGACAAAATGTGAGATTGAGGCTTTTTCAGTCTTTTCAAACAAGCTCTCCTTAGCATCCCATTGACCACTCCAGGCCAACAGAAAGTCCTTCTCTCATAGCTAAAAGTTTTCGAGCAATCTCACTTTGTGTCATGCTACCCAATGTCAATTGAACTTGCTCCATAAAGTTTGAGGAATTTGATAACACGTCTATGAATGTTATTGACAATTTACTTGAAAAGAGAAGCTGTCTCCATTTATATGGTAATGAATTGTTTTCTTTCCCGAGATGTCAATTTAATGGGAAAGAATGGATGGTTAATAGCATGAGTCAAAAGTATTGGGCAAAGAACAAATCAGTAGTCTTCTAGTTGTGCAGAGGCAGAAACGCATTGCATCACACAGCAAGTCCTACAAAGACAATATATCAGTCCTCTCTACTCAAAGGTGGGGAACAAGGAAAATTTCCAAATCCAAGAGACAGATGTGAGATATCAAGAAGAACGGGGCAGAGGGTACTAAAACACTCACCCACCTGCTGAGTTGAGATTTGTAGAGATGCTTTCAAACTGTAATCTGACAGGATGAGAAAAGTCCCAAAACTGCTTATGTCCAGGGATGATGGGGACATAAGTTTATACTATTATTTGACTAGCTGGTTTCACTTACAATTTATCTCTGTTTTTCTAATGGATGCCAAGAAAACTTTGACCTTCCTCAAGGCCAAGAGGAACTTTAAGTGGTAATGGTTATCGCAAAGAACAGCTGGTGAGAGGACAGCTGTGGCTTACCTTAGGAAAAAAGCATGAACAATGGTACAGGTCAAAGATTAGAAGAGTCTCTCCCTTCTCCTGTTTCCAGGGTCAGTTTGGGTCTGGGAATAACACAGTTGCCTCTGCCCTATGCACAGCCCCAGCTGGTCAGTCTGCCAGCTGCAAACTGGGTGCAGCTCTGCGTTTCTGCAGGCTGTCCCTAGAAGGAGAGGACTACGGTGGAGCAACCACATGGAGCCTGGCTAGCCTTATTAAGCCCAGCTCTCTCAGAGCAGGATTGACTTGGGTTGTCCTGGCCTGGGAGCAAAAGGAGCAGTGCCAAGGGACTCAGCCATGGTACAGAGCCATTGTACAGCTGCATGAGAGCCTGTTCTGGCACAGCTAGCACACAGGCAGCCTAAAAAACTTCACCAGGTGCAAGTTAGCTCCTGCACAGACATTTCCAGTACCCAGACTCTCTGGGGTTTCCTACTGTCTAAGTTTTACCTCTGGTCCTATTAAACTGAATAATGGATTGTTGATTGGAGATAGACGAATTTATCAACCTGGATTGTTGATTGGAGATAGACGAATTTATCAACCAAGTATCAGTTTTGGCTTACTTCATGGGAAAGCTGATCCACTATGAAATTTTTATGTCAAGTCTTGCAAATACCCAGGTAACTCACATCTTAAGCTTGCTATTCAGAGAAACTTGGTATCTTAGATTATTGTTGGTTGGAGATGTTTCAACAACAATGAATTCTTCCACTGCTTATTTCTTAGTCTTCTCAAAAATTATTTGAAGAATAAAGGTTAAGAGACTTGAGCATGTGCTGAACTCCCATTCACACACTGAGCTGACGGCATTAGCAATATCTGCATACTGCACTAAGATGCAATAGGCCAGCAGTAGGATGCATCTAAAATCCTCATCTCCTGTCATCTCCATACGTCCACTCTTTTTCTTGCAAAGGTGGCCCAGGAATGTCCCACTGTTTCTACACTCTCAAGCTTTTGACACAGGCCGCCTTCTGCTCCTCCTCCTCCTCTCAGATCTTTAACTTCAGGACAAGGTCAGACAGAGTAAACATAACAGAGAGACTTCTGCTAAACACTTCTCAGGAGGTGATTGAGCTTATTGGAACAGGTAGGTATTTAATTGTTATTTTCTTATAGCATTTCTCTAAATGCTATCTGTCTTGGAGATTTCCACAAACCAACTCATGGAGCATCACTAAACTTCACACAGTACCTGAGAGACATAGTTTAGTAGCTCACTGATTCAGTGGTTTTCCAGAACACATCAGGTTTTTTGGCTATGTTCTAGTGAGTTCTTTCATCTATATAACAGCTACAGTGTATGGAGTGTTTTTTCCCCTTATTTCCTTATTTTTCATGACTTGATTTCTACTTTCTTTTTAGACCCGAGTTACCCCCAACCTAGAAAGCTGTTCCCCCATCAGTCCATGTGCTTCAGTGGTACTGTAAGCTCAAAGTATAGTGATAAAGCTATATCCCAGCCTTGCCCTTTGCTGTACCTCATATTAAGAATAATTTTTAAAAAATAAATAATACCTAGTCATTAACAAAAATCAGTGAAATGCATTTCTTTCCAATTACAGACTAAGAACATTAAGAGGTTTCTTGTCAGCTCTGTAGGCTTTTTCACACTTTCTATATCATGATGTGTTTATGTTATTTCTCAAATGGTTTCTGTGAATGCTTTAAATAATTCCTCATTAAATCTACTGAGAAGCTAAATAATGGGTTAGTAAAATAGCAGAAATGGTAGAAGCTGAAAATATATATTCAGTTCCTTTCTTTTATATACAGTTCATAAAAAGCACATTTTGAAAGGTCTGATGATTCATGAAATACTTACTAAAAGACACACACATTTTAAACACTTCAAAAGAGGAAAAGAAAGGTCTTAAAAATACAGAAATCATCACACTTCTGTCTTGTTGGTTACCCATCTTTCATGGAAACATAAGTATCTAGGATACATTTCAGATGGCCACAAATATGGCCAAACCAAAAATACTTGCACTATTTTATGGGTAAAAACCACAAGGGCCTGATCCAAAACTTGAAGTCAGTGGGAACGGTAACTTCAGTAGGCTTTGGAAGAAACAACATAAGATACAACTATAAGCTTTCATAGCCCTAAAAAATGCAGGCAGGGAGATACTTACAATTAGGGATACTAGTCTTGATTAAAGAATTGCTGGTGAGCTTACTCCATACATCACAACATCCCAAGGAACTGCTCTAACAGAGAGCTAAAATATCAGCGTGTCTAATTTAAACAGAGACTCACTTCAGCTTTGCCTATTTTATGAGATGAAAAGCACAATATTGAATATTCCTGTACATTTGATGGTAAAAATCAGTAAGTCATGAAACCACATTAAAGCTTGTCATAAAAGAAGATAAAGACGGATGGCTGTTGTTACGAACACTGTCAAGATATTTCCACAGCTGTTTTAGTTAATTGATAAGACTGGATTCCAAAGCCCAAAATTTTCATAGAAAGCAATGAATATCTGGTAACATGCCTTAAAGATACGATGCGTCACCTGCATACCTGTTTAGTTAGAAACAACCAGAAGTCTAATAAGATTTTACTGGAGAACTTCAACAAATGATGCTAATATTAACCATTCCATCCAGCAATGACATCATAACTTAGATACAGAGAGAAAAATGTCAATAACCTTTTAATGAAAATATACAACAGCAAGGCATGGATTTCACCGCAATCTTTTTTTTTTTTTTTTAATGTTTTAAACAAACAGATTAGGGCTTCTATTAAAAACAGGTTTTATTTCAGAAATGCTTTCTTTAGATAGTGAAAAATACAAATAGAAATTAAATGAAACTTGTAGAACTGCAGTGAATTCATGCCATAATAGCTAAATTATATTGAAGTAGCTAAATTATATTGATCAGCATGAAATGTATGGTTTTGGTCTCATCAGTGATAACTGGAAAGCAAGAGAGGAAAAGCATAGAGCGAAAAGGTCCTATTCACAGTGGCACCAAGAGGTAAAAGTACATTTAGCCAGCTGACTTTTCATCAGTTACAGCCAACTAGTGTCCTTGGCCAAGACACTGTTCTTCAAATTCAAAACGGCCTCCACAAGGAGAATGTACCATGCTTGAAATGGCATAAATATGTAATGCTCATTAAGCTTAGTTAAATGAGCATATCAGATGCAGGACATGGCCCCAAGAGCAGGACTATATATACACACATCTGTATATATGCACTAATACCGCTTATTAAACAATGAACACATATATACACAAATATGACATGTTTACAAAACCCACAGAAAAACAGAACAATGCAGAACAAAAAGTGAACACAGATAATAAGTTAATAACGACTGAATTATCCTTTTTGTGAAGAGCATCATGTTCAGGTAAAAAAAAAAAAACCTACACTTGATTTTAAAAAACCCTGGTAAAAACTCATAAAATCCATTTTTCACAGAGAGCAAAGACAGATTAGACCAATACCGCATGAGTCTTGCAACAGCCAGTAGCCTGCCTGATTACACAAGCTCAGAAACATCTTGCAGGTACAGGATTACCATCAACACAAGTACGTTCTCGGTAGATAAAAATACAACATATTCATAGCCGAGGACTCAGAAGAATGATCCACGGATCATTCCGTGGCAATTAGGCAAAGGGAAATTTGCACTCGGACTGTAAAGTTGCATTGTCAGAGTAAAGTTGTGGGGTTTTTTAAAAAATAATGGTTCTGAAGGACTTTCATGCTCCAGCTGCTTTGCATTGCTTGGATGAAGCAAATCAAAGTTACCTGACTGAACAATCAGAGCAGACTAGCTTGACTAGTTAAATATTATATGGCTGCATATCTTATTTAGCAGTAGTGGCTCACTTAACCACCTACCCTGCTTTTCAAGAATAAACTGTTTAACTTAACATACAGATAAATCCATAACGGTCATGAACTAGAATTCAGAATAAAATTCTTTAACACAAAATCAGCATAGAAAGAGGTATCTAGATCCTAGGCATGTTGATTTTCCTTTTCATTAATCTATAAAATTCCTTCACAAAGGAGAAATAAGAAACATTTAAAACCGTTCACTGGGTCATCTGAGCAATCATAAAGATCTACAGGGCACCCACCTAGCAAAATTCAGGTCTGAGCTGATAGTGTTCCTCAAAGGACTTCTTCCACAATAATTTTTAAAAGAAGCTGTGCTTTCCTCCGTGTTCAGATTTCTAACAGTCCTGCTGTTTCAAAATTGAGAAGTGCATAAAAAAGCAAAGTTGAGATACTGAAGTAATGTCTATACTAGCAAGGTTTAGAAATCTGTGAGGAGCTTTCTGACATTGGTACTTAAGCTCAAAAGCAAAGCTAGAACTATTTTTGGCAAAACATTCCTAAACAAACAAAAAATGTGCACAGCTAAAGACCTTGAACTTAAACCCTTTTCACCACACAATGAAAGAAGACACAAACCCGCTATCAAAAATTTATTCCCCCTACCTTTCCAATGCTGTAAGGCGCGCAGGCTCATCTCTGCAGAAAGCCTCCACTGTGGACAGTAGTGCCAGCCTGAGCCTCCCTCGGTCATTTTCCCAACCCCTTCATCCAAAAGGGGAGAGTAAAGACAGCTTCATTTCCTACCAAGGGCTTCTACCCATAATACTCCTTTTGAAGATGCTTTCCCATGTCTTCACACTGCCTAAACAACGTGAAGAAGCAAAAAGCAGGAGCCAAAGCCAAGAATCTTGCCCCACATGATAAATTCCACTTTAACATTATTTTAAGAAAAATATATAAGAAGGAACACGAGCTTCTGATTACACAGAGAATAACCTTTTACAGAATATTTCTGAAAATCATATCCTAAACAAGGAACTTTGAAAAAAGCTCAAAATCTAGAAAGAAAAAAATAAAATGGCAACAGAGCATATTCCTCATCCCCTGTGCCAGGAGAGGTTACTCAACACCTCACATGGCCTATCAAAAGCCCCTAACTCCCTGTAACACTGACAACCACCCTACTCAGCAGACCCTCTCCTCCGTGTGTTAAATTGTGTTTGTGCTACATCAGATCACTGCATTCCCAGGTTTCTAACCTATTCTTCACAGGTGAAACCACTTCCAGTGTAAAAGGCAATTAACAAAGACAAGTCTTAAGCAATTCCCTTGGAGTCCCAGCTTAAAGACTTAATTGGAAGACTTCTTAGGACCTCCATATTTGGGTGATTGAGGTTTTTCGTTATCGTTTTCCTTGTTAGCTTTAAGAAACAGTTTCTACCCACAGATGCTGTAAGTTAGCTCTTGGAGACACTATTAGGTACTCTCTATAGGAATTTCCCTCAGGATAGAATTTCTGTAAACTAATTTAAATTTTATGGTAAGAATGCAAACCAACAAACAAAAGCTAGTTATTTGTATCATATTGTTATTCATATTTGATTTGTCTGTAAGCACAGAGCTACAGCAGAAATTAATCTTGGATGACTTTTATATTAACAGTATATACTATATACTCCTAATTATATATGATAGCTGGTGAGCTCAGTGCTTGAGCAGCTGCTGTACTATTACATGGCATTCCTTGGGCTGTCTTTATCTTCCACATTAGTCTCTTCTTGTGAGAATCAAATGCCATTCTGTAAATCAGCCTTGAAAGACACCTGAAAAGCAAGCAAACTTTCAGGTTTAATGTACTTTCAGAAATGAAGAAGTCCACAAAATTACCTAATTTTGCAGTGGTTTTCATTTTTACAAGTTTTAGAAGCACCATTTTATGAAATGGACTTGTAACAATGAAGAACAATAAAATCTAAACCCTACAGAACAAAAACTTGGGGCTGGAGTAATCTAGCATAGTTCTGTTGAAACCCATGGGGCTAGCCTGGGTTGTATCAACTAAACATTTGACCTCAGCTGGGCTTTGAATTTGAGGGAAATGTGTCACATTTTAAGGCTACTTTCCTTTTTCTATTTTAATCAAATAAAATAGAATCAAGTACAGAATTCTCTAGAAGGGAAAGGACTGTTTATTATGATCTTATGATCTGATTTCCTAGGAAACATGAAATACTTTACTATTCAAAGTGTTTTCCTGTGTGGGATTTTAAATACTGAAATCTGCCCTGTGGTACCTACAAGCATAAACGATAGGGAAAAGCAGCATCTACCACAGTTTGTTTGGGGGGCACCTCAACAAAGGAGAGACTCTCAGGTGGATCATAGTTGACACTTTAACCACACCTGTTTAAGGGAGAACGCTGTAGCCATTAGTTAGTTACTCTCCATCTCATAAGCCTGCTGGGAAAACTTTTTCTTCAGGTGCATCATCCACACAAGGATCTTAATGGATTTAATTTTAAGCTAAAATTACAGAACTTTATATTCAACTTTTAGAATTTCCATGCTAAAATAACCGACAGAGAAAAGAGTGCTATCAGGGCACCTACAGCAGACTTTTTATGTCTTGTTCTTTCCTTGAAGAAGTCAAGAGAAACATATTTGATATTTGGGACTGGGGGATATTAAGAGGCATCTAGTGACTTTGTTTTCAGACTCTGTGTATGAAAATTTGGAAGGAGCTTGAATGCAACTGCAAAGGAAAGGTCAATTTTAATACAGTGTTACACACTGTCAAATCCAGCCTTAGGCTTTCTGTATGCCCTGACTTCTTCACCTAGTTATGAAAACAGCCACGTGCAAAAGCGGGCTGGAACTGTGTTGAGTACATACCGGCTGGTTCTGTCTATCAGAAGAATAAAGACTTTAAAGTGTAAAAATAATAGAAAATAACAGAAGAAAAGAAGAAACACACGGCCGAGCTAAATGCATACTACTACCTAGGGGAAGTGACACATGATACTTCGGAAATGGACTGACGGGTATTTTTAGCCACAGTAGTTAGAAGCTCTTACTTCAATTAGAAAGCCCAGGTAAATTTATACTGCCACAGCTTGATGTCAGTCAAATGGAAACCTAGTAAGAAATGACAGTCTCTTTTTTGAGAGTTCTTTAATTCAGCTGGTCTTCACTAGTGAGCCTTCATGCCAGGGTCTTCCTCTGAAAAAGTCAGCCAAAGCAGTCCCAGCTTTCCCTCTACCAGGTAGCCAGCAGCAGTCAAAGCTGAGGCCAGAGCATGGTGAAGGCAGCCTCTTCTGCCAAGCACCAAGTCCAGAAGAAGGTGCAAGGGAAAGACAGGCACAGCTTGCCTACTGCATGGGGAGCATGGGGCAGGGTAGGCTGCTTAGTTTCTCCCTCTACCAACTTCAGTTATTTTGGCTCCTTGTTTCCATCAAACGCATTCCCAGCTACAGCCACCCAGTCCCCACAGCACTGGGAGCTAATGAACATCATCATATGGGTGAAATATTTAAGTGAAGGAAATAATTCACAAATTTAAAAGAAAAAAAAACTGGAAACCTGATTGCGTTTAATTTAGGCTTCATCGCTCCTGAGGACACAGCCTCAAGCCAAACTATACTCTGCTCCATAGTGTTTGAGCTTGGATGCTGCTCTTTTGCAATCTCTTTGATGAAGAAGCAGGTGTGGGTTGCTACATTTCTTGCTGGCTTGCTTGACTGCACAAATCATCTGAGAAAAGAAACACTTTCTGATACAAGGCTTTTAAACATTCCCTGTAAAAGCAGCAGAATAACATCCTTCACTGTTCCTCATTTTCAGGAAACACATAATTAGACAGAGGGCAAAAAAACCCTACTTGCTGCATCATTCCTTCGATCTGTTAACAACAGTAAGAAATCTTCCAGAAACTGGTAAGAACAATGCTGAAAAATTCCCTACCTAATCCTCAACCCAATTCTAACATGGGCCCTGCTAATACTGGAATCTGAGTGCTCAGAAAGATCTCTGTTTTGAACCTGGCAGTCTCGCAGGCTGAGACTAAGGCCATGTGATGGCATAAAATTCCGACAAATGCATTCAGAAAGCTGCGACTATTGTAGATTCATAAGGACGATTGTAACATAAATCAGTAATACTGTCTCAAGACCCTTATACTCTGAATATGTAGACATTTACCTAAAGCGCCAGGTAAGACTCCAGACAAACATTATTTTCTGGACAATTTGACTTTTCAGGCTGCTTCATCCTGTGGCTTCAGTTACTGAAAAAAGACACTGTGTCAAAGTTTCTCAATCTGTGGTCCGTGCATCTGTGATGCTCCATGAGATACCAGATGCCAGTCCATTAAAATAGTGGAAAAAAAAATTTAATGCCTGAAGACAGTCAGGATCCAGAGTCCCAAATTCAAAGATCACGTATTTTACCATTTTACTAACCATTTTCAAATACAGTAAATTGCGTTTACCTATCTGCTGAGCACAGTTCTTTTTTAAATTGTTACTTCTTCCAACCGCTAAACTGCATTTACAATATACAGTCAGGGTTCTTCACACAAAGGTCACCCAGTTGTTGGATTAAAGTCTGGTTCGCCTTGGCCAGGCACTCTTGTAAATTGTACATGGGAAGTACAATTAAAATTAGAAGAGTCTTGTAAATCATATGTCAGAAGATTGCCGTTCTGGGGCTTAGATCCTCGCATTTCCAAACTGGGGAGTTTGGCTATACAGAAAATGCAAAATCCAGTTCTTTAAGAGATGTAAGTATCCCTCAGAAAGAAAATCATCCTTATTCTGTTGTAAGATGAAGAGGAAAGAATACAAGAGACACTGCCAGTGTTTAGGAAACAGATTCCTGTCTATGGGGTAGAAAACGAGCACTTGGTCTTCTGTTGCCAACAGAACACAAAGGAATTGCTGAAAGATCAGTACCATTTATTTTATACATTTTAAAGTCTTTGCTTCTTTCCCTCTCCCCGCCTTTTTCTCCCCAGGAGCCAGCTCTTTGATTTATTTACTGCAACACTCCTTAGGAAAATGTCTTGTTTCGACTCTCTGCAGTTTTGCACTTGTCCTCTGAGTGGGTGTTACTTGCATGGCACTACTCAAAGGCGGCTGTGATATTGCTGGCACTGAGTGAGAGATATAACATATTACAGGGTATCGCTCAGCTTTCCAGAATAAACATTTGCTTGAGCAGAAACCACTTTATGGGTTTTAGCTTTTGTATTTTCTACTTATGCTTTTTGTCTATAACAAATTTCAAAACAAAGAATGAAAAAATTTACCACCAGACAAAAGTGTGCACATTGAAAGGCTAAAAGTTCTGCTCAGGCGCAGAAGAAAAGTAATTATTAGCCTGACTGTCAGGAGAAGACAGACGTCACAACCATTGAAATGGCATTCCAGTTTGCATTTCCTTTCTACACCTTGTTCGAAGCAGATACTACATTTTGGCAGGAAATGAAGAGCAAAAGCTTCCTGCAGAGATAAACTTAATGACTCAATTTATATAAACCAAACCTCCTCTGAGTTTAACATTACCCTTTACAACAACCTGATTGAATGCTCCAGGGTGAGCAGAAGATGGATGCTGCGTAGGCTTGTGCACACTGCCCGTCACTCCCTTGCTGGTCCTCACACATCTGACTCCTCTGTCCCACTGGGTTTGTGTCTTCCATGGGGACTACCAACACAACCACCAGGCTAAGCACCACCCAGGCACAGGGGTGCAGCCTCTGTGGATGCCAGCGGAACTGCACCCACCTATACCACAGCAGGACTTCACCCACTGCATGTGCAACCAGTTTGGGCCGCTGCCGGCAGAATGTCATCTCCTGCCACAGGTGACACAGGAGGAGACATTTTGCTTTTCAGGCCTCAAGAAGGTGCCCAAATTAGATTGCATCTGCAGTCCTGGGAGGGTCCTCTGCTCTGCTAACCACTCAGCACCACATGCACCCAAGGAAAAAATGTTTACCTGGTGTGGCCACGGTTAACCTTTTTTCCTTGCTGAGACGGTGCCCATGGATGAATTCACTCATGGAAGGGGGGCCCCTCAGAAGATATGATTCTGTGGAGGCGGGATGAGGGGGGGCTCTTAATAATTTCTGGAGGTAGGTCCCTGAAGTCCTGGGATGGCTCTGATCACAAAGGGAAGGTGAGAATAGTCTTGCAGGAGATCCAAGAAAAATACATATGGAAACAAAAGAGTTTTACTTTAATTACCTTTCAAAGCCTCATGAATGACAACATCATGTTAATTTGCTTAACAGGTAAAAACCAACTAGTGTTGCCACCCCACATCATTTCCACAGCAGGGCACCTTGCCTGCATTGGAAATCCTGGTTTGTGTTAGGGGAGGAGGAGAGGAGGTTGAGTTATATCTCAGCATCCTGGAGTCGACAGGTACAAGGCTCCCTGAATGTTCTCTTGGTTTTGCATTGTGACTAGAGCATACAAGAAAAGGGAATGATTATGTAGGACTTCTCTGACAGAGAGTCCTTTTCATCTTCAGAACCGTGGAGATCCCCACACCTACAGAGCTTTGGCAGGGCAGTCACAAGATGAGAACTCACTGCTTGAACAGTGAAATATTTGCATTAGGTTATGAATGGCAGCCATCCCCCTTCAAAAGGTTGCTTGCTCCCATGCAGAAAAATTGATCTGAGTGAACACATCCATATTCTTTTCACACTGATGAAGAACAAGCGAGCAACAGAGCTTAACAGAGATGCGCACTTTCTTTTGTGTTAAGCGCTGAAATGCTTATAGAGCACAATCCTTTTTTTATTTCAGATGCTCGTTACGGAAAACCTTAAGGAAAACTTGTTAAAGAAAATACATTCACACTAATATTAAAGACATACAAGATGCACTGAGACACTGACAGAATATAGTTCAAAACACTGCATTAAGGGGGAGGAGATAACATAGTGAGTAGGTGAATCAGAACCACATGTTGCCAGGCTTTGAATTTCATATTCATATTCTCCCCACCTCCTTCTCCCCAGTCAAAGTACGAAAAAAAAAAAAGAATTATAATGTTTACAATTCAGTGAACAACTTTAATGAAAGTCTGGCCACTGCACTGTACTGTAAAGATCACTGCATGCATACCTTTTCCTCTGAGTGCCACTGCTGACCAGTAAGTTTGGTTGCTGTGGGCCCTGACTATGCAGGAGGAAAGTGTCTATGCTTGGCACGGTGGCTGATGCCTCCTCACTTACTTTAGGGCTGCCGATCTTGCTCTTTCCAAGCTTGCCTTTGCTGCGTCGGGACTGCTCATGGTCGAACTCTAAATCCTCCAGTCGCTGAGTAAGGGCAAGTTTTTGCTGGATAGCCATGCGCAACAGAGAGTTTAGGGTCTTCTTCTCATCCTCCGCAGCTGCTAGCTGCCTCTGCATCTCATCCAGCTGCGTGACATACTCATCACACCTGGGAAAACAAACAAGGCAGAAATCTTGGAATGGGTCCAAGAACCAATCTTACAGGTGATCACATTCCTGGGCTGCAATTACAGAGACAGATTCACATCCAAGCTCTCGCTGAACCTAACCCTGGAAGCAGACAGCCTGAATTCTTCCATTCCCACTTTGAACAAATTTGGACTTGGATCTGAATGCCAACACTTCTCATTCAGCAGGGGAACCTGTTTCTAGAATATCAGAGTAGTCTATGACAACGTGAGATGTTTCTAATGCAGATAACAAGCAATTAGAGGGAAGGTTTGGGACTATCTCCAGGTTAGAACACAAATAACAATTTTGGGGGCTGGTTCAGCTAGTAACTCACCAGGGATAAGAATGTCTACTGACTAGATAATACTATTTTTCATAGACAGTAATATCTACTTAAGCAAAATATTACAAAAAGTGATGAAAAAAAGACTGCAAGTACTTTGAACACTTGACACATCAGATTTTGTGAAATGAGAAGCCCTCAGTTGTTTGCCATTGTTAACTGATTAAAGAGGTGCTATTCAGGAAACCCCACACCTGGAAGTTATTTCACATTTACTGTTGAATCTCTTGGCAGTGTGCTCAGGTATCCATTGCTATGGTCACTTGCTCCTTTTTAACCCTCAGCCTCTTTTATCTGCATGAAAAACTGTATCTTTTTCATTTGCTTTAGATCTCTGAGACAGATTTGGAAATAAAACCACTTTCTCATGATTTTGTTAGCATTTAAGACTGAATTCAATTTAGTTCCGCTTTAAACAATGATTCCTAAAGTTAACAGGAAGAGCAAGGCATTTCAGGATGGTCTTAGTCACTTTTTGAAGTGAAATAGCTTCAGTTTGTTAACAATAGACCATCTAATCAGTAAGAACCAAGAGTGATAAAAGTATACCAGCAGTGAAGTGATTCACAGATAGCAGTACTGTCTGACCACCAGACATTTGTGGCAACATCCAAGAACTTTTCATGTTAAATGATGCAGCTCTCATCAAATCTCCTCCCCATGTGATCTGTATAAATCTAAATAGCTTTGCTGTGTAATTACAACAGTGTAATGGATGAGGATTTAACTTTATCAGTACCACTCACAGAAAACAAGCATAGAAAATAATTTTAGTTTTCCTTCTCAAAATATGTGATGCAATAAACTTTTGAATTATTGCAAACTGAGGGATGAAACTAATTTCTCTGAAACTTTAATCTTCTCCTTGGGAAACAAATAAAGTATACTCGAAAATTCGTAGTTATTCTTCACACACAAACACATATATATATATTGTACTATCCTTTTGAATAATTCAGGCACTGGAAGCAAAATTGCTAAGTCAGCCATAGTTTCATCTCCATTTTCAGTATTATCTTTCTTCTACAGGACCTTAATAAACATGACTGTCTCTATTCAAGCGTTGAGGAAGAGAGCTATTTCTGAAACGTTGGTTGGCTTTAAGCCAATTTGCACACCTATTTCTGCTCCAAGCTATGAGATGTCTATTGATGCTTTAGCCAGTTTCTTTGACAGAGACATTAGAATGAAATCAGCATTCTGGAGATTAAATTCAATTTATTTGAAATAGGAATTACTATAATGTCTGTGTATCAGAGTTTTAAAGACTCATTCTTGTAACCAGATGGATCCTGTATCCATCTCTTATTCTTTCCTGCTTTCCCCTTTGTCTAGGAGACATCTTTTTTTTTTTTCCCAAATATGTTTTCTGTTGAAAAATTTAAAAAGTAACACCTGCAGCAACACCTGTAGCACAGTGCCACTAGAGGAACGAACTGCCTTGGTATAATATGCCAACAAGCCAATTTTGGTTTTGGAAAAAGATTGGTTTTCTTCAGGCCTTAGGATGTGTTCTTGGTATTTAGGCACCTGCTTTGTAAAACAGCGTAATTGAGCAGTTGAGAAACATAAGCTCCATGAAGGTGGATATTACTACAGCAGACTTAGACAAACCTGCTTTTTGTTACCTGCTGCGAACTACAACAAGCTGGCCCTAGAAACCTGGATATACTAGATGCTGTTAGCTGGTCTCATACTTGAGACAAAACCAATTTTGTTAATACAACATTTTCCCACTGTTCTGATTAATTATATGCCCTTCCTAGAAGCCTCCCCATAACAGCAACCCCACATTTTTAGCAGTTCACTGCAGTGTTTGGGTGATTCCAGTCATCTGACCTTCACCACGACTCGAAGTTTCCTATTATTTTTCACAAACATGTGGTCTGTTGTCTCTGTGTTTTGTTGCTCAAGCATGTGGGGTTTTTTTTGAGAAACAGTGTTCAGAAAGGTTAAACCTAACTCAGTCAAGTAAAGGCCATAATTAACTTCAGAAACTGCTGAATTAACAGCCTCACATCTCCTTGAAGTCTGCAGCAGTGAAGGTTATTCCATGTAGTGGGAGGTAGCTACTGCCTGCAGCTATGGCATTTCCCTTTGCTGAAATATTCCCTGCTACGTGCAAGTGTGGGATAAAGAGAGCAGTGTTTCCAATTAAAAAAGAAAAAAGCATTACATGCATCCATATTGCCTTTTGCCCACATGTTTTATAAACATTTGTGAAGTCTCACAGCATACCGAGGAAGAAAAAGGTTAAGAGCTCCTAAGAGAGATGACTTCTGGCACGGCATAGACCATTGCAGACTGAGCAGGGCTCCAGGATGCAGCAGGGCTCTGAACGGGTCTTTCAGAAGTACTCAAATAGTAGTGAATAACAAAAATTAGGTTATGTCCTCCTGAGTCAGAGGTCTTTCCCAATTTCTCCCTTGCCCCAGGACAGGTGTAAGCTGCAAGTGACTTATTAAATAAACAGCACTGTTATCTTGCTGTCTGCTGGTCTACTTATTGCCAGAGCAAAAGTCAAGATTTCACCTATTTCTCATTTCTCTTGTCTCAGAAAGGAAGCAGACAGGCACGTAAGCCCACTTATTTTGTATGAACTGATCCAAGAAGTTTATGTAGGAGTTTGAGGGATTTCTAGTTCCATCTATCTCTCTTGTCTAGGAATGCAAACCAAATACCGAGTCAGGCTTATGCATAATTTAGGTAACATAAATCATAGCAGAGCTTGAGCTAAAACCCAGTGACACTGACAGTGACAGATCCCTGCTCTAGCCATATAAGCATAATTCTCTTGTGATCATAAGTTCTCATCTAGGATAGGTCCAGGACCTGTCCGAACTTCCTAGTCCATCTCTTCAGCACACTTTTTTCTTTAAATATTAATCACAAGAAAACACCTTGATGGATGGAGAATAAAATCAGTGCATGCAGTGTCAGGACTGTGGCAATATAGTAAGTAATATTTCTTGCTCTCTCCTTTTGAGTATCTCTGTTTAGGCTGGGAAAGCAAGCACGTGTCAGGGCTAAGTAAAATTAGCTTTCTGAATCCCTTTAGGATCCTGCTTTAAAAGTAGTTCCTTCTCTCCTTCAGCACTAGACTTCTTTTCCCTTCCTCTTCCAGGGAAACCCCTACTCTAGACAGGAAAACTAATGGTTTAAAGCATATATTTTTCATTTGCCCTCTGGATGAGCGCTGGCCACCAGCCCCACTGCTTCCCATTCCCACAGCTCCCACCTGGGTCAACAACTCAGGGTTGGAGTGAGGGGAAACGACAGGAGGGGCAGGAAAGGCTCTCAATGTTTTTTCTGGTCTGGGACTACCAGAAGTAGCCCGGGACAGAATAAGCAGGCTTTATAAAGGCAGGAGCTGCAAATCTGACGGGTAGCACATGGCCCTGGCATGGAACAGGAACTTTAACTGTGCTCTGCCAACCCCATGCATCCCCCAAGAAAGAAGGTTTTTCTATGCTGTTGCTTTCTCTTTCTTTTTTTAAGAGAGATGTTTGGGGAAAAGGGAGTTTGAACTGTATTGAGGACATATTCTTGATGGGTCTGAAATAAATTCAGAAAGGGATCACAAGGCTAATGCAGAGGGAAGAAGGAAGCTGTAGAGATCAGAACCACAGAGATTTTGGATTGGGAAAAAAACAGTCCCAGAAGGAAAAAGAGCAAAAGTAGAGGTACAAGCAGGACAGAAGGACTTTTGAGGGGGAGAAGAGAACTGAAGAAAGAACTTAAGGAACGGAAGGATGCACAAGTGGCAGGGGGAAAAAAAGGAGATTTTGGATTGGGAAAAAAACAGTCCCAGAAGGAAAAAGAGCAAAAGTAGAGGTACAAGCAGGACAGAAGGACTTTTGAGGGGGAGGAGAGAAGAACTGAAGAAAGAACTTAAGGAACGGAAGGATAAACAAGTGGCAGGGGAAATCACAGAAAAAGGATGGGTCTTGCTTTCTGCATAGGGGAGCTTTGGAGAAAAGTGTCATCTTTGCTGTTCAAAGCAGAAACAGGTGTGCTGTGCTCTCCTTATAACGTGGTATGACCTTTATCCAGTGCATTTGAGGGAGAAACCATACAGTTCAGCACCAGAATGAACATCCATTTGGGGACCAGATGAACAGAAAAGGATGGTTTATGAAAGAGAAAGGATATTGCTGTATCAAACAGTATATGAAATCATTTTCAGAACTATAATATAAGCCTACTGTCAGAGGGATGTTCTCCCTACAGTACAAATTCAGGATTAACTACCATGTGATGCAGGATAACCATGGAAACCACTGTTTTATTCAACAGAAGACTAAACAATTGCTTTTTTATGCTGGAAGTTGCTATTGCATCAGTTGTTACTGCATGAAGAATCTTAGTCTCGTATTTTCAAACAGATTTCTCTTCTTGAACAGACATCTATAGTATATCGGCTGTCATTTAAACAAATGTTATTCCAAATGGAGTATTCAGAATGAGTCAATAATTTGTACATTTAGGAATAGTGATTTAATTATAAAGGCCATTAGATTCCAGGGTAAGGAAGGAAAAGGAATCTTTTACAACAGAAAACTCTAGGAGCACACTGATGTGCAAGACCTTGCAGCGAACGATTTTTTATAACAGTGCTCAGAAAATACTGGGCAAAACTTACAACCTCAAGGGCAGGGATACGTTCACAGGCCACGCAGTGAGTGTTTAATCAGTACTGCATGGAGTTCACCAGCAGCAGTAGATGCTTTGGGTGGGATTTATCTCTACTAACATTAGATATTTACAAAGTGGAGATCTGTAACTTGGCCACTCACCCAGATTCCCTTTATAGTTCATGGAAGAAAAACAGAAGCTTCATTGCATCCTACACACAAAGCATCTAGAAAAGGCATCTAGATGAATGGCACCCTTTAAGCCTAACTCTCACAGAAAAGATGCTGCCGTCTCCCACCAGCTTTAGGATATGCCTTAAACCCAACAGAAGTGTGCGCTCAGGATGCCCAAACTGGGTAAAGAGCATTCAGTACACCAACAACCTAACGTTCCCTTTAAGTAACAACTTTTAAATCTTTGCAAACTTCTTTTACCTCATAGGTTGATGATTTATGCTCCATGCAAGACCCTTGTTTGCTTTATGCTCATGATGCCACTCCTCTCCTCTGGAGTTAGTAGCCTTCCAGGTAGTCTTATAGAGTTAGTATATTCGTGTATCTCCTACAGCTTGCAAATAAAGATCGACACATGCATTTCTAATATACACACACCACTTGGCTTTCTTGAAGAAAATCTTTAGATGCCAATGGAATCAATGGAGCTACCTTGGTTCACACCACCTGCTGAGTTGGTTCTTCATTTCCATTATGGCACTACACGTACTCTTCTGACGATGAACCTATGATGAATTTGTATACAGCACCAATGTGACGGCATGTAAATGTCCCTTCTTCTTCCTTCCCACCTCTCCCAGCTTCTGCTGCCACTGTCACTAAGCAACAAAGGCCCTCAGAAGGCTGGAAGAGGTGAGATGGTACCTATAAACCGCAGGGAGCACCGGAGAGGTGTTGGCATGAGGCATGAAGACTTCTTACCGCTTATGGACTAAAGCGCAAGCAAGAAATCTGCATTGTGTTTGACCATATGGGGAAAAAAAAGCCTTGATATAACAGCATAATTTCCTGAGGATACTAATTTCCTTGTGTATTTGGGAATTAAGAATTTATCGATGAAAGTGTTGATCTTTAAAAAAATTATTTTTAGGTAACCTTTTAAAAAGCAGCTAAAACCAAAAGCTCTTCTGAAGGTGTAGGAGAAGGAAGATGGGAGATGATTAATTACTGTCCCGCCAGGAGGAACTATGTTACAGAAGATAAGTGAAACTTTTATCCTGTGAAGGAGAAGATAATTGAATATCACAGCAAGAAAAATAAGAACTCATGCTGGAGTGGGAAATTGTAGTGGCCTCACAATTATTAGTGCTGGATTACAGCATAGGCTGGTTGATGAAATAGATTTTACTAATAGTAATTACCTCACGATATGAAAACATGGGGTTCTGAAGATCATCATTAACCATACGATAGCTTTACGACAGAATCACTGCGTACTTCTGAATGTGAAAATCAGCCACATAAATCTATTATTTGATTTCCACTTTAAAAAGCCCTATAAATGCAAATATACTGGAGGTTGACACTGGCATTTATAACACTTTACTCAAGGTTGTATTGACATTGCTATTCTCCAGCTTTATTTTCCAAGACACACATCTCAATAGCACTTGAAAGCTTGCAGATTTTGCACAGTGTGCACTCTAAGACTCATTCACCTTCATCCAGCAAACACCTGACCTTGCAGAAGATAATTTCTGTCTCTCCTCCTAAGCATCCAACATACACAGCTCAGTCTGTTCTCACTTAGCACACACATATTTACTTTTACAGTGCTGAGCCAGACAGTGAAACCATTTCCCTTACCTGGTTGCAAACATTGCTCTCAAGGATGAGAAGGTTGCTGCGTCTTCCTTCAAAGCCTTCAATTCATTCCGTAGTTTGGTCATGGTTTCAGTCACCATTGCTTTTTCATTTTCATATTTATTCTTCAAATTGGCTAGTGCCACTTCAGCTGTCTGAAAACACAAACAAGGATATGTGCTTAGGAGACAGATATCTGATAACAGCTAGGATCCCATGTTTGATTTTACTTTAGATTTCATTCTTCATTCATACAGTAAAAGAAAGTTAGACTTGAGCTTCATTGCACTGCACCCTTTAATGTCTTCTTTTAAGTTGTACTCCATGAAACCAGGAAAAGGAGAAAGCAGTTGAAAGGACAAAGTCAATTTCAATCCACTGGCAAAAACTCAATACCTTAACTGTCTCTGCAAAACTGTGCAGCTGTACGTTGAGGGCTCAGGCAAGTAAGTTACTACAGCTTAAGGAGTTGCTACCGTGTCATCTGAGCTGCAATAAACAACCAGGTGTGTCCCATGACCACGTTGCAAACGGGACACACGGCACGTGGGACTTGGCCTCTGTAGCCAAGGTGGGAACTAACGTGTTTTGCCTCATGATTCCTGCCAGCTGAGGCTTTCCTTGAGCGAGGAGACTGCTAGGACCTGACAGCTTGCTTTTATGTCTGAGCACTGGCAACGCCTACTGTTGTGCAAAACAGCATTATTTTGGCAGTTTTAACCACTACAAAAAAGAACAAAAGAAGTGTAAATTACAATTCTCATCTAATAGGAAAGCAAGGGTTTATAGTCATCCTATTCCTTCAGTTTTTCTTCTTCCTCCTTTCTTTTTTCAATTTCATCCATTACATTTCTTTAATTGATTGCCCTACTGCTTTTAATAGTTACGTATGCCTTATTTCTGCAAGAGTTGAACCTTCTGTTTTTCCTATGAAGTCTGGAACAATTTTGAAGTTATTCAAAATACATAGTTTTATAGAGGCTTTATACCTACTGCTGCTTTGAGACATTAAAATTATTGCCATTGCATGAGATGAAGAAAAAAATGTTTCCTTTTACATTTACTCAGGGTGGGTTACGGTTGTTTTTTCACTTCATTTAGTGCATAATAAGTTGCAGCATTTCATACAGGCAATCAATTTCCCCTGTTGATCTTGTGGGTTCTTGAGTCATCACCAGGGGAGAGAGATGTGTAGAAGAACATTAGTTTAAAGCAACCAGCAAGGGGACATGACAGAAGATGGTAATGGCCAAACAGTTGGCAACTTATTTTAAGCTCAGTTTTCTGAAACTCAGTACATTTCCCACTAACAATGTCTCTTAACAAAAGGACATATTACCATCTCCTACTAAAAATCAACTCTATTCATTTGTGTCTGGGGAAATAGCACAGTTAGAAATGGCAGCATTAAAATAATTCAAATTTTTTTCCCAATTGTACACTCACCAATAATGTTTTCTCTACTTTCACACTAGTTTACACTGAGAGAAGAGATTTAAAAAAATCACTAGTAACTACCTGTCATTTTAAATAGATGGGTTTTTTCATGCCAATTTTGAAATCATCAGCAATACACATTAAAAAAATCAACCACTTAGGGCTATATTCAAATAAATGCAGCTTTTCTCAACCTTGCTGACATATGCTTTGGTGTAATGTAGGATGGTAGGCACCATCCTACGCCTTGGCAGGATAAAGCAGAAATCGTCAGCTTTCTATCTGTTTTCAGCCATCAGCAAAAATGTACACTCATAAATTAACATGGAGAAGAAGGATTAACTATGTTTAATAGAACTGCTTTTTTGAAGGGAAATCTAGGAAATAGTGCACCGGGGACAAATTCCTATTTAACAGATATGATTAAATCGGATTCATTTAAGAATTTTCAGGTCACTAATGAGGCAGAAGTGATTTATGAAAGCACAGGTAGACTCTATAGCTCAAACTGAGTTCTGCTTTGCCCCTAAGGCAGGAATTCAGATGTCTTTGCTTTGTAAGAGAAATACAGCCCCATGCCCCTTAACCTATCATAACTCATATTTGAATACAGAATTCATGTAAAGATTTTCCTTTGTTTAGGAATGAAAATGAGTTAAAGATATGTGCCACCCCTAATGCTAGACTTTAAAAAAAAAAAAAGCTGTTTCAGCAGTGGGATTACATGTTCCATGTAAACCCAGTAATTTACACATCACTGAAACTGTGCACAATGATCAGACAGATCATTGTGATCCCTATGTTTTAGTCTGGATGTCAGGGTAAGTTAAATGGACGTGTAACACTACAGGATGAAAAATAACTTAGAAATATCGTTTAGTTGGTGAATAAAGGTAACAGAGGAAGGACTGTGTCAAACCTTCAAACCTTTTTTTCTTTGTATTAAGAGTTTTCCATAAAACAACATATAGGAAATGAAACATAAATTGCAAAACCTGTTGGAAGTGCCTGGTGGCTCTCCACACACCAGACAAGCTTTTGAACACACCCCTTTGCAGGCTGTCGAGGGTCTCCCTTCTGAAAGTCTCCTAAGCGAAGAATGAATGGGCACAAGTGCTCTACTAGAGAAGCAAATAAAACTAACAAAAATGTGTTTTTAATAGGCAAGAGAAAGAAGGGGGAAGCAAGCAAGGGTAGCTTCTGTTAGAAACCTGCAGACAGGCAGCCAGGGCCAGCAGAGCAGCAGTGCATTGCTTTAGCGTGAGGCTCGAGAGGTCCTTGCAAGAGCCGATGGGTGCCCGACTGTGCGGATGCTCGTGTTACCTACAGCTCATCGGTTTGGGACAGCAGCAGCTCTAGTCTAAATCATTTCTATTTGTTCCCCCTCTCAGCCAATCTCCAAAATTGTGCCTGTTGAACCACATATGTGGGGCTGTGCCTGAAACCAGTTCTGTGGGATAATCTGGATTTTAAAAACCTGGGGCAAATGGTGCCTTCGGAGTGTGCTCTGAAAGGAAGGATGGGGCAAATAAAAGTCTGCATTCCCCAAGCAGCGGGTGCCAGAAGGAAGCAGATGTCCAGGACCTGGCTTTGTTTTTAACAGCTCTTTCTGAAGCATTTGGTTTTAAGCTGTGGTTAACTACAAAACTGTGTTACAGAAACGGCTCTACATAAAAATGCAACCTCTGAGCAACACACATGAAAATGAAGAGCACAAGAAAAAGATGAAAACACAGAAAAATGTGTGACTACTCTTCAGTGAAGTAAATAACGCAATAAGACAGGAGAGGGACTAATGACACTCCTGACAGGGGGACCAGTCCTGAAGAGAAACTGGGCAAACACACTACCCAGCCACTCAGCAAGCCACCTGGGGACACAGGATTAATGGCTCGCAGAGCACATAGCATTTGCTGTGCAGAGGACATCACCTGGATCTGACAGCAAGGCTGGGAGGGAGCAGAGAGCTCCAACATCTGGACTCCCACGGGGTGTGAAACACTATCCAGGAAGAGAGAGCTGGGGCACGCAGAGCTCAGCACCCCCATCCCCAACACCCAGCCACGGAGCCGCACAGGCTGTGGTGGGCACACACCCGAGCCCAGGACCCAAGGCACTGCCAGAACTAACGACGTCCTTATCCTTACAGAGGAGATGCCCATATCCATCTGCCTAAAGGTTGCCACCTTAATCCTGAAATCCATGAACAAACCTCATTTTCTCTATATATTCACATTCTAAGACGACTTCATATCCCATTTACTTTACATTAGCAGTGTGAGAAGCAAACTAAGTAAAAAAACTGTTGCTGAAGACATATTAACTCCTACAGTGGTAAGTACTTTATTTTTTCACACAAGAAAGCAGAACAGTAGCCTGTTATTTTAGTGCAGAAATTGTACGTGGTACTGGATCTTTCCACTCAGCCCCACTTTCCCAGCTGAAATTCTACTGTATTCTGTCTATATAACATCAGGGCGTTTATTTATAGATAAGGTACTGTATGTCTGGGGTTATCAAGTTATTTTTTCTGAAGGACTTTTATGGGTATCTCAGTTATGGGAGCTGGAGACACCATAGTTACGGCCAATACGGATGTGAAGTTCTTGCTGACTCAACTCCTTCCCATCGAACTATTTAGCCATGAGAACAACCGATCATTTTTCAATCAGAACCTCAGGATATTAAATTCCCCTCATAGGCAGCTTTGCTTTCTGAATGTTATTAGAAATCAAAATCAAAACCATTATTGAGCTGGTCCTAAAAGTTATTATGTCATTAATTTGATATTACTTCACAATTTATGCTACTTGGTAACGCTAATGCTACTTGGGTTTGCTCCACAAAATGTGCTGACACAGTAATTACAGCTACAAATAAATGGATACATAAATCAAGACAGGTAAACAAGCAAGCTAGCAAGATATACATGCCTTGCTATCTTGAACAACTGATATAATAATCCATTTTCCCAGGCTTAGGTTTGCAGCTTCTTAGAGCAAATCTTGCTCTCTTTCTTGTGTTACAGGGTTTCGCGTATTCTGTTTGCGGCCCAGCCTAATGCTTAATGCTTACTTGAAAATATTACTAAAGAAAATTCAGCTGGATTCAAAAGTAATATCATCAGATATTGCCAAATGCATTAAACTAGGCAACATCTTGTCAGGTTCAAACAGAAATTTATTGTATGCTGTTAAAGATTTAAAAGGTGCAACTGCACTGCTGGAGTGGCAGGCCCACTGCAGCAGGAGCAGACAGAAAGAGACTCCTTCAGGGCTCTCCTGCAGTCGGGTAAGTTACTGTGAAAAGAAGTGAACACAATTC
>NW_008825614.1:11906624-11927118 GCF_000699105.1 Pygoscelis adeliae | reverse complement strand
CCTGTGTACCTGGACAACAGAGGATGTCAGTGCACTGCGACGCAGTGTGTTGCCAGGAAAACTGCAATTCTCGTTTTAATCTGATGTGGCAATACTTCTGGTGGTCACTAGATAGCACCCGCGCTTCCCTGGTTAAGGGTGTGACTTCACTACTGAAATACAGCCCGAAATACCAGACCCAGGGGGCTGCTACTGGTCTTCCCCCCTGGATCTGAATGGCGAGATTCTCTAGGAAGGCCAGGTCTTGCCATTGTTACAGTGCATTTGGTTGCGCTCATCTTGCTTTCCCATATTGCTCCAACCAAAAAAGCTTCACCTGAAGTGTCTCTGTTTCGAGTGCTAACAAATACAGGCATTTTGCAATAGTATTGCTAGAAAGCACGACGAGATGTGATGTGGCCCCTCTGGAGGCTGAAGGACGGGCCAGGGCATCCAGCCCCCCGCCAGCGGCAGGGTTCCCTCTCGCGGGGCCCTGCCGCAGCTCTCCCCTGCTACCTCGGGCACCAGCAGTGTCTTGCCGTACTACACAAGGGATGAAAAGATATAATTTCGTATTGATTTCAGCTTTCATTAGGGCTTGAGGGTGGGTTTTACCAAATCAAAATTCTAGCTCTTGTGGTTCTGGACCGCATGTGAAAAACTGAACCAGATGTCCTCTGTAGGGTCATCTGAACTGAAACCCACAAGTATCCCCAGCCCATTACTGCTTAAAAACTTCTTATTTTGCAGGGGAAGAACTCAAGGAGATGAATCTTGACTCCTGTTTTTTGAACATGAGATATGCTTTGTGCCCTGGGAAACACACACCTCTTGAGGCTGGCAGTACTGCTGGCGCATAATAAAACTCCCCCCCCCCAACTTTAAATTTCTTCTATCCTTTTATATTATTATCTCTTTTAACTTGAAAGTTTGAGGATGTTGGTATTTGGTTTGCATGAACAGTATTGCAAGATTCTATACCCAGTTGTACAGTTACCAATATCTATGCTGCTATCCAATAAATAAAAGTTTAATTAATAGCACTTCCTTACTCAGCAAATCTATCTTTCCCATTTCAGTGAGCATGCTTTAGGATGATGCTTTATTTCTGACAGCAATAAAAGAGCAAGACCGAGCTAGATTATCTGGTAGTATTAAAAAATAAATGATAGCTCTATGCTAATGGAAAAAAATCTTTAATTTGGAATCTAAACCCATATACCTCAATTACATCTTAATTACATTTTAATTACATGGAAAATCCACATATAATTGCTCAGAGCTATTATTGCTTAGCTAGAGATGGTATTTAATTACTTGAATTAATATTTAACATGTGTTGTATTGGAAGGGGGCAAATGCTATAAAAGACTCAATATATATTGAAGTATTGCTGCAATTTAAAAATCCCCAGTACTCTAGAAATGCAGTTACAGATCCAACAATCAATTAAACGTGAAACTGTAACTTCAGACTACTTGACTATTGGGAATTTTAACACTGAAATCTCATCACTGTCATCAGCTAATAGTATCCCAAGCTGTTAACCAGGATTCATGCCCCCATGTGGTGACCACTGCACTGCTTTTAGATGAGAAAAGTCCCAGGCAGTCTGGAATGACGACTCTGCCGCTGCAGCCTCTTGCATTCAGACTTAATTCTGGGCATAAGGAGATGCACCAAAACAAATAAAACTACTTGCATGCTTAAATTTAACTTTTTAAAGTGTTTGCAGACCTGGAATCTAATGGATACAAAGGGCTTGGGAGAATATACTACTATGCAAGAAAAAATTGACAGCACTCTTGAAAAACACACCATTACATGGTCCTCTTTTGGCATTTGATACAATATGTGGTAATTCTCAGCTTATTTGCATTGGTGAAACATCAAAAATAAAGTGGTTTGATGGATTTTTTTTTAGCTGTGAAGATTTTCAAAATAATTTGAAATTTTTTATTCTTTTAAAATATAACTTTATAATGAATCCTTCTCAAAATAAAAAATTGCAGTTACTGATTCAGTCAGCTTTATCATGTAGTGATGTTGTCCTTTTTATTAAAAAAAAACCAAACAAACCCCTGATTTTATTTCTTAAAGGATTAAAAACATGACAATGGCAGGAGAAATTATTTCTGACTAGAAAGAAAAATCTTTAAAAAAAATTCCAACCACCTGTAATGAAAATAACTCAGCATTTCACCTGCTGTCTTATCAAAGAAATGCCTAGCTTCTGTACAGTCCAAAGCCACTGGTCACACTCTTACGCCTGCCATTCTCTTCCCGAGGCACGCTTTAGCTTTTATGGCATTTATTTTTAATCCCCTTAAATTTGCTGGGGGGCATTCAGGTTTTGCAGCCTGTGGAGTATTACCAAGAGCCAAGAAGAATGCAATGGGTTGTTTGCACCATCTGTTCCACTACTGCAGGGCCACCTGCAGCTGCTGAGGTGCTGCCCCAGGTGGTCTCCCCTGCGCTTGCCCTCCCCACCCGCTCCAGCAGTACCTGCCCTGGCGAGGGGTCAGCGCGCCCCTGCGAGCCTCTCCGTGCACACTCCATTTTGTTTTCCAGTGTTGGCAATCTTATCATTTTGCAATACTAGCAACATGCCCGTGCATCAGTCTGGGTGGTAGCTGATCCCTCCCCACCCCCTCTGCTTTTCTCTTGCTCCACAGGAAGGGCTCTTCTGCCTGTGCCCTTGGTGAATGGTGGGTGCTGAGAAAAGCAGAGCTTTAAGAGGCGGGGAGGGAGGGAAGAAAGGTCTGCCCTTGCCATGATTGAGTGAGAGGCTAAATAACCTGTGAGTAAAATCTCTCCTCCGAAATACTCCTGGGAAAGCTTGTAAGTGACCTATATAAATAACAGACGTTCCCAACTGACTGCTTTATTAGCATCTTACCTGCTTGTTGGCTTTCAGCACTGCTCTCAGCGTTGCGATCTGCTCCCGCTTCGTACTCAGGAGTGATTTCAGTTTCAGTATCTCTTCCATTAAGGCCTCCTTGTCTTTATCGATCATGGGCGCCAGCTCCCGAGCTGCAGCACGCTGGCGCGACAGCTGCAGCGACCGATCGACAGCCTTCTGCAAGTGCTTGATTTGGTCCCTTATTATGGCATTGAGGTTGTAGATGTTCATCGGCTCTTTGCGGATGTCACTGGTATCGGAGACGGGGGAGGAAGGAGGGGCTGTGATGACAGGAGAAATGGTAGGTGTTTTCGTCGGGCTCTGTTCCTTGCCAGGCTCTGTGGCTTCTTTTGTCACCTGCTCGGTCGGGGTCCTGGCTTCTACAGGCGACGCCACCCCCCTTCTGGCAAGCCGCGGGGAAAGGAGACCTCGAGGGTCATCCGGTCCTTTCAGGCTCCCGCTGCGGGTCACTCTGCTTTGCCTGTAATAGTCCAACATGACCCTGTTTGGTGTCTCATTGTTGCACAGGCAGACGTGATGGTAGAGCTGAGCCAGCTCCTCGCTAAACGTCACCAGCTCGTCCTGGGCAGTGTTGAGGGTATTATGGTTTTCATTTGCTATGCTTGTCATCCTTTGCAATTCCTTTTCCATGTGGACCATTTTTTCCTGGCTTTCCTTGGTTGACTTCTCCAGGTTTGTCACCTGTTCGTCATACGTCTGGATTCTGCTCTCATACTTGGCCTTCTCTTCAGTGTAGTTTTCCACGTATTTATTATATTTCTCCTTTAAGGCTTTGATTTCTGCTTTAAGGTCTATCACCTCAGTAACAGCTACTTTGTATTTACATTCTAGGATCTCCAAGCCATTGATGTCCACTTCATAGTCATGTGCTTCCTCGCCGGGGTCTCGGCCCTTCTCACAGTCAAGCTCAGCTTTCAGCTCCTTGTTGCTCTGCAGCCCCCTCATGGCGTTGACGTGCTCCGTGAGCCTGTGGACTCGCTCGTGTTGCTCGGTCAGGGCTCCCTTGGTGTGCTCCAGCTGCGTCTGAGACTCCTGCAGGTTTGCCAGGAGAATGGCCTTCTCTCTCTCCACCTGCAACAGAGTCAAAGTAAGAAACCCAGGATCTCGTACTACCCGTGCTGAACACCAAACTCTGCAATCACATTCATCTCTTCCACTCCCCCACTCTGCATACATAACTTGAAGGCTTCAAACAGATTTTAGCCATATATCTCTAAACTGTAAAATTAAGTCAGAGAGAGGTACGTATAACTTGTACAGGGTTATGAAGTCCCAGCCTCTGTTACAATTCGCAATATCACTAGGTCACGATTTTACACGTTGCCCACTGAAGAATTACTTAGTGCCTAGCACTAAGTGCGTAGTCAGCTAGAGTGATGATAATAGATTTATTAAGACATATGTTCCCTGAATTTTAATAGGCATGAACTGCATCACTGCCATCTATCAGTCAACTATAACCCTTTCCACTGGTAGATATGCATTTCTCAATGCAGTTTGAATTTACATTTCCCATGAATAGTTCTACCAATGCTTCACAATATTTATTTATATCTTTGGACTGTTGCAAACTTTCATTAAGGCTTGATTACTGAATGCAAATACAGTAAACAAATGGCTGTGTACATTTCCACAGAGTCGATTAAGTAATCCACTGTGTGGGAATGTAACACAGATCGGGAGACTGAGCACATGCAACTCCCATGACTCCCCATCCCCAGCACTTAATTATAAGCAAAATCCATCCTTTTAAGGACAAGGCAGAAAAAGCAGGATTTGTGGTATAACTAACAACCACTGGTCCTGACCTAGTAAGTTCTTTTCTGAATATCCGCAGAGATATGTGGATGTTGAACAGCAGAAGAGGTCATGTAGGAGGACTCTAGAAGTTTTAATGCACAGCATCTTAAAGCAAGTGAACAAGAAAAACATAAAGTTTGATCTGCTCAGGTGTTTGCTATTCATGATGACACCTCTGAAAGACTCCCATTTCAAGTTTTAAGTGTAATGCTCCAACTTTTTTTCTATGCCTTTGTCCTGTTCTGAGTTGTGAATTGGGAAGCAGAGGAAGGCACAAGGAGATGGGATCCTTCTTGCTTTCACAGCTTTTCCAATGGGATCCTGAGCCTGCCAGGTGTTCTGCTCTTTCTCTCCCAGTGTTGCAGTATCTCAGCCCTGTGTTTACACACGCAGTGAAAATGGCGTGCTTCACATTCCCTTTATGAGTGGCTGAATTACTAATTCTGAGAATTCAAAGCTGTCAGTTCTGAAAAACCTTTTAAAAAGTATTTCCTTCCCTATCAGCATCCCCCCAGGCAGTATTTGGAAGAGTCAAATCAGCCACCATGAATCTTACTGAAGGAAAAAAAAGCCTTTTAGAGACTGAGAGGGTATTAATGCCATCTCACAAAATGTTCCAAGCAGTGCTTCAGACTCCTGTTTTCTCATAATGGGGCTTTTGAGCAGTGGCTGCTGCTCAGAAGTATTAAGGCATTAAAGCAGATGACGATCCCCTGGTTTTACAGACAGGCTTTCAAAACATGGCCTCTATTAGAACCTGCAATCAATTGCAGGCAGAAACTGTAAGAATAAAAATAGAAGCCATGTTAAAAACATCTGAAAAAATCAGCCTAGTTTTCTTGTGTACAGGTGACTGATGGCTTAAGAATTACAAAAACAGGGCCAAACCTCATCATTATTTTATGATCCAGGAAGAGTCTGTGTCCTTAGATATAGGGCACTTCGCTTTAGGCACTACATAGTCTGTGCTGTAATGCAGAAGAGGACAGCTGAGTACCATAAGTGTATTGATACCTTTCTCCATTTGACACCGTTTCCCCATTGCTGCCTCAGTCTGCTTGCCGCCCCCGTTGCTGCTCACCTCCCCATGTCAGCCCACTCTTGTTGAGAAAATCCCAAACAGAGCAACCTTCCCCTTTGCCAAGAGCATCTTCTTAAAAGGTGACTGGTCTTCACAGATTTCTCGGTCAGACCTGTCCTGGGGAGCCTCAGAAAGCTGCCCAGCAAAAGCCTCCTCACCAGCTTTCATCTGTTGTTTCCATAGAGCTGTCTGCCCCAGGTCTGCTCTCCCCAGAAAGTTTCAGCTGAACTCTAGTTATTATCACCTGGTATAGCAGGCTTAGGTGTTAATTGCATTACCCTCATCAGATAAGGAAGGTATTTATTCCTTCAGGCTGGTAAGGTGAGCCACACACGTGCATGAAAATCTGAGTTTTGGATAATTTAAAGGACCATCTCACCTTATGGTGAGAAGTCATACGAATAATAATGATCCATACATTACACACCAAAGGCAGTTGGCTTTTTAAGGTGTATGGGTTCACTGTGGGTATATTCACATGGAAGTAGGCAATTAACTGTAGATTGCACTAGTGTAAAAATAAATATAGAGCTTACAGCCAGAGAGCCTTTACTTCAAGAAAACAACTTGGTATTAAAACAGCACGGTGTTTCAGTGTCTGCTTAAATTAATCAGACAGAACTGATCCTGCCAGATTACTGATCTCAGACATTGTATTTTATCATGAAGGAAAACGACAACAGAGCTAATTGGGATCTTTATGATGGTTTCTCTGCTGAACATGAATGGTTTCTGGAAACAAATACTTCTCTCAAATAGAAAGAATTGTTTCCAGAGAAAACATGCAACTTCTAAAACCCATATACCAACTTGGACAGTAGGTAAAATGAAATACGTAGATCTACTAAATTTTACTCATTCTGGTCCAGTAATTATGGATTAAGCTAATCTACTTCTGTTTAAGTTATAAATACATGCTCCTACTTCCAAGGAAAAAAACCCCAAAGCTCCAACTCAGTCCTGAGCACACCTTCTGCATACTAATGACTCTGCTGTTTCCATGTACAGTAATTATATTTCTTGTTCTAGACAATACTATTATTTCCACACACAGAAAACTTTTGGAAATGGCAGTTATTTTTCAGTCCAGTTGGTGGGGTTTTTTTGACATTAAAATTAGTAGCTGCAGTAAGGATCGTTATCATCTTAAAATGAAAATAAAAGCAATTCAAAAGTAGCTGTACCCATTTCACAATGCATCCTTCCCTTCAAAGATTTCCATTTGAGGAGATTTTCTTCCCAATTTACTCTCTTTGCCATTTGGAAACCAATAATATAAACCAATTTCATAATTTGCCATTATGGAAACCAAATGTATTGGGTTTGTGTGACAAGGTTTTGGTAGCAGGGGGGAGGACTACAGGAGTGGCTTCTGTGAGAAGCTGCCAGAAGCTTCCCCCATGTTCGACAGAGCCAATGCCAGCCAGCTCCAAGACGGACCCCCAAGGCCAAGCCAATCAGCGACGATGGTGGCACCTCTGTGATAACGTATTGAAGAAGGGGAAAGAAAAAAAACTGCTCCGCGACAACAGCAGCGAAGAGAGGAGTGAGAATATGTGAGAGAAACAATTCTGCAGACAACAATGTCAGTGAAGAAGGAGAGGGAGGAGGTGTTCCAGGTGCCGGAGCAGAGATTTCCCTGCAGCCCGTGGTGCAGACCATGGTGAGGCAGGCTGTCCCCCTGCAGCCCATGGAGGTTAACGGTGGAGCAGATATCCACCTGCAGCCCGTGGAGGACCCCACACCGGAGCAGGTGGGTGCCCGAAGGAGGCTGGGACCCCGTGGGAAGCCCACGCTGGAGCAGGTTTGCTGGCAGGACTCGTGACCCCGTGGGGGACCCAGGCTGGAGCAGTCTGTTCCTGAAGGACTGCACACCGTGGAAGGGACCCGCACTGGAGCAGTTCATGAAGAACTGCAGCCCATGGGAAGGACACACGTTGGAGAAGTTCATGGAGAACTGTCTCCCGTGGGAGTGACCCCACGCTGGAGCAGGGGAAGAGTGTGAGGAGTCCTCCCCCTGAGGAGGAAGGAGCAGCAGAGACAACGTGTGATGAACTGACTGCAAGACCCATTCCCTGTCCCCCTGTGACACCTGGGGAGGGGGAAGAGGTAGAGCATTCAGGAGTGAAGTTGAGCCTGGGAAGAAGGGAGGGGTGGGGGGAAGGTGTTTTTAAGATTTAGTTTTATTTCTCATTATCCTGCTCTGACTTGATTGGTAATAAATTAAATTAATTTTCCCCAAGTCGAGTCTGTTTTGCCCGTGATGGTAATTGCTGAGTGATCTCTCCCTGTTCTTATCTTGACCCACGAGCCTTTCGTTATATTTTCTCTCCCCTGTCCAGCCGAGGAGGGGGAGTGATAGAGCAGCTTTGGTGGGCACCTGGTGTCCAGCCAGAGTCAACCCGCCACACCAGTTTTACCATTGTTATTTATCACCTTTTTTTTTAAAATAACATCAGAATATCAGTGAACAATTCCTGGTGGAGCCTGGAACAAGTGAACAGGAAAACTCAATTCGAGAACCTTGAATCTGTGCCAATTGTCTGTGGGTTTGTTTTTTTTTTAAGAGAACTTAATCTAAGTTTTCCAAATATGATGTTGGCCTCAGGTATAGGGAAAGCATCACCATGGAAGGAAGAAAGAAGTCCTAGGCTTTAAAGATGAGGTGGATAATTCTTCCCACTGGACAACAAACATGAAAGCAGAGCAGAAAGCCTTGAGCTTTTCCAAGAGAATCTCAGAATACGAGCATTCTCAGCAAGGTATTTGTTACTTAGTTGATTTAAAAGATGGAAAGGGAACACTTGCAATTAAATCTCTTCTAATGACCAGCACAAATCATGCGGCAGCATCGTAAAGCTGCAGAAAGAATTATACGTGTCATACTAATTTTTTTGGTGAAGGCTTCTTTTTGAGATTGAGGAGTGAAAAAAATTTGCCACACATGTACAAAATGGCAAATCTGAAGTTTGTGTCTCTCAAAAAAGGAGCCTGCTGTCCTACAGACATAAAAATACTTCCCAGGAGAGGGTCAGTTCCTTCAGCAGTCTGTCACAGAACAGCCTCTTCAGAGAAAACAAGAGGAACACATACCAAATATTAAGATGTTGCTGAATGAACACCACATGGCAAAGACACTGCTGAGGAGAAAAAATTCAGTTTTGCTGAAGAACTACCTTTTGTCAGCTTGAACCCAATTAAATCTCCCATCTACTATGAGGAAAGTTTTCGGAGGATTTTTTCACATTTAATTTGTATCACCCAAGGTGAGCTGATGCAACTCAACAGAGAAGATGACGACTTAAAAAAAAAAGTACACATCAGCATTTTGCAGTAAGCCTTCTCAGTATCTAAAGAAATCAGGTTTCCAGCTGGGTCTAGTCCTTCTTTTTAAACCTTTTAACATGATTAGAATGCTGAGCAATGGTGGCGGCTATTTGCGTGAGGGTGCTGGGCCCCTGCAAAGCTGTTGTGACCGAAAAATGGTTATATTTATTTTCTAGAGTCCTTCTAGGGTCCTGTGATGGGCAGCTTGTGGCCACTGACTGTCAGAAGGCTGACTCTTTGTTTAAGATATGTAAAATAAATAAGTTTTTAAGTCAGAGATGATCAAAAAGTTTGCAGTATCTTTCAAGTAGAAGTTTGTTGATTCATCAAGCTCAATATTTAATTTAATAAAATCAAGACAAAACATACCCAAACAATCTTGTTTTTAATTTCCAAACAGCTTTTACTCCAAATTTATATTGCATAAACTTCATTGTAAATGATGGGTGAAAATGCTTACGTTGTATTTTAAAATGTGAACATTTCAAATCATTTTTTCTGAAGCTGTAGTTTTTTCAGTTTTTAGCATTGTATTCCTGAATGAGATCAAAAGCTGCATATAATATATATGTGCATATATTATATACATAAATGTATGTGTACATACACATGAATATTTTTAGATATGCATATATACACAAACTACGCACACTGTTTACATTTTAATACTGGAAAAGTTTCTGACATAATTCCAAACAGCTTTTACTCCAAATTTATATTGCATAAACTTCATTGTAAATGATGGGTGAAAATGCTTACGTTGTATTTTAAAATGTGAACATTTCAAATCATTTTTTCTGAAGCTGTAGTTTTTTCAGTTTTTAGCATTGTATTCCTGAATGAGATCAAAAGCTGCATATAATATATATGTGCATATATTATATACATAAATGTATGTATATAATTATACATAAAATAAATATTCATAAAATATTCATAACACATGAATATTTTTAGATATGCATATATACACAAACTACGCACACTGTTTACATTTTAATACTGGAAAAGTTTCTGACATAATTTTTCACAGAAACAAAATTCCAAATTTCAAGCTTTTCCACTTGAATTATGTACATCTTGCATCAAAGATATTTGTGCAAAGCACTAGATGTAATCAGTGTTTGCCATGTCATAGCTCAGATCAAAACTTCCCATGGTGCGTTTGGCAATGAAATAAATAGAACAATTAACTCTTCAGCAAATGAAGGACAGACCACGCAGGGATTTATTGTTCTCTAGCAAGCACTGAAAATTGGGTTTGCTCTACTTTACTTCTAAATCACCTTTTACATTTTAGGCCGTAAAGGATTTACATTTACCCTCTTTAGAAGAAGCACTTTTTGGAAGCCTGCAGCTAGAAAATACTGGATGTTTCCCTGATGGTGCCAAAACCTTTCAAGCTCTTGTGGCAGAGAAGATGCTCAGCAGCTTGGGCAGTGGGACCCTTTCTCTGTGTGGCACTGTACCCCTTTCTAAGATGATGTCAGCACTGGGGCTGGCAGCTTGAATTTTTATCTGGCTTGCATCCCAGGCTCCTATTCTGGTTATGCCTGGGCTGGGCTTGGATGAATAGCGAACAAATGCTCGCTGTATGGTCCCCGAGGCACCCCCTGCAGCCTGCGCATCCGCCGGGACTGCCAGGGTGGACAAGGGCACTCTGTGACATCTCGCACGCCACATGCTCTCCGCGTGCACAGTTATTAAGAGGAGTGCTCCTCTTCTTTTGTTCTCTCTTGACGGTACGCCAAATCTTGTTCAAACTGACTTTAATGGCAAAAACTCCCTCTGACTTGCAAGGGAGCATAATCAAGTCTGTCTGTCTTTTAGTGGGTTTTTTTCCAGATAGCTTTGGTCATACTGAAGAGTACTTTATTCCACTTGCAATTTCAGGGACGTTTCCCATTATCAAAGCAGGAAAAAAAGAATCTAACCATCTGCAACCACAGCAACTAGGTCCCTTTCTCCTCTTCACACTAAACATCTGCTCAGATCACACTGACTTTTTGCAGACAGATACTCTGTTTACTAAGGATATTTCTAGCAAAACCTGATGTGAAGAAACACCAAAGCAGAAGTCTGAGAACAGGACATACGTGGTCAAGAACATCACTGGGGGAAATCGTTGCAAAAGCTGGCACTAGGGTCCACAGGATGTGTGTCTGAACACTTCAGAACATTAAATTCAGCTCTTACCTGCATGAGTTGCTGCTTCAGTTTCTGTATTTCTGATATGTTGAGCTCACTGAAGAGGTCGGAGACGGGGTGCAGAGATTCTCCTTTCCTACCCGTGGGAGTTCGGTAGTCACCATTGAGTTTCACGAGAGGCCCGTGGATATGTCCGTTCATTTTGTCATCATTGTTGGGCTCACCCCCGTCCTCTGCAAACTTCAATCCATCTACTGATATATTAATATGGTTGTTATACATACTGTCATTGAGGTTGATATACTGGGAGAGTTCCTTCCTCAGATTGTTCTTTTGCTCTCTTTCATTTTTTAAAGTTTCCAGAGCTTCCTCCAGTTGATGCTCAGCAATCTCCTTCAGCCGGATGGCATCTTCTAGCTGACTATTAAGCAACACTGTCTCCTCCTCAAATCGTTTAATCTCATGCTTTAAGCCTTCATATTCAACCTGAATTAGACAAGACAAAGAACATTCATAATACTAAAACTTGAGTCATGAAAACCTGCCATTTATCAGCCTTATTGAAATAGGTGTTACAGAAAATACAGTTTGAAATAACAGACATTGCCTGCAGCTGCGGAGAACTGGCTGCACAGAAAATGCAAGCAGAGCTCGCTCTGTTAAATACTCCACTGCTCACTTTTTCAGCATGTGAGAATCAAGAAATATAACACCTTTTTCTGAGTAACTTATGACAATAAACAATGTATTTCATGGAAAGAAGGCTGTTCAGTAGCAGATATCCTGGTTACCATAGATTTATTATGAACTGCCATAAGCAATGTTGGTATATCATGGTATGTACAAATCTCAGGTTAATATAGTCTGATTTATTAATTGCAAGTATTCTGAAGATGTCGTCTTCTCTAAATTCTTACCAGATGTAAAGGCACTTAGGCACGGATACTCTAAAGTATCTGGTGTCTTCGTAGTGTTCAAGTACAAAAATTGCAGAAGAGCCTCAACTCTCTCCTGTGTGCCGTACAAGCCTCTCCATTATTCAAGAAGCATTTGATTTTAAAAATTAAACAGCAAACTATTCATACAATCAGTTTACACTCTAAGATGCCCCAAATTGTTGAAGATTTTTAAACTACCAGACAAATGTGTAAACAGCTTATCCAGCCACACAATCCTTGAACTGTGTGTTGGGGATGCCATTTTGGAGCACTGGGCAACCTGTTGCTCTGACAGCGCTGCCTGAAGGGCTTCTGCCAGTGACCTGGAGCAGCCTCGCCAGGCTTGGAGGGACTCGCTGGTCTTCCTCCTTCTCAGAGGGCAGGCTCCCCACCCCACGCACCTAGGTGCAGTATTTTATCAAGGTATTTATTGGCAGTAGGGGCTGAGGAAAAAACCAGCTGCTTCTCTCCTCTTTAAAAGGCAGCTCCCACATTTATTCAGTCCTTTCTATTGCACCTAACAAGAAGCAAAGCCTAGGTAAACCCAATCTAGCTCAAAACCAGTTGCCTAGCAATATCTAGATGGTGCAGCCGATCCCCACTGCAAAACGCCTTCCCTTGCTGGCTCTCCTCATCTTCCTTTTCACTGTTGGAAAATCCCACAGCAATGAAAAGGAAGAGCTTTGTATGTAAAGGACCTTGTCCATGCTTGACCAACTCTCCTGGTAAAAATGATCATGCTTTGATTTTTAATTTAATTCTAATCATGTTACTCATCCACCTTTTCATTGCTAAATGCAAAAAATTCCCAATATCGGGTGAAATAATTTAATAATCCGGTGAAAGAGGAAGAGAAATACTGAATTTTGATGCTTCCATAAAAAAGCTTTTTTCAGTTGAGGCTTTTCTCATTCAAATGCATGAATACGCATTGTTATCTGCAATTTTAAGGCATTGTCTAGAATATTTTTTATTTGACGTATATATATTTGAACAAACTATAATAAGGTTCTGGTGAAAATAGAAATATCAACCATTCCTAATGGAGAAGAATATTTATCAACCTGTCAAAAGTCTTGTACTCATAAGCCTTTGGAAAGGCAAACTTAAAAACCAAAGCACTAATCTTCAAACCCAGAGAATGGTAACATTTCAAACAAAAAAGAAAGTTCCAAAGTCATATTGGGAAATGTTAAATAGAAAAGGAAAATCGATGATACTTTGAAATCTACATTTAGGAACTTGATATCTTTTCTGAGTGGAGAGAGGGGTCCAGCTGAAAAATTATTAAATCCCATCAAGTAGCTATGTTTATAACTTAAGGACATGGAAAAAGAAACGTTTTTAAATTTTAAATCCACATGAAAACCAGAGGTCTATATTATCTATATGGTTACCATCTCATGGATTCTTGCTTACAAAGGCTACAAAAAACACCAACCCAGATAATGACAGTTTAGCACTAAGAATTGTAACATACGGTTTTGTAAATGAAAGTATTAAAGTATAAAATGCTCTTGAAATTTTATCTTGTAGATCAAAGCTATTTAGGAATCACAAGCGCATGGATACATGATGCAAAATGACTGATTTTTAAAGCCATTCAAAATGTGGCAATGCTTCTTTTCTCCACAGACTGCTGGCATTCGGTTTCATTAAGTATGAAATATTATGACAAATATAAACACTTGCAAACAGATTTTCTTCTGAGGGAAAGTAGGACAGTCCATAAAGGGGTCTTTAATTTCCTGATAGTGTGAAAATGCCTCCTATGAGCTTGGTGAGGAAAAACTCCGTGCCTCAAAGGGGGAATTTGCTGGCTCAGTAAATAACTCTGACACAAAGATGATCTGCTATAAATTCAGTTTCAGGAGTGTGAAAGTCTGGCTATCTTCATAAATAAGGAAACAATGTACCTGTTTCTAGTACCAGTGTATTCTCCGCAGCATGGCTCCGTTGTTTTAAATGTTTCAATCGCATTTGGGGTAGAGCGGTAAAATAGCAGTAAAAGCTGAAGTAGTACTGCATATTCCTGCAGGAATAAGGCAGCTTTGTTTCCAGGTTGCCATTAGAGGCTGTGACAGTCTTGGCTATTTGATAAAAGCCCTAACTGAACCAGGCAGTAGACTAGGACTTAAACCAGGGGCTGCAACGCAGTGCTGTTACCACCTGTTAGCAGTTAAGGAAATGGTGTTATGGAGTGCCGCGTTACGCTAGTCTGGACAGGGTGTAAAAGGCAGAAAGTGTTACATCATCCAACTTGGATACTTAAATACTGATCACAGCAAGCTAACTCTTCTGACGTGAGAACAAATCCCTTTTGTTCAATTTGAAGGACAACCGTGTTCTTGATTGCTTCCTCAGCGGCATGTATATACAGCAGCAAAGGAAGCTGTGTGTTTGTAAGGGGGAGAGAACGGACCCCACGACTGCTGACATCTGGATGCAGTGGGGCTGTTGTTTACGGTGGTTCCTCGGGATGCGTTCTGCACTGCAGTGAGAATTACAGCGTGTTGGTTTGCCATCAGCTGCAAATTGCTGTAATGAGGAAACCAAAAGACAAACTAGGAACATCTGATGTCCCTTTTGCCTCTTTTTGAAGCTTGCTAAACTTGCAGGTTAGCATGGCTGAGAAGAAAGAACACCAGCACAGGAAAACCCAAGGAGCAGGAAAAAAAAGAAGAAGGGGGAGAAGATTATTGCCTCTTTTCTCCACTTCAGAAGAGGAAAGGACGTGCAGGAAACCAACCGAGAGGAAACGGAGGGCTGAACTCTGCCGCTGGGCACCGAGTTCAGCGTGCAGGGAAGGAGGATAGGAAAAGCAGGAAGCAAAAAGATGAGATTCTATCTAATTTAATAATTCCTCTGCTATTACAAAGTTCTGCAATGAAATATTTCACCAGGATTTTCCTAAAACTGAGGTAAGGACCTCCCCATATGTCAAAAATGGCCAATAATACTGTTTCAGAATAAGTGTTTAGCAAAAACCCAACTGAAAAAAACATACAAAGAAACTTCCATCAAAGTGTTCTGCAGGATCACATTATGGAAATTGGAGAAAATGGTGTCATTTTTTAGCATAGCGCCTTGAATCTTTTGATGCTTACTTGATTCTGTTTCAGTGTGGACACCAGTTTCTGTAAAGTGATGTTTTCTTCTTCAAGCTCAGTGTAGTCCTGTAGGAGTCTCGCCTCTCGAAACTTGTACTCTCGAATTTCATCTTTCATTCGTACCCTCTGTAGTTCCACCATTTCGTTGTTCTGGTGAGAGAAAATGCAAGTACATTACCATTCATACACAGCCATTTTAATGACGAACACTGCCTTTAGGAAAGGCCAAACAAAAAATTAATCCTCAAACAGAAATGATTTAACAGTACAAATCAAAACAGCATCACCTTTTAATCTGAGGCCAAGCAGTAACTTCAGGTGTGTACTGGCAACACAGAAACGAGAACATCTGATAAGGAAGCTTGATTAAAACCATTTCAAGATTAGATGCTTATCAAAATGGAAAACCTGGCAAGGCTTTATCATCTCGTTAGTTTTATTGCTCTACGATACAGTTGGATTTAAATAAAATTACCACCTGTTTTCCACCAAAGGATGCTTTCTACATTCATACAGAAAAGCAAGGAGTAACGGCATCTGTTCTGTAAAGACATCTGTTATCGAGCAAGGTGCACTCACATGTTTGCATCTGCAGGCGTCAGAGGCACACAGGTAGGCAGGGGGCACCTGCCAGGCAGACGGCTGTAAAGCGCTCGTCAAAAACCTGACAAATGCACTGCTGTGCTGAGCAGGATTACACCCTGTGAGTCTGAGAACACACAAGGTCACCACTTTATTTTTCCCATTAGCATATACAGTTCCCAGACAGCCTTATGAGAGAGGTCACGAGGGGTCAGTTTCATCAAAAATTGCTTCCATTGGATTCCAGCTCTGACTGAGTTTGACATCAAGGGTTAGGTTATTCTGGAAAGACTCTGCTGACATAACCCTGATGTAAAATGCACTACGGGAAGATGGAGTTAACACACAGCTGGAAGAGAACAGTGACCGACACGGTTGGTAGGAGCAACCTCCCCCTCTACTTTGAAGAGAAGCCTGCATTTTCCTGATTAATAGGAATAGGCGTAATCGGTCACATCTTCTCCTTGCCTGCAGGAGGAACCTGAGCATTGCTGCAGCAGCGGGTGGAGGGAAGCACTACTGTGACTTTAATGATGGGGCAGAGCCCCCTCGCTGCTGGGGTGTCAGAAGAAGCACGCCTGGGAAGCAGTAATGGGTTTCTGTAAAAGATTCCAGTGTGGAGGGAGGGCAACCACTGGCCTGACAGCTACCTGGAAAAGCCAAATGTTTAAAAAATCATTACAGCAGAAACTGTAGTCAGCGAGCTCTGAATAGATCAATCTGTACAACTCACCCTCTGGTACGTAAAGGATAAAACCCCGTGTTATGAATTGAGGATAAACAGAACTTTGCTTAGCACCTAGGTTAAATAAACAATTATAAACCCCTAGAAAATAACATTGCAAAGCATGACAAAAAATATGTTGATGCAAGAGTTACAAAAACACTTTTTAAAATGAAGCCTTTTTGTTAAAGAAAAATAAAAACCATGACCTTCCGCCTCCTGGCGGATAAATAAGAAGAAATAAAGCTCCTATGTGATTTCTTAACCAAAGGCATGCCTTTGGTTTAAAAGATCCCCAGTGGCAGAAGAGCCACAGAGCACTAGATAAAAGTAACTCCCTGCAAGTATTCCTGCATCCATCACTGCCTAATAAACCTCTGAGTGAACTGTAAGAATGGCACCACAGATGATTTCATGAGGTGAAGGCATTTTATACCTCAAGGCTGCCTTTATACGTTTTGTTTCTGTCAGCACGTTCTCAGCTGTGGCGGTTATTGACGCTTGCTAGGTGTGCGTATACGTGCAAGTTTGAGGCAGTACGTGGACAACACCAAATGCACGACCCTGCTGTGTAAAGTATAATTAAGCTACTCTGCAACTCTCCCGGTGTTTGGAGGATGATCAGCCCAGGGAGTGAATAGCAACCATGGAATGACATCCATGCAATGCACACTGTCACACTGCCACACTGCTGGTTGAAAGGAAGGCCTCTCCAAAAAGGGAGGAAGAAAAAAGGTGGCCAGAGATGGAGGACCTGAGCAAAGAATTTTTACTGAATCCTGATATTATTTCCCTGATAGAGTACAAGGCGCACTGCTTGGAAAAAGCCTCGGAAATCAACTCTGTAAGGTCAGAGTACTCCTTTGTCTTTCCTATTATTGCAAACAGCAACAGAAAACATGAGTTATCATCTTGCTGGAGTGCACCACCATTTCTTTAAAAAGACAGAAACCACATTCTTTGACACTTGTAACTGCTGCTTCTCCTACATAATCTTGGAGGTATAAACAGAACCATTTATAGCGCTCCTCTTCTTACACACAGAGAAGCTATCTCTGCAGAGCAACTTCTATTCATCATTACTCGTGGCATTTGGTCAAGGAAGAAACAGTATCAAAAGGGAGGACTCGCCAGTCGGAGCATCCCACCAGCCGTGCCTGCCGCAGCGCTGCCTGCCATACTTCCCGTGACCAGGGCCAAGGCCTCTGCTGGAAGCAAGCCTACTGCTCTGCCACAGGGGCGAAACAAACTCAGCACGCTAGAGAATATGGCATCACCTTTTCAAAGTAACGTGAAATGTGCGTTTTGTCACTGCAAACACCCTGGCATTATTCTCCATGCTCCCACATCCCTTCTCCTCTTTGCGAACATCTGCATTATGCTGGCAAACATCCAGCTGCAAAGCGCTCTAGTGCTTTCACTGCTTCCTATGAAAGGTGGTACTGCCACGTTACAGGGCAAAAGCCTGGCGTTATCGAGATTTACAAGTGAGTAGCCACAGGAGATGCTGAAGGGCTGTTCTGTTTTCCTTCATATGAGATCTCTATGTATTTTGTGGAAGTGAACTAGTCTTCAACCTATTAAAAAAAATTCATACTGAGTTTATTCGTTGTACTGTCAGTCAGAAGGATATATTTGTTTCCATCAAATGCTCTGATTAAATGCAGTATCTTCTCACAACTCTCTATTGTTATTTTGAACTATTTTAAATATGTGTTTCTTAAGCATACAATATGCAGTTATAGAGGATAGATCTTGCTGTACTGATACAGTGGCAGTAAGATGCAAACTTTTTATTTGGCCACTGCATCAGTCCTCTTCCGAGGTGACTTGGACTTGTATGAAAAGAGTACGAGAGGATTTAAAAACACAAGGCAAAAGGACTCTGTCAACAGGGCAGTTATCTATATGAGCCACTAGAGGACAATGTAACCCAAATTATTAGTAAAATAATTCATAATTAAACTTTGCTGGTAGTCAAACACTGAACATTAAACTTTCAGGATAGAGTAATTGAGCCAGATGCTTTTACTAGGGCACTGCCTCAGGACTTTTTACATTTCGAGAAAGGATTCCCCTATGAACTACTGTATCTGTAAAAATCAGATTAATCCAAGCGGTGGAGCTAATGATACACGAGCTATGTTTTAATGGCTGTAAATTATTTTCAATCCCAGTCACCAGCTGAACATGGTGCAATGGTTTTAATGGATCGGTGCCAAAAAAGAAGGAAAAGGCTTTTCTGTGAAACTATAGAAAACAACAGAGTCCTTGTCAGCATTGCATCTAATTATACAGGAGCACTAATTGTGGAAGATGTCAGTCACATAGCTCAATGCACGTCTAATGAACTTACACATAACAGAACAGACCATGAGAAATGAAAAACAGAAGTTTTTCATTTAAGACTTCAGTTAAGATGAAGTCTGTTCAGGTCACCTATCCACTAGAACTTAAATACATTTTCAGACTTTTCATCTATGAAAAGCAAAAGACACCTCTAGGTTTTACAGGGGCAAGGACCGTTTCTGTATAGTACAACCATCACTTCAATCCTGACAGGTCTCTGAGCATCAGTGGAATATAAATATTAAATAATAAACTTTTGTACTTCTTACCAAAATTAAATGCAATATAAATGAATATATTATTCATTTTTGATTCAGCATAGACTTTTAAAATGCTGTATTCCATATGCTACATACAGAGCACGTTGTATTAATTGTGTGTGTAGACACATTGTAATACATTGTGTAATATCAAATAATTGCAAGTGAGAAGGTACTTTAAAATGAAAGAACTGAAAAGTCTAATTTTGAAAATGATGAGAAAGGACTATGAAAAAATATGATTCCCCCACAGACTTTTTTTGTCAGAACACCCCCAGAGTTGCCCAAGGAAGCCGCTTGTTACAGCCTTGTGTCCTATCAATATACCTAAGGAGAGCAAACTGAGCAAGGGACAGTAACCTGAAGCTGGGTATTGTCATCTCCAAGATGAGAAGTGAGACCTGGTGGCTCTTGTTTTCCTGAACTGTAAACACATAAACTGAATGTTTTGGAAACTGATGGTTTTTTGAAGCCTTCTTTTTAAAGTGAATGCAGTTCCATTAACTATATTTGGTTCTCCCCTATCTTGGAATGCATACGGGACTTTTTTTATTTCTGGTTTTTGTCTACTGTTTTTTGTCCCAAACAACAATGGGGAACTAGTGTTTGGGCTTTTTCTCTACATTATTTTTCATACAAATTTTTTATGAAAAGATTTCAGGTCCTTACTGCAGTAAAACATACTATTGTTCACACCGCAAAACAGCCTTGTAATCAGAAATTAATTATATGCCCCAAACTACCCCGACTAAATCACTACTTATCTGTTGGAATATGCAAGCCACAGCATGTGTGGTGGGTTGACCCTGGCTGGACACCAGGTGCCCACCAAAGCTGCTCTATCACTCCCCCTCCTCGGCTGGACAGGGGAGAGAAAATATAACAAAAGGCTCGTGGGTCAAGATAAGAACAGGGAGAGATCACTCAGCAATTACCATCACGGGCAAAACAGACTCGACTTGGGGAAAATTAATTTAATTTATTACCAATCAAGTCAGAGCAGGATAATGAGAAATAAAACTAAATCTTAAAAACACCTTCCCCCCACCCCTCCCTTCTTCCCAGGCTCAACTTCACTCCTGAATGCTCTACCTCTTCCCCCTCCCCAGGTGTCACAGTGGGACAGGGAATGGGTCTTGCAGTCAGTTCATCACACGTTGTCTCTGCTGCTCCTTCCTCCTCAGGGGGAGGACTCCTCACACTCTTCCCCTGCTCCAGCGTGGGGTCACTCCCACGGGAGACAGTTCTCCACAAACTTCTCCAATGTGAGTCC
>NW_008825614.1:11903819-11906028 GCF_000699105.1 Pygoscelis adeliae | reverse complement strand
GGGGCTGGGCCTGGGCCAGGGGTGGGTCCGTCTTGGAGCTGGCTGGCATTGGCTCTGTCGAACATGGGGGAAGCTTCTGGCAGCTTCTCACAGAAGCCACTCCTGTAGCCCCCCTGCTACCAAAACCTCGTCACGCAAACCCAATACAGCATGATGCTGCATGTAATTTCTAATTTTCATAATTCATAAGTAAGAGAACAATGGAAAATTTATATACTTCCAATTTAATAGCATTGTATTATAGCTGATGCAGTATAAAATCCATTCGATCTGATGACAGTGTTATTGCACTAGCAGTAAATTGAATGTAATGTTTATGCTCAGACTAATATCCATAATCTCATGTGTTTGTTGACAAGTCTCACTGTAAATTAGTATGCCATGTTTACCTTACTCCGCAGAGGAAAATAAAAGGTGTATTTTTTATGAAGAACAATAATAGGCATATCATAGAAAATAGAATTTAACTGGGGTTCAAATTTAATTACAAATACGCTAACTTTGCATGGGGAACCACTACCAGCACAACTTTGGCCAAAAACGGGTTTAGGACTTCCTTCAGGATCATTCCATCATAAAATTAACCCCACTTATAAATTATTTTAGCTTCTTTTTAAATATATTTTTTGTATCTACTTGGCAACGTGCAAGTATAAATAAATCCCATAGAAATTAATGAGGGAAAAAATAACCAAACCCTAAAGTATCTTTGATTCATTACTTCTAGAATATACAGATATACCCTGAGAAACTTCAAAGCCCAATTTTATCTCCTTTAGAAGCCTCTAATGTGAATTATGGGTACATTTTTTGTTTTCTGTAAACAACAGAAAATCTAATTCTGTATCATACAGAGAGTTCTTGTCACCAGCACAATGTAGCAGGACACCAGGACACTACTGGCAAGCCACCCCTCCTCCTTTCTACTGATGGAAGAATCCAGGGTGGAAAATTATACAAGGAAAAGACCCAAAAAGAGACTTGTCACGCCAGGGAGGAGGCGGCCAGGGAACACCGTCCGGTCTGCAGAGATACCCAGCTTGCCCCGGCAGGTCCTGATTTTTCATTCTGAAGGGATAAGGGAAGTTGAGAGAAGAGAGGACGAAAGGGGGAATAGACGAGCAAGGACCATTTTCTTTTATTTACCATCAACTGTTTTAAGTCCCTGAAGAAGGTCCTCTAGACTAGCCTTAAAGTTTCCCTCTCTCATATAAAGGAATATTCACCTTGAACCAAAGAATGACATTTTCCATGTTTCCAGATATATTTAAAACCATAATGGGATTTTGTGGATGACCTAGTGTGACCTGGTCTGACCCTTTTGCAGAATTTGCAGCCCGATCCTCCTGCTTCATAGATGTAGATGCCTAGCTAAGCAGGGACAGAGCATCTCTTGCAGAACCATTTTTGCTTCCCTTTCAATACACAGGTATTTCCATATCACAAAATAAATTATTTCAAAGGTTCTTTTTCCTCATTGTTAAAAGTCTGCATCCCCCTTTTTAATTGAGTTTATCTGATCTCATCCTTCAAAAAGTTTCATTCAGGTGGCATTATTAGAGTTCACGATGTTGCATCTGATCTAACCAGCTGTATTGGCATACTACTTTAAGAGCACGAATACAGCTCCTATTGTCCAAAACCAGAAACCACTAACTTTTGAAATTTTGTACAATTCTGACATTCCTTAGCTTTTGATATATTATTCATTGTCTCAAAACCAGAAAAAAAGCAGACGTGCTATTGTGCACAAGATATTTTTGAAAATACATCTGTAGAATAACATAAGTACCTATAATCTTTCCCTTCCATGGATTTGCTTACAGAATGACAGCACTATCAAAGACAAGGAGGAAAAAAGCCATATATTTGTTAGCTATAGCATATTGAATAGAAGCCAGATCAAGATAATATATGTTTCAAGTTCCTTCACCAGCAACGGCTCTTAAATAAAACATTTACAATACATCTAATAATTTAATCATCTGAAATGCTCAGTGCATTTAATTGGAATCACTAAATCTGAAGAAGTAAGGTGAATTTCTACAAGGGCAATTAAATGGCCCATTTATGTAGTTATCCCAGAGTTTGAAACCCATAATATTTAACGTTGTAAATCCTGCTACATATAAATCCCTATAAAATAGGTATTTTATTGACTTTCATATATAAGTATATATAAAAAGATAAAACTACGGAATGCTCTGGT
>NW_008825614.1:11875286-11903764 GCF_000699105.1 Pygoscelis adeliae | reverse complement strand
GGTCACATAATATTATAATGACTTCTTTATAAACTGATATAAACTGCAAATCTCTAGTCATACATATTTATCTGAAAAATAACGGTTTGATTTGACTACATTTATAGCTATTAATGCATTAGTTATAATTAATTATATATTCATTATAATTATGATTAATTATAATTAATATTAGCACCTTGTAACAAACACTGCTGTAATATTCCTAACTAATTCCTTCAAAGGAAGAGAAACTTTACTGACCTAAACTGTATTAAAACAGCGTGAGGGGAAATTCAGACTCCAGGGTTATAGCACAGTTCAGTTAATATGATCCTTCTGCGTATCTGCGGAATGATGTCATACATTAACATATGATCATTGCAAATAACAAAATATCAATTGGCTGGAAAAAGTTTTGCCATGAGAAGGACATTGTGGAGGTCATTTTGTTTAACCTTAAAACTCTGCTACTCATCTGTCTCCTGCAGCTCTAGTGGCATTAAACATTTCTAAGAAGTGGGAGGATTTATTTCTAAATATCATACTGACTAGGTAAAAGAAAGGTGATGACACATCCGTGCCTTGGAGCAGGCTGATGATAACATTTTGCAAATGCAGCACTCTCCACGAAGAGTCTTCCCACAGTCCATTCAGGCCTATACTGGCCTTCACATTTCTCCAGGTACCAATGGACAAAACCACGTCCACCCAGGGGCCAGCCACAGCCCAAAGGCCAGTCCCACTCCCGCTTATAGAATCGTAGAAACGTTTAGGTTGGAAAAGACCTTTAAGATCATCATCGCGTCCAACCTTTAACCTAACACTGCCAAGTCCACCACTAAACCATGTCCCTAAGCACCACATCTACATGGCTTTTAAATACCTCCAGGGATGGTGACTCAACCACTTCCCTGGGCAGCCTGTTCCAATGCTTGGCAACCCTTTTGGTGAAGAAATTTTTCCTAATATCCAATGGCGCAACTTGAGGCCATTTCTTCTCATCCTATCACTAGTTACTTGGGAAAAGAGACCAACACCCACCTCGCTACAACCTCCTTTCAGGTAGTTGTAGAGAGTGATAAGGGCTCCCCTGAGCCTCCTTTTCTCCAGGCTAAACCACCCCAGTTCCCTCAGCTGCTCCTCATAGGATTTCTTCTCAAGACCCTTCACCAGCTTCCTCCATCCCGTGTCATTGCTGCCATCTGCCCAATCCCATTGCTGCGGGAGCAGGATGGGGTCCCCCAGCACTCCCACACTCCGGTCAGGGTGAAGAGCATGGGGTAAGAGCGCGCAGACAGGGGTGGACAGGGCACTACCTCTTAACGTCACGCTTCAGCGTGATATTTTGCCGCATCTTCATTATTCCCACCACACTGAATAGTGCCTGAGTAACAAACACTTGAGACTGCACTCTCTGAAGTAGGGCTGTTGCCCAGTCTACATCACCGATTATCCCATGGCTGACTGGGTACTATTACAAAGATACAAAACCCAAATTGCTCTTGTCAGATTAGCTCAGAAAAAAAAAAGGGGGGGGGGGGGGCGCGGTCTGGGGCATTTTGGACTGAATGGCAATTTTTTTTTTTCTTCCCCAATTACAACCGTTCCTATGAAGGTTGTCCCTTTCTATCCACAATTTAAGAAGCCAACAGCAGTGATTCTACATGACAATGCCTGAAGGCAGGCTTTTTGAGGGAGGATCCACACAGGCCTTTTCAAGCTCATCAAGAAACCAAGAGCTGGTTTTAAAGCCTAACTGATCACTTGGGAGAGGCATCTGCCAGTTATACTTATCTCTTTGAGAGGCCATCTGTCAGGTACAAAGTGCCAAATTTCCTTCTAGAAGGAAGAGGCACTAGCTAACCAACAAAAGAGAAGTTGTGCTAACAGGGTGTGGGTCTGTGATCAGTTTAAGCTCAGCAGTACCACAGCTGCTACTCCCAGGTCCTGACCCTGCCTTGGGCCAGTGCTAGCTTTCACATTATCAGCCAGATCACTGGCAGCAAGCCACCCCAGAAAACAAACAAACAAACAAAAAGTTAGGTTTAATGGTATTTATACTCTCTGACACTGCTGACAGGGTGGACACACAGACACTGGTGCCAGCAGGAGGTAGGGAATAGGAAGACATGCCATTTCTATTTTGGATATGCTTGCTGCTCAGCAATAACTATATGATCTACTCCAAGTTCCAGAGACAGAAACCCAGCCTCATTGATGTAAATTGTAAAACATATATAGCCTCCAACAGGACTAAGATTTCACTGTATGCACTGAAATGTTGAGGTGCAGGGAGCAGTAAAGTGAATTCCTGAGGATAGAAAGGAGGAAAGAGAAAAGACACCAGAGCACCTAAGTAAGAGGAGTGAGCTTGACTATTTTAGCACCCATTATGCTTGGTTGGTAGGGAAACATATGTCCCTGTTTATCGACTGCTTGCTTTTGCATTGCTTTCTGCTGTCTTACTTTAACTTTTGATGTCAGAATGGTTTCAGAGCTCCCCGTGGTAACCCGTCTCCGAGCATGCCGGGCAGCGACTCCATTCTCCCATGTGCTAGGCATGGAACTATGCTTCTTGTAAGCTTTCCATTCCCCATGGCAACTGCCTCCCCTCCTTAGGACTCAGAGCTATTTTAATTACAGCTCGCTGTTAGCTCAATCCTACCTTCCTTATATTCCTTATACCAGTAATCAAGCCACACTGTCAAGGGATGCATGTGCTGGACCAGGGCTCTCAGCTCAGCCTCGCCACCCTGCACTGTGTTACAATACTATGCAAGCTCTGCTTTTCTCAATTTGCATGCTGAGCCAATCTTTGGTCTTGTAAACATCAGCTAGACGTTGCAATATCGATGTCTGCGAGCAAGTGCCTCTGCCTTCTCCTGCTGTGGGACGACTGTGCTGCAGCGCTGTGTTAGAGCTCATCTTGACACACAGACCCAGCGCTGGGCAGCAGTACTAATAAATCTGGTCCCTGGGACAGTGCAGCTAAATTAGTAGGGGGCTGAGTGCAAATTAATCAGACATAATTAATCCTGATCCTCAGCTCACACATGATCATAAAAATCATAGAAAAATGGATCTCAAAGAGGCCCCTGGGCAGCATCTAGTCCATTCATCTTTCCCAGGATAGGAGCAACTACATCTATGTCATTCCTGGTATCTGTCTAATCTCTTCTTAAACACTTCCAATGACAGATCCCATCACCTTTCCCAGAAACTTTTTTCCTGACTTCACTTTTGCCTTTGTCAGACACCTCTTCTGAATGTCTAATCTGAACCCAAGTCTTTCATATGGCAAGAGGAAAACAGTATTTCTTCTCCTACCCACAAAAGGCAGGAAAATACATGCATCCATTCCTCTCCACAGGAGTCTTCCATTTACCCACCATACCTATCTTCAGCCACCTCTCTCTCCTTTACAAACAGAAGAGCACGTGAGAAGTGAGGATCCCAGATAGCTCCTGCCACAGAGCAAACTCCTTAGATATCCTTGCATGAAATACAGCAGAAATGTAGGGAGATGGGCAATGACGACAATGGTAACTAGATGTCGGGGGAAAAAGAATAGGAGACCCCAATTAACACTCTATATTCCTTCTTGTACCCGGTTCCTCACAGTGGATTGGGAGAGGAGAAATATATTGAAACAAACAAAGAAGAAACCGTTAATACTTTTTAGAAAGTAGTGTGAATAAATAGCTGAAGGATACAAAGAAACTATTCACAGGTAAAAATCTATTTCAAGTAGTCATCTGCTGGGACATTCTCTATTGTGCTGCAGAGGAGCTGCGAGAGCTTGGTATCAAAGCAGCCCTGTAAGCCCATGCTCATAGCAGAGTTTCCCTTGTCAAAATTATTGTGGCAGATTGCCAGCTGCAGAGGTGTTTTAAAAGCTCTTTATGAATCTACACAGCCCTCCCTCCCAATGACAACAGACTATTTCAAGTTCCTCTTGAAAAATACCAATACGGTATAAAGGGTTGCTAGGAAAGGAGCAACAAGAAAGTTAAACTTCAGTAACTCTCCTTCTTCTCCAGAAGGACAGAGACATAGCATCTTTAAATAAACACATCTGTGCCACAAAATTCAAATGTTATCATGCAGCCAATTCTGTCATTATTAAGAGAGAGTATTTCCTCAAAGTCAGGAGTAATTTCAATAATTAAAAGTCCATGTAACATTACCCATCTGCTGCAAAAAGAAGCACGGCAGCATTCTGTAGCTTATTTGACCTTGTGTGCAGAACACCCACCCACCCCCACTTATGTGGCACGAGCAGAAACATCAATTCAGAAACAGGAGTTGATTAATATTAAAAAGATGAAAATGGCTTGATGACTAATGCCTTTTTTCCTCAAAGACTTAGCATTTTTATTTTAGGTAATATATTTGAGTCACTTAGATGGCAAATATAGCCAAAGATAAGTACCTCATCTGTCTGTAAACTACATCCTTTAGGACTGAATTTTACACATAATTTTTATTCATTACAACACACATGGCGATTCATGAATACAAATGCCTATGTAGAAGATCTGATAAAGTAAACTGCACTAAAGGTTACCTGAATTTATTGATATGGACAGTGAAAATACCTGTACCCATAAAGTGTCTCTGTAACACTGTAGTACTCTCGGCTGTTCAATATAAATTGGTTTGAAACCTGATCTTGGCTTTTATAATCTGCCCTTTCCTTTGTCTATTTTAATACAGACCACGTATTTCACAATTTACTTTATACATATATTACAGTCAACATTAGTAATTTTTACATTGACAGTTTTCTACCTTGTCCTTAAAAAGCTGAGCAAACAAGATTCTCGTTGCTCAGCACACAGGACAGAAATACAAATGTAACACGTGCCATAAGAACACAGTGCGAGGGCTGACTATTAATGCCATAATCTCTGGGAGAGTTACTCAAGCACGTTGCTCATGGCAGCACAGCCTTAGAATTTAATTATTCTTTTGGAAATTGAATAAACACTGAATATTATTCACTGCCTGCAATGCATCAAAACAGAAAAAATGCCATAAAATGCCATATTTACTCAGGGAGTAAGATATCAGTCAAGTTATGGGATTGTTTGACTTTGGATATTAAAATGCTGCTTAAATCTTTTCTTCTATTTTCTTGTATTCCCCTTTAAAACCACTGCTGTTTTCCTTTCACAATTTGTTTCCACTGGACTTCCATCTAGCTCATGATGGGTGTTGGTCTGATAACAGGAGCCTTCTGCTGAAACAGATTATTGAATTATTAATAAGATATGGTTAAAAGAACTGAACTGGGAACACCCACAAAAACTTTAAACAGCCCTTTCTTTACCTAAAGATAATATTCATCAAAGCACTGATAATTTTCTATAAACACCTATGGCATGAGGAGGACAGTATCTTACAGGAAATACCGAGCGACCTCGGTGATCGTTGAAGCACATGTGAGCAAAGGGGCTTGGCAGCTCTTGAAGCTGGGCTGCAAAGACCCAAGTTCAGCAAGAGAGTGAAGCAGTTTCTTTGTCCTTGCTGAAGTTGTGCTCAAGGACCTTGACAAATGAAGAACTACTCTTTTTCCAGATTTATGGATGTCCAGAAAAACATGCCCACATGACAAGTAGAAGGGAAAACATTTTTTCCAAAGACACGTTCACCTAAGCCTTACCTATCTCAATATAAGTGTTTCCAAATTCTGAACTCAGCCTTCGCTCAAGCCTTCGAGTCTGCCAGTGACAGCTGGGTGAAACGAGGGTGCCAGACTGACCACCCTCCCCGGCCCTGGCAGGCTCGGACACCCAGGGCAGACGCTGGCAGCGTTACAGCCTCCCCATCCAAGCCCTCGGCAGCGATCCCCCTGAGGTGCAAGGTCACCCATGTATAACGTTGGAGTGCTGGACCATAAATCTCCAGATACTGATAAGAAACTTCCGTGGCAGTGAAAGATTGCAGTCCAAAGTCTTAATTGCTCCCTCTGTTTTCTAACATTCCAGCAGGTCACTGCTGATTGATAGCTCATGCTCCCTTTGTTTTTTTCTGACTGATTTTTAGCATAAAATATAACAAAACATTAGAGGATGGCTTCAAGCTCATTACGTTGTTCTTAAATTTCCTGAGTTTTTAACATACTCAACCAAGACCTCGGTGTAACATCATTACTAATGAAATCCAGTAACAGTTTCAGCAAATAACTATGTAAATGCAAGTTTTTCAGTTCTTGTTCTGTTGTATGCCCAATGGCTTGATACAGCACAACTGAATTCAGCTATACACTGCAAAAAAAGTGCAGCAGAATAATCAATCTAGTAAAATGACAGCCGTCCTCAGGGAGGAAAAACAACATCACACTTGAACTAGGTCAGAATTCAGACAAGCAACAGGAATAAGATGAGATTTATGAACTCCCCTTCGTTAACCGATCAATATATTCCGTGACATATACCTACTCAGTTGTGGACCATTTGCAGGTTTTTCATCTTTGAAATATTGCTACCAGTGTCTATAGGGAAGATGATCTAGACTGCTAACAGTTCCTTGGGCTCTTAATTATTATACCGAGGTTTAGTTCACCCAGCATCTCAACCAGAGAATCGACTTTGCATCTTCCTGATCTTGTGTGCCTACATACAAATATATATATGGGACATGGGATATGCATCGCATCTACATACTTGCACCATGCTCTTTGTGCAGTGTGATGTAGGACATTGCCAAATACAATGGCAGAATGGGAAAAATCCCCCAAACAAAACTTCTGGTGTAACCACAACTTTTGGCAGTGCACACCCCTGTGAGAGACTGCACACTTGTTCAATAGACTCTACCTTTCACCTTTGATCACATGGAAGTTTCTGTGGCACAGGTAATTTTTCTTCAGCTTGTACAGAATGCAAGTACCTCTTGCGAAAGACTGCAACCGTGAGCAGGAAAAATTAACCCTTCAGCCGCATCTGCCTGTTCTTTGCCCTTATCCTGCCTCTACTGATGGAGGCTCCTTATGATCGAATGGCCAAACTGCCCCGGTATGTGAGCCCAGTATATGAAATTAAAGTGCTACCCATTTTGGTGTTCCAGAGTATGGTGGGCATTACTTTGCAGCAGTTTGGTGTCTGCTGCAGGACTGGTGTAGGTGCAGCAAGCACAGGGAAGAGAGCTGAGCTGCTTTAGGAAAAGAACATCCCCATTACGAATCAGAGATGTTAATTGTGTGGGAAGTACTAAGTCAAAATCCCTGGGTTTCTATAAAGTATGGATTCCTTTCTAGGTGCAATTCAAAGCCTCAAGTTGAAGTTAAAAATCCATTTCTGGCCTTGGTCCAGAGAAATAAGGAACAGGATTGCTTTCCCTGTGGACCTTTCCAGCTATCATCACTAAATGGGAAGCTTTTGGAGACAGCTCTCACATGGTAAAAAAAGGATGAATAAGACATCAGCCTCTGAATCCTAAATGTTTTTCCCACACACTCCTGAGCCCCTCAGAAATCACGTTAGTTGAGTTTCAGGAGCACCTAGGCAGAATTCAGATGTACTTTTTTTTTTAGCCTAGCACACTATGGTATCACAACTGCTTCTTCTAACAGGGCCTTTTTTTGATGCTCTTATAAATAAATGTAGTGTAAAGCCTAAAGATTTTCCTCAGTTGGTCTCATTAAGGGACTGGAGCTGCTTTAGCACTGTTCTTATGGGCTGTTTGACCCTGACCAAGCTGGTGTTTTATTTAGGAACTGCTTTACTCACTAAACTACATAGTTAAGAGTAGGCATGCTAGTTTCCTAACAGAGGAGACAGATTTCAAGCAAAAGTAAACATTCCTGTTCCAAACAGGCTTTCCTTTTCTTTCTTCTCATTCACTTGGAGAAGTGTTTGGATGACCCAGAGAAAGCCCAGTGAATCTTTTCCAATCACTTTCCTCAAATGTAAACATTGTACTGAAAGCTTCTCCTGCCCTGACTTGTTCTAAACTCAGCAATAAAAAAATCCTGCCCCGCTGAATAACACCAGCAATTCAGACTTCCCTGAGATTTTTTTCTCTCCTCTACCATTTGTGGCCCTTTTTCTCCCCACTGAAGACTGCCAAGATGTTTTTTTTCTTCTGCCCCTCCAACCCTTACTTCTTATTCCCTATTTCTCCAACAAGAGGCATAAGTGTGCTGACCTTGCAACAAATACTAATTTCTCTCAAATATCTGTCATTTGAGTTAAACAGGGGTTAATGAAAGACACACAAATGTGATGTATAATAGCTAAATTCAAAGTGGCAAGAAAAGAAAAAAAGAGAGCTAATCTTGCTGGTTGCTCATTTGCCAAACTTCATTAACAAAGTGCATTAGTACCCCAGTGATGACAAATGTTTCAAGCTGTTTATTCACTAAAAAACAAAGTATCATATCCCAATGAGAAAAAAACAGAAGCAGAAACCAACAACAGCAGTCTATGCCACTGTACTATCTGTCTCATGGACAGAGGGGCAGGCTGGTCTCTCTTTTTTTCCCCTGAAGCTTTATGAACCTGAGGATACCTTCTGGCAATCAAAGTCGTTTGTTTTTTTTTTTAATAAAAATTTTCTGCCAAGTTCCCCCTTCATTTTAAGACCATATTCTCATATTAATGGGAAAAAACTAATTAAGAAAAACCAAACCAAACCATCATTTTGGAAAAGAAAACCCAACTGTCAGTAAAACAGTTGTGATATTCTTGGCCCTCAGTTTGCAAGGAAAGGCTGGGGAACCACCATGGACACAAATTTTTGTCTCCGCAGTCCAGACCCCTGTAGGTGACAATGTATATTTTAACATATATTAGCTAGCGTGTGTTAATTAGCCCATATTAAAAGCATACAATGGAGACATCAGTCATAATATCCTTGCATGTTACTTGGCTGAGTTCAGCCTCATCGGGTGTTACCAATGTAACACGTTAGCAGGAGGATTTTAACACTTATCAGCTGGAAAAAAAATATGTCTTTTCTTTCTTTTATGTTTGACAAGGCGCTGAATGTTTGCTTGAAATTAAGGGTAGTAAGTCAAGGTTAGCCTGGCTAATCACACCTGCGTTATTTTTCTCCTACTACAGACCTACATTCACACATTATACTTAGGTGTAACAGGCTGTGGCAAGAGATACCCCATGCCACAAGCTCTAGCATCAGCCCCTTTCTCTTCTACAGAAATCCTAAATCTGATCCAAACCCAGGGTAGTCAGGGGAAGAATCTGGATAGGAAACTTTAAAACGCTGTCAGTTTGGTGAGCTTTGAACAGGATCCCACGTTTCTGGCAAGTGTGGGATTGGAAGGGATAGGTAAGACAGCAGCAGATTGCAAAGCATACACCAGCCTGTGGCACCGCTATTTTCTTGCAGTGGCCTTGAGGTCAAGCACCAGCTCTCTGCCAGGCTCTGAGCAAAGACCAAAGGCTCCCCCTTCTCCCAGCCCTGGGAAACGGCTCAGAGATGGAGCTCCTTTTGACTGTACCATGTATTTCACCACACCAAAACTGGTGCTGATTGTGCGTTGCTCTGGTAAGGACAAGTCAAGGCTCTGGCTAAAGCACCTCCTGGCTCAGGATGGCCCTTTGAAAACACTGAAATGCCCCAGTACTTGTTTCAGACAGGAACTCTTCTTTGTTTTCAAAGGTGAAAGGGGACTGCTTTATATAAGGCAGATCTCCATTAATATGGGCTTTCACAGGAGAACAAAAGCCAATGATGCAATTTTTCCTGCTTAGAATCTCAATTAGCAACTTGGATTTAGCACAAGTACACAGCTTCAAGAGTAACTGGGAAATGGGAGAAAAGAGTTGATGCAGAAGAAGGAATTTCTGAAAGTGAAAAAACCTTTCTTTAAAGAGAAAGACAATTGTAATACCCTATAATTTAATAGCAAGCCAAAAAGGATGATAAGTTCTTTAAACACTCCATCAAGGAAAATGCAGAACATTGCTAGTACTGTCTGTGTTTGAGCACAAAAAATAGATGTGAAAGCAAGCTGCTACATGACAGAGTCTGGGTCTTCTTTTGCGGGATATAAAGAACCCCCCAATAGATTAATACTAGGACTGTTAAAAGCTATTCAAGAGCACTGGCAAAAAGATTACAATATTTGAACCTTGGGTAGGGAAATCAGTACGTTTCAGTTAGCATTATGGGTACAAGAATCACAGGAATTTCTGAGCTTTAGGATGCAACACAAACTTCCTTCATCATCTCACACAGATCACCAAGTGTCAAAGGAACCAACAAATGCAAGAGGGCAACCAGTTATTAAAACTTGGGATCTCAGCCTCTGTGCCTCAACTTCCCCATTAGGAAAAAAACTCATTGAATTATAGTAAATTTGTACAAATTATACACCTTAAGAACTTAGAGCACAGTTAAAACACAGCGCAAAAATTTGATTACCAGGTAAAACAATACATGCATTTATATAAAGAGGTAGCAGATTTGTAAAACATGTCTTGGTTGTTTTTTTTTTTTTTAAAGTCTTATTACAAACAGAATTTATTTCCATAGTATTTTCTCTCTCATATGAACAAGATTAATGTGCGCTATAAGAACAGACTGGTTAAATTATCTCACCAAGTATGCAGGGAGCTGAACAGATGGCAGCACCACTGAGGTAGCAACAGGAATATCTAGTCCTCGCTTATCCAGATGATCTTTATCATTTCCATAACATTAGAAAATGACTCACCTATAAAATACAATGTTCCGAGGATAAGGCAGAAAATTTACTTTTTTTTTTTCCCCTGGAATGGAAGATTCCGGACTGTCTAGACATCAGCATTATACTGTTAGTAGTTCTAAAAGTAAATCACATACAGAGATACCCCATTTCTGCTAATTTGTGGGCTTTCTTTTTTAAAGACCACTTATTTGCTACAGAACGTTTATTCAGAATGTACGTGAACTACGTGCAGACTGCCAGTAGCTGCCTCGGGTTATTTTGTTTCTTCGTAGGCAGGGTTTTTTTTGGATAAGATTATCTTGAACTGCACATACACCTTTATCTTCCCATAAAGAAGACTGGTTTAGAGCTTGAGTAGTGTGCCCAGCCAAAACATGCATGACAGCATCTATAGGGAGTCAATCCCTTACCCACAGAAGGCAAACCATGGTTGATTTGGGGCACTTTTGAATTTATACAGCCGTATGAAACACACAGGGGAAAGAAATACCTTGGTCATAGCAAGAAACAAAGGTTCCTTCTTCCTGCTTATTTATCCCATCCTGCCATATGTTCCAAAGCAAAGGAGAAAGGTCTTAATTACAGGAGTTACTGGAGTACTTCCTTGCCTACAGAGCAGAGCCTTTTCAGAAAAATAATTGGGTTTATCACTATTTCCATTAACAGCTAGAGCTCACAAATGAGTTAAGTGCAGTCTTGCACACTGAGGCCAAGAAAATTAGCCTAGTTGTACTGAATGGAAGAGAGCAGTGTGGAGTCTGTTTAGGGTTTTTCTGGTTTTTTTTTTCTTTGATTTAACATGCCAGTATGCAAATGGTTAAACAGCAACATTTAGCAATTTTTAGCAGCAATTTGCAAACAATGAGGTACATATATACTAGATACAGTTCAGCTGAGGTCAACAGTGACGCATTAGGGGTTAATTTTGGCCAAGGTCTACAAACATACTACGCAGACAAACAGGTCTTTGATGCCTCTTGATATCTAGGTGAGACCAGTTCCGGAAAAAAAAAAAAGAAACAGGGGGGGGGGAAGGCACAGTACTTCAGGTCTCAGAGACTTGTCCCTCACATAAACAATTGAAAAGAGCAAGTCAAATTAGGCCACAGACTGGAACAGAGCTTCTAAAGTCTGATCTGGCACCAAGTAAGATGCTTCTTGTAGCCAGCTGCCTGTACCTTACAGAAAAAAAGCCTCCCAGGGTAACTCTTGCAGCGTAAGAAAGTTGGAAATGTTCTCTGTGTTGCAGAACTTTATTCCAGTGCAAATCTTGCATTCATTTTTTCACAGTAACTATGAGGTTTAATGTCCTTGAATCAGGGCAAGTGCACAAAGCGAGGGATGGTGACTTTTCTTTGATGGCACAGTGCTGGAGGGTGTAATCACTGCATTCCCTGAATCTTATAAGGGATTTCTTAACTTAGTTGAAGATGCAATACATGCCTGAGTTTGCCTTCAAGCTGTTTTTACACTGAAGATAGTTGAAATGCACGTGTCTGGCCTGAGTAAGGCACAAAATTATTCAAAGTATAAGGCTACAAAATATACTGAAAGTCAATATGCACAGGTAAGAAAGGAATACTGTCCTCCTGGGAGGTGACGCACAGAAAAGATGTTTGCGAACAAAAGAGAAGACATATCTGCAGTTCCTCCTTTACTCAAAAACAACAGCAAGTGAGGTCTGCGAGAGCCACTTCCTGGCTGAAGAAAAAAACCCTGGCGGTATCAGCTCTGAATGTTTTTTTCCTTATTAGCTCTTCTTAAAACACAGACACCAATCCTACTTACCTTATACAGCAGCGGTCTTGGCAAACAAACAAAAGCCTGCCAACCCATCAACCCAGAGACAAGCACACCTGTGCAAGGTCCAGACATAACCCCTTAACGTTCGTTATCTTAATCAGGGAAGATGGTCTATTAGTGCTTTGGTTGTTCTTTCCTATCTTTCATAACTCCACCGCTGTCCGGCATATCCGCTCCCAGAAAAGCCACGCTGGAGCCACAGGAAATCCATCCGTCTCCTCTGGGAGAAAAATCCTCTTCAAATAAGCCCCGAGTGCTATCGCTAGCTGCCAGCCAGCTACCCGGCAGCATGGGAAACCTCCACTAGGACCACATTTATTGCAGTCGGTGCCCTCTGAAAGCCCAGCCATGAGCAAGGGAGCTCAGCATACACCCAGACACATCTCCATCATCGCTTTTAAACCTCCCGGTACAACTACATCTTAAATCTGGCTGGATTTAACAGAAGGAGTAGGATGTAGCTTAGCCTGTGCAACAATAATATGGGCTAAATAATTTGTTTTAAAGGAAGTCTGAGGCCTCTTTTGAAAAAAATGAAGTACATAAATATAGAAAAATGTTCACCTTGGGTAAACTATCTCTGCTATTAAAATAATTTGTCTATTCTTTATCTGCATAACAGAAGTTCTTTAAATAAATGACATTTTTCTTTTTCAGTGAGGCTTTTCATTCTGAGGTATGTGAAAATGCAAGGTACCGGTGCTGCATGGACTTGCTGTTCAGCTGGCCAGTGGCAAGGACAGGGTACCACCACATGCACCAGTGGAAGCTGCAGCACGGGGGGGGGGGGGGGGGGGGGGGGGCGGGGGCAGAGAGAGAGGCTTCATATTACAGGTGCACTTTGCTGAAGGGCCAAATTAGTGCTTTAGTGCTTGTTGTTATTGTCTAAAAGAAAAGTAGTGAAAACTCTAGAAAAATACTAAATAAATAATAAAAAAAAATCAAAAATCTATGTTCTGAAGAACATGAAAGTTGTTCCCAAAACAACTGAAAGCAAAACATCTACTTCATATACAACCTTTCTCAGACGAAATTATTTTTCCCCACCCTTGTTTGAACAATAATAGGCTAGCAAGTCTGTGCAATAAAACCCCACACTATAAGGTGAAAATTACAGCAACAACAAAAAAAATCTGAATCCAACTGGAGAACAGCGCAGCTGAAAACACAGGTTCCATCTGTGTATTTGTGAGATGCAGCAACAATACATCATGTTTAGAAGTTAACCCCAATCATGCTGAAATAATGAAGGTTTCTAATGGATTACAGCTGGGAGCTGGAAAGCAGGAAGCCAGGGGAGGAGAGGGCACATGGCTCCGCACCCCAACAGCCCCTGAGTTATGTGCTTCAGTGGAGGAAGTGACATGTGTTTATTTTACTTTACTGTTGTTTTCACAACCCATTTTACCACACCGTTGAATGACACCATTATAGGGCCTGAGCTCCTTTTCAGTTGCAGCGCTAGCTTTAAAAATAACTTGACCTTCCAGACCTCAGATGGGAACGATGCTTAGAGCTGTCTCCACTACTTCAAGGCACAACTGACGGAAGTTTTCTTATAAAGTCCAGCATAAAAAAACCTATTAAACAAAAAAGCTTAAATACATGTAACAAAAACCAACTGTGTTTTTTAAAGTTTCAGTAATAAGAAAGCTTTGCTATTTCAAACATTGTAAGATGTATGATTCTTATACCAGAATTCTGCTGCAGTGGTGGGCAGGAAAGAAATAGTCAAGGCTAAATTTCCTTAAGTAGCGGCATGTAATAAAGAAGAAACCAGCCTATTTTGGTTTTATTGTCCTGGGCTTGCTTACAACCCCCTGGGGAAAAGGCCAGTGCAACATGATATGAAAAACACAATGATAATCCAGTCTGCATTTGGTTCTTGATGGAAAGAAAGATTCTTTCTCCAATCCACTCTAAGTTATTGCCATGATTTTTAATGAAATGACAACAGGGCTGAAAACAATCTCAAATAAATTTGCTACCTTTGGAAGCAAGGAGCTTTCCAGTTTTAGTCAAAGAACAAAATTTTTGCTGACTATCCTGCCTTTAAATAGATGATCATGGCTCTTTCTGCCTCAAGGCACAGTTACAGAGGCTGCAGCACTGGCTATTCCGACTGGGCAAAGAATCAATATCTCTGGTATTTCTGAGTTCAGCCAAGAACAAAAATGTAGACTGTGTTAGGGGAACTTCAGAGTTTCGGTTTACAACATGCATTTACTGGGCCTGAAAGGTAAATATGGTTCCCCAAAGTAAATGGGTATAAAAGAATGATTAATCTATGTAGATGTTGCTGAAGCTGAGCTGGTAGTTGGTCTGCCTTGCCTTTCCAATTGCTGCAGTGTGAAGCCAGGTAATAATATTCATTGAATTCCTGCAAACCAGTCCTCAGCTCACCCAGGCAATTCACAGCCTGAATTCAGCACGAGGCAGGTGGTGTAGCTGCCCTGTGTTAGAGCTAACCATACAAGAAGAGTTTATTACTATTGATAACATGCTAAAAGGAGGAGGATTTCCTAAACAGAAACACCAGCAGGGTTGTAAGCTTCTTATTTTAAGTTTCCAGACCCACATAGGTTGTTTTTTTTCCTTCCCAATGCTCTAAAACTTTTTCACTTTTTAAACCTCAGAACATGCACTGTCATTATTTCTTTCCCTTGAAGATGTTAATGCAATTTCAAGTGGACTAACAACGTAATAGGTTTTTTAAAATCTATTAGCAATTTAAGGTTCAATTTCATTTATAGCCTATAGAATGACTTATTTTAAAACAGAGTTATGACTCTGGTGTATAACTCCATCTCGTAACAAATTTGGTGAAAAGAAATTATGTAGTCAGGTTAGGAGGAAGAGTCATTCATAACTTTTAGAGGGCAAGAAAAGTGGTAATGGAAAATTCATAACTGGCTTTTTAAAAGCATTTGCAAAGGATAAAAACATAAAACAATGCAAAAATCTATACATGAAAGCTGTCGAGGGACTGACTTCAAATCGTCATTGACATTTATAGAGCATGGGCAAACCAAGCTGTATAAAAAACAGCTGTACCTCCTAGCCTCCAAAACAAAAACATTCTGATGATGTCTCAAAGATCTGCAATAAAATGAATGTCAAAAACACACTAATCACAAAAATCTACATCTATAGCTATTTCTTACCAGCTTAACAACTTACTGCACAGTAAAATGCTCGTGAGAATTGCTGCCAAAACAAGGTGAGCACCAGTTCTACAAAGTGCCGATGAACATGTCTGAAAGTATCATGAATAAGCCTATCCATAGGGTTTCTTGAACACCTTTTATGCTTCTGCTTCAAAACACGCTTAGATGTCTTTGTGAATTGGAAGTTCTTTTCTGACATCTTGCAAAGGGATCTGCAGATTCAGTCCTTCTTCCTCATTGCATTTGAAGTCTGGGACAACAAACGGAGGCCATCCTTTTTCTCTCAGATTTTTGGAGCAAACCAAGGCAGAATCAGTTTGTGGAAACTTTTTGCTGACTTGTATAGGCCAAAACATTCAATTTCTCTAATCAATATATTCCCAGTTACGTGACAACCAACCCCTGCCTATACCTATTGGTTAGATTTTTTTACTTTTTCTTCCCTGTTTTTCTTATCTGTCTTGAGCTCTCTGCATGCCTCATTTGAGAGGGGCAGATAGTCACTGCACGTGAAACACCGCTTGTGAGAAGCTCTATGGGAAAGAATCACTTTCCTTTCTCCACATCGGCCAGAATTTTGCCATTGCAATCAAGCACAGTTACTAAGCACAGAACCAGAAACTGGTCTCTTCTCACTGCTGTTGTGTTGCCACTTCCATTGGGAAAATGAGACGGGAGGGAATATGAGTAACAAATGTAAACTACCCTGTATCATTAGCCAAAATGCACAGTATTGCATTTGCAAACAGTATTGCCTTTGCATCCCATTTTCGTAACTAGATATGCAGGACTGATGGGAAATGGTCCATTTTTAACCCATCTCACTCTGAAGCTGACACTGTAATGCCACAGCGATTCTTCACATATAGTTCACAGTCAGCATCGGAACAGACATCCTGACCGTTTCACTGAAGAGAAAAATCACATATCTATGATGATGCCTTCAAGGCACATTTGGCTGAAAGGGCCAACGTCCTGTGCTTCGGAAGGAGAGGAAAGGCTACGCAGGCAGAATGAACGAGCAGTGAAGACAAAAATTGCATTCGTATCTAGTCCTACCTATTTGATGGGTTTTTTGGAACAATAACGTCACAGGAGCAGACAAGCTCTGATTATGTATGAGCATCTGCACGTACACATCTAAAACATTTGCCAGCAAAAGTGCATTTCTCTCAATCCTGAAGCTTAAAAGTGGATTTGACCATCACAATGAAAGGGTGATAACACTGTCTGACCTCTGCCTGACTCGCTGCCCTCCTCCTGGATGCTGACTGGCACTGACTGTTGAGAAAAACTAAAAATAACCAGCCTGTCTCATGTATTGTAATAAGGGCAAAGGGAGAAAAAGAGGTGGCATATTTGAGTTTCTCGCTGTTCACCCTCCTGTCATCTTCCTCTCATATTTTACCCCTTGAGAACAGAGTTTGTTGCAGAAAGCACAATTCGTACGGGTGATGGGAGCCAAGAACTTATTAATGATTTCATACCAGTGCCAAACTGGTAACAAGTTTGGGGTTTTGAGGCAGAAGAGGGAATTGAATGGGAGAGCCTACTCCACAGAGGACCATACTTAGGATGGCATCACATTGCCACACAGAGAAGACTTCCGTTTTCTAAGGTGTAGGCTGAATGAATCCAAATGAGAGGATGCCATCACAGAGAGCACAAAAGTATAAACCCCAAATATGCTTTCTTTTCTCATATTTTTAAGGGTTTCATAGGTTTTGCTTCTGTGTGATGTCTTTCTTTCGGTCGGGGTTTTTTGCCAAGGAAATTTTTACTAGTTGCTAACTATCCAAAGGCATGTATAAGATGAGTCATGGTTTGTCTCACTCTGATTGCACCTAACAAATCAGCCACTTCTGGGTTCAGGTCACCAGCAATGCTCTGTGCCCTGGTATCTAAGACATTTCTCTAGGAAAAGGTAAATCCCATTTCCCAAAAGTACCTGGTAAATCCCAGGAGAAACCCTTACAAATAAATCAGTATTGATTAAAGGACAAGAAAAAATACACTGAAGAGAAATCTGTTTTTTCAACAAATAAGAACAGATGTGGAAGCTCAAGTACCTTGGCTGGTCATTATTGTCCATGTGTGATCAGCATGCGTGAGTTTCTCTCAAGGTCCAAGTACTAATCACAGCACCAGAAGAGACCATTAGGTTTTTCAGTTTTGTTTGGCGGATCTCATCTCTGAATCAATAACTCTTCAGTGCCATCAGTTCTGCACTGCTTAATCATGAGCAATGTCAAAAGTTTAGGAGGAAGCAGGTTAGGAAAACAGGCAGTGATACATCCATATGTAGAGAAAGGGAGAAAGTCAACAACAGAAGGTAAGTTAGGCAGAGCTATAATGGACACGAGGACTCCCAGGAGAAGAGAAATACAACTGCACCGCTTGTGTACTGACTACTGGGAATACATCAAGAGTACCGTCCTGTAACCCCAATGAGTTCTGAAGGCATAAAACATTCAACAATTGCCAGGCACATTCTAACACTGAATGACTGGGAAGAACAGCATCAGGCTCTCAGAGAAGCTTTAACTCTTTTTTTTTTTTTTTCTCCTCCTTTTTTAAATTGGGAACTGCTCAGGATATTTAAAAAAAAACTCAAAGGGAATTAATTGGAACAGGGACAACAAACTTACTTTCATTCTTTGTTTAATATTCTTTATCAGTGGCACATGTCACTGAAACTTATGCTCTATTTGCTTATGCACTCAGGCAGTGAAGACTTTCAGCAAAAATTTCTTCTTCTCCTTATTATATCTTTATTTTATCAGGAACAGTGCTTAAGCTTTTGGACTTGAGCTTCAAGAAGTCTGGCACCCAGGGTATTCTTCCCTTCCCACTTAATCCCAGGCACATGAATCATGTCCCAGGGTACAAGCCAGCACAGCCCCTGGGCTCTTGCTCCTGAGAGTCCAGATCACATTGCAAGGATTCTTTAAAAATTGGCAACGCAGCTAATCCCAGCATTGTCAAAAACCATCTTACTCCACACCACTTGAATAGACAAAAGCCCAAGTTATTCTTAACCAGCAAATTAATGCTGAAAAGAGTGAGTCAGCACAAGCAGTTCTTATGAGGGCTTCCTCATCTAGAAACAAAAACAAGTCAGCAAAGTTATGCGTTTTTAAAAAAGTAGAAGCCACAAAAAACTAACATTTTCTCAGTTCAGAGAGGTGCTAGTCCAATACCCTGCCTCTGGCAGTGGCCGCTCACAGGTGGGCAACACCCAAGAAACAGGGACGTTACGTGATGATGCTTTCCCTTGTGTCCCCTCCCAGCCCCCTGTATCAGGGGGTTGAGGAACTTTCTGAGCTGAGTGCTGGGTCTGGATCTTCAAGTATAAGCAGCACTGATGGCCCCATCCTCCATGAAATCTGTCTCACTCCTCTTTAAACCCAGGTATACCTCTGGCCTCCACAGCTGTCCTCTCAGCACGTTCTCACAGAATACCTTGTACAGGGGGGTATGTAAAGGGCTTTGAAACGCTACCTTGGCACAAATAAGGGGTCATTATTTCACAGATCTTACATAAGAACGAGCACTGCCAGATCCCGATTTGATTAATTACTGCCTAGAGATTACGGAGCGCAGCTGAAAGTACATCCTCTTTCATTTTTTATTTGAGGCCCTGCAAAGGACTCTTTCTGAAAGAAGGAGCTGGGAATTTGAGTGTTTATAATAAGGCAGTCTGTATTTATGCAACAGACCCTTGGTTATGCTCCATTATCCCGCCTGGCCTTTTTTTGACCTCCCTACTGTCCATTGTTTGACTCTGTTATTCACAGCAGATCTAAATGCCTGAACCTTGCCAAAGAAAATGGTGTCATGCATGTGTCGGATCACAAGTTTGCATCCTAAGTCATTGTTCCAGGCTCATTAACAGGAAACACAACCAGCCAAAGCTGCTTTTGGTAGCTTGCAGGTATATTCGAGGGTGAGAACAGCAGAACAAGGAGCTGAAGATTACCCTGAGAAAACAGTGGCACAACAAAATTTATTTATCCTGCACTGTTGACCTTCCTATTCTATTACAGTTGGTGCTTATGAGGAGTGTGAGCTTGGAAACACAGTCATTTTATGAGCAATTATAGGACTATAGCAATTTAGGATTATAAACCATATTTCAGGAAATAAAAGGGTGAATCTTACCACGGCCACCTTTGGTTTCACCTGCAGGAGCGAGTGGTTTGTTGGCCAATGCGTGGAACAAGAACCACAAGAAAGCATTTGGTGGTAATTAAGTAGCAGATGAAGTTGAATGGCAGATTTATAATTAAACCTTTATCTGTTAATAAGGGCACTCAGAAACAGTCTACACAGGACAGGTCCTGCTGCCTATATTCAATGCTCTTTCTTTGACAGATAGACAGTATCAGGCTACTTTCACAACATGAGAAGAGATTTGGTAGGATTACAATTCACAGCTGGCTTTATTTTTCTGTCTCCAAGACATAGAGAAAGCCATTTTGTTTATTTTCAGAAGTAAAGTTCTGTAAACATGGAAAGTAAATGCACAGGGCAGAGAAAAGCATTTAACAAGCATCAGCATCTAACGGTACAAAATAATGCCCTCACAAAATCGCTGTAATAACTATGTGAAAATTAGTAGAAAAGTTTTGTCAGCAAACACCCATTGATGACAACCTCCACAGTTTTGTACCTTCCAGACTGCGTCGTGCCGCAAAGCCAGGCTTTACACTTCATTGTGGTCCGCTGCTATTTTTTCCCATCGCAGCCGGTGGCGGTAACAGTCACCAAACCCATCTGCACACTACCTTTATTGCCTGTTAAGAGAAACACTGCAGTGGACCTCTTTTACAGAGATTACGCTTTGGTCCACATCAGCCTGAAGGGAGCAGATGTAGGCACTTGTACAAGGAATAGTGGGACTGATATGAACACAGTATGAATGGAAACGTGTGTGTAAGTGTCAGAAAGAAAAAACGGAACAAGGGTTAAAGGCATGGCTGGCAGTGATAGTGAATCCAACGATGGCCCGCGGGTGGCCTTCACTTACAAACATGCACTGCTGATTTCCCAGGGATTGTGTCAAGAGGACAGGAATTCAGAGCAAGAACAGGCTCACTCTCCACCCTGCTCAGACTAAAGCCCCCAGAGATCCTGCAGCTCTCTCCAGTCTAGGTAGAGTACAGGCAAGTAAGTGCCTTCACAGGAAAAGCATTAACACCTGTCTGCTTACAGAAACCGTTAACATGTTTTTAAAGAGGTCCAGATAAGACACAAGTGTACACTGGAGTTTGATTTGAAGCAGGTCAGCAACATCTAATAAAATTTCCCATGTTTCAGAACATTATGCTATTATACAATAATTAGGATCAAGGTGATCTGAAAACTTTTTCTGAAAGCAGAAGGAAACACCACATTTTTAAGCAAACTTTTCCACCTCTCAAGACAAAAAAATCATTAGCACTGTCAGCAAAGGAGGGAGAAAGATTTATGAGGGTGACTAGGCACCAGTAAGCTGGAAAATCTCCCTTCAGCAGGCTTTTCTAAAAACAGGAGGGAGAAAAGAAAAACACCTCCCAGTGGGCAAAGTAACAAATTTGTATTCTAAGCCTAATTTAGAGCCAGTTCTAGCCAGTTGAAGGAAACTTTCAAAACTAAGGAATGTAAACATAGCCATTTAGAGCGACTATGCTAATACTACCCTAAATTGTGATGAGAGCGCTCTCCTGACAGGGGGAACAGTTCTGCCATCTCTCTATCACTCCTCTGCTGCACTTTGTTTCTCAGGCAGCTCTGACCCCCACAGTCATCTCTGTGGGCTGCTCTGGCATCACGTTCCTACAGCTTCTTTTCAAAAAACAGTGCTTGCATGAAGGTACATTAAGATGAAGACACCATTAGCAATGGCCACACTGAATACTTCGCTGTATTTCCTTACTTGTTCTCCCTCTAGAAATGAAGCCATTGTTGCAAGTACCAGCATAATGTTAGTAAGAAGATAAGTATAATGCAGGCTTTATGTAATCAGTGCAAATGTCAAAAGAAACTTCTATTCTTCAGTAGATTGAGTGGGGTAAGTCTGTCAATGCAGTCACTGGGAAGCACAGGGCAGCATCATGAGGGAGGAGGCAAGATCATGGAAGGATGCTGCATGCGTTGTCACAGTCAACACTGCAGTCACTTAAATCACTTCACTGTCTAGGATAATCGTCAAAGCACAATCACAGGTTCCCTATTCTGTGCATGAAGAAAATTAGACAACTACGAGGGAAAGCAAGCTAATAGCACTGAAGAGAGTTCACTACTCTCTAAGAGAGCTTTGTTACTATGGCCAGGCTGCTAGAAGGTGCTTCCCGCAGTACACGGTTCGTAGCAGTGATTCCTCTCTCAGACTTATCTTTTCCATCTGTCTTCAACACAGAGTTGGAGAAAGTTACCTCACTTGGTAACCTGGAGCTACCTCCCTCCAAGAGCTCAGCAGTCAAACCACTAGCCACGGACCTGGGAGACCCAGGCTGAAGACCACACTCTCTCTGAGGGATGGAGACAGCCTTTGCTGAGGGCTGTCACCTCTCAGAGGAGAGACTGGGGTTCTGGTCTCTGCCCCAATTAATATTTAAGTATTTCTTATTAAACATTAATTGAAATAGGGACTAGAACTAGTTCCCTATTCCCAGCTGAGTGGCTTAGCCTTTAGGCTACAGTCATTCTCATGAGCGAGCTCGCTCTTGCTCTCCCTGACCCACAAAATACTAACTATCCCCCAACAAAGTGGAACAGCTTCATCTGAAGGAATGAAGAGCCTGCCAACTGACTGCTAGGGCACTTTCTTCAGAGGGAGAAGCGGATTCATAATCCCTCAGGCAGAGAAGAAATTGGAGCCCCAAACCTTGCCACAATCACAGAACCAGAGAGTGGAAGGACATCACTAGGTGATGAGGTCAGCTAGGGAAACATTTGCTTGGAGGACCCCAGTAGCACCTACAGCAGCGCTCAATATCCAGCAACAGTGTAGTAATAGACCTCAGGCCAAGCCAGAGGTGTTCCTGAACGTGTCTGGAAACAGACCATTAGATGGGCAGAAAATTTTACAGGTGAAAACTTAGGCACCTAATAACTGCAGGAGCCTCCAGAAATAGATGACAAATGAATGTGTTAAGGATCTCAGTTTTGGACCTAACTACATCCTACATTAAATAGGAAGCATTATGTACCCAAATCCTGTTATAGTCTAACCCTAGAGCAACAAAACAGGAACCTGAAATTGGTGTGGGTATTAGCTAGATATGTGTTCACATTTAAAGTTTTTAGGTTTTTTTCTCATTTTTGACAATTCAGAATAAAGCCTGAAATTCAGAATAAAGCCATCAGACTCAGAAAGTATAATTTCTAAATAGGAAATAGCCAATTAGGAAATTTTTGAAGGTATATTTAGTATAAAAATACCGATTCTTAATTTTTTTTTAGATAAAAGTCAACTTGAACACAATGCCTGTAAATTTTTTCCATTTCTCATGTATTTTCAGAATGCAGATGTGGCCACTTAGCATGAGGTTACATTTCTGAAATGGCCATAGCTAACAGTAAAATTCATAATTATTCACCCAGCACAAGTGCTCACGCTTTGCATCATACATAGGTTCCCCTCAAAGAGAGTCCAAGCTGTCACACCCGTATGTTTCCTCATTAGCATCACGTACAAGATCTTTCTACAGCTGAAGTGAATAGAAGTTTAGCTATTGATTTCAAGGGCAGAGGGGCTGCACAATTTCATCCTAGATTTTTTTTTCACCTAGTTTCAGCACATAATGCCTCACCAATTCATATATTTCTCCCCACCCAGTTTTCCAGTGCCCTCATCCCTACTTTTGCCCTCCGGAAGCCCAGGTGTGTGCTATTGCCATGGCTCATTAACATTGCTATCACATAAGCTTCCCTGTTCATCTGTTATCTCCTGGACTGCAGGTGCCCAGGTGCCGATTTCTTTCTGCAAGCCTAGCAGCTGCTGCAGTGACATTTAGTAGCACAGACTATGAGTTTTAACCCTCTGCTTCCCAACTTTCTTATGTTATTCCTCCTTCTTTTCACTAGTCTTGTTGGGAAGAAAGAGCTGACCCGTACCTGCCAGCCTCTTTCAGGCACAAAAGCATTCATCTACCCACCTTGTACAACTCCTAATCCTAGTCAAAACTCAAACCATACCATCATCTTTCATTGTCATTTTCTACAGTTTCACCTGCTTCCCCTCTTTGCTTCATGTTTTTTCCCCTCAGATGCCACCTCTTTTGAGTCAGATGCCCAGCTCCAAGGCATCCAGCCTCCGCATGAAGGAGGAGTATGATCTCAGCACAAGAACTTTCTGCCCCAGCTCCTGAGCTGGATCATTTCTGCTTACATAACCACCTCTGTCAGTTATCAACTTCTCAGAGTAGTGATTTCATCTTCTCTATCCATCTATAAAGTGTTTATGGTTACCACAAGGACAGATTTTTCAATGGCGCAAATGGAAGAGCCAGTCATTCATCTCCCGACCATAAGTAAACACAGTGTTTTTAAATAGGAAAAAAACAAACACTGGAGAATTCAAAAATGATAAAAGATTGCATTTTTAAAAGATTTTTCTTTAATATTTATTATAAAGTCAGGCGGTTAGAAAAGGTTAAATGAGCTAATAACATTACTGATCCCTCTACACAGAGAGGCCACCTACCATAAACTATGTGATTCATAACATATATGAAATCTGGTTTCTGCTAAAAAATGATCTCTCTGGCCCCACTTCTAAAATCAGCGTATTTTCTGGTTCAGATTACAGCAGTTTTAAGAATTTCCAAACAACGTTCTACGTCCCCTGTCTGAGGTCTTGGTGGGAGAAAAGAATGAAAAGGGCTACCTGCTTTCCAAAATCTGTATTTTATTTAGTTAGATGATAGTTAATAATATTCCTACCCAGAACTCGAGGGATTTTTATTACATCAAAAATAATGCTGCTGGTGTTTTATTCTTTTGATCATTTTAAACATGATTCTAGAAAGCTGTCTGCGCACAGAGATTCCTGGTTCATCCTTCACCAGCAGGGTGAAACAAATGCTCAAGTTCTTCAAAAATATGTCTTTTTCTAATGATGAGCATTGAAATCAGTTTGTTTGCTTTCCCAGACTGAGATGCATAATCTCCAGGGACCTGAGCCTGATACATTCCCTTTTATAGCAAGAGGGATCCAGGTCAAGCTGCCCTGCAGACATCAGCTGTGACTATACAGCAGATACTTGCAAAAAGGCATGAATTTTTAAACTCCTGGACTATGGAATTCCCAAGATTCCTAAAAGCCATCAGCATTCATGCGAGTGTATTCTGATGGTTCACAAAATGCTCATACACATTCATATGACTATGCATTTCTGTGCAAATACAGAAAGCAGAACCTATTTGGAAGGGAACTCCCACAACAGACTAGAGAATGGAGGAGCACCGACTGTGTTATTTAGGGGTGTGGTACCAATAACGTGGGTCACTTTTTGAAAACCTAGCAATCAGTCTTCAGTATCATAAGGGACTGAGTGCACAGATAAAGTACCATAAATTTCTGTCATCTATGCAAAAATGCTATTTCCAGAACCACAAAGCAGTTTTTCAATCCTTTTATATTAAGTCTGAAGGTGAAAGGAGTGATTTTTTTTTGTTTTGTTTTAGCTTATAAGATGTCTTAGTAATGTTTAAAAAACAACTATAAAGCCTATTCTCTTGGGGGGGTGAAGCAGGGAGGGGAAGAGACAGGATGCAGCCAAGTAACTTACATCTAGAATCTATCTTTGCATCACTCAGTACAGCTACTCACATAAAGACCATCCTTTTTTCTTCCATTTTTTTCTCTAACTAGAGTTTCAAATATACTGGTTAAAGAGACAAATTACCTTCTCATTGTAGCAATCTACCTGCGGCAGCTTCTAGTGACTGTCTTCACCCCAAAAGGTACCAGACATTTCATTTAAAAAATGTCCTTTTTTTGCCTTAGTGGTTGTCAAGATTTGGAGTAAGCTAAGTCTGCCTTTTCCTATCAGCAGTACCCAGAACCAAGCAGACAAAATTCATAAACACTTACAGTAGAAGGGCATCTCATTTCTGCAGGCAATTGGACATCGGAGCCTTAGGATTTGTATGTTTGGACCAAGGTATACTGAGCTGGGTACAAGGGTGAGACTCCTTTGAGCACAAGGTGAAATACCAGTGTAATTCAGTGGGACAAGATCCCTAAGAACCTGAGGTAGGTGTCAATCACCCTCTATCTGTTATTATATTTAAGTAATTAATCATAATAGTGTCTGGTGTAAGCTTGGTAATGAACTGACTGCACTAATCCCGTTTATGTTTAAATACATTGATTGCAGTTCCATGAAATAAAAGTTCAACATAGTCAAGGACTTTATACTCAGGGTCCAACATCATCCTAATAACAAAGAGTTTATCCGCCTTATTTTTATTCAAGTAAATTCTTTTCTTGCACTTTAATTAACTACTAGGGCTTAGTTTCTATTTAGCATTAGAACAGGAAATAATTGCAGCTGGTCTCACACTAGGGGTTACTATTATCTCCATAGAAATGAGGACAATCAATATTCTAGGGAGGATAGGTACTGAAACTGTCTCCTGAATAACTTACAGATCAATAATCATGATAGAAAATGGAAGGGAGATTTGCCTCTGAAGAAATCCCAAGGAGACCCCAGAGGAAGGAATCGAGTACAAAGACAAACATGTATCCTCTAGCTTGGTTGTTCATCTGTGACTGAACCCCAGGTCTAGGATTCTGCTTGCCTGCGATCTTTAACCAAATGGTTAGGTAGGTGTGTCAGCAGCTGGTTGCCTGCTACCAGAGGGGCTTTTAGGATACGATTTTAGGATGAGTAGATATAAACTTGATTTTCTTTTTTTTGTTGTTGTTGCCAACCGTCGCAACAGCAATTACAATCACATATTTTATTTGGATCTTGTGAATAAATAGCATACGTTTACTTCTTACTGAAACCTGACTTGTATTATGTGCAAGTCCAGTACAACCATTAAATAAGAATGTTCAATGGGAGTAAAAGGCCCAGTCCCAGGGAGACCCTGTCCCAGGGGTTTCTGTAGGTTAAGAGGATGCCATTCCACTCAGCTACAGAAAACATGATAATCTTTGTTAATTTGTTAAATTCACATGAAAGAAGCATTTTCCGGAATCACCTAGGAAAGATCTCTTCCAGCAGCTGGACAGTGGGGAGACCCCCTAAATCCAAGCATTCCTGGGGAAAGCAGGAAAGATGTGGCGTTACTTCCAAGTGCTGCCTTCCCCTGCATGTAGTTGCTCTGCTTAGAAAACCAAATCTGCAGAGGTTTGTAAGAGAAACAGTCAGACCGCTATGAATGAGGTATGAATGTGTGTGTGAAAACACTAGAAGAAACGGCAGAAGGATAAAAGTGTGCACTGAAGGCACCTCGATGAACAGGCCATCAAGATCACAGCAGACTCATGTGCAGCTTCTCAGACACCCAAGGGAGGAGACTAGAGGGCAACGAACAGATCTGCAGTGCTGCAGCGACTCACAGGAGTGGGACAGCCAAAGAGGCAAACGATTTCAACAAATGTCAACTCCTTACGGGCACAAAAGGCACATCCAACACCAGCACATAGTCACAAATCTATGAGGAACCCAGGACATGTGATGAAGACTTGATACTCAGTATCCCTTATCCTCCATTTCACCACAATTAGTGGCTGGCCAGAGTGGTGGGACACACACACCTTAGGGAGCGTATGAGAACGTCAGCAAGAACCAGTTTGCTTGTAAAGCTGAAGGAAACAGAACCACCTTCCTCTCGTGTATGCTCTTGCGTTGAGCTTTGCTACATGGATTGTACAAACTAACCATCAATACGGAAAGAATAAATTAGTAAAATTAGATCAGTTCTCCACTAATTGGGATGAGGAAGCAATAGTAAGTAAAAAAACCTTCTGTCTAAACTTCCAGATATCAAGGGAAAAAGTCAAATTATTAAATATTACTAATTTCTCCACTGAAATTAATCAATAACCACTGTGTCCCATGTAGCCAATAACTACATTTGGCTTCCTTACTGTTGCCCATTTTCTAAACATGATCATGCATTTTAATTTTGCTCTACAGCAGAAGAAATCTGGTGAAAGCTTTATCTAATCCTAGTCAATCCAGAATACCTGAGAAATGATGTGAAAGTTGAGAAAGAGAGGAGTTGCACGAATATCAGAAGTATGCAGAAAATGTGTTTATGTAAAATTCACTTATATGTAGGTGTTATAAAATACAATGCAAAATACTATGAGTACTTGGGAAATTATAGCTTCCTGAATTGGGTTTTATTATATTTGTAGGGTTTTGTTGTTGTTGTTTAAAAAAAAAAAAGTTACATTTTTTTCCTTTCCAAATCACAGCCCTCTCAGGCCAGCTGGTTTCTGGCATTATCACAGACTGGTAGGTGAGCATTTTTATTTCTTGTAGTATTTTCATGACTCAGAGCCATGCCACCCATGATACTCCAAGAAAATTCAGCCCCTCGCTCCCTGCACACCCCCATTTACCTCTTTCAAGTCTTGGACAATAGCAGTGAGTCTCTCATTCTCTGCCTGAACGTTGGTGACCACTGCCCTGCTCTGCTTCAGCTCGTTCTGCATCTCCAAAATCTTCCCGAGGTAATAAGCTTCTTTTGATGCAGACTCCTGGAGGAGAGTCTCTTCGCGTGTCTCACCATCTTCAGCCACTTTGCGGTGAATCGAGAAGGACTGTCCAAATGCCTGCAAGAGGAAAACAGTGCTCAGTAAAGCTACCGAAGCCCTAGAAAAATTATCAACAGTA
>NW_008825614.1:11850455-11875237 GCF_000699105.1 Pygoscelis adeliae | reverse complement strand
ACCTAATAAATACTGCCTTAGCAGCTTCCTAGCAGCTGAGGGCCACCATCTCATTTAGCTGAAATGAAGCATCTTGAAGCTGCTCTCATTTGCTGTATGGATTTATGGCCCCTATCCAGGCGACCTCCACTGAGATCAAGATGGTGCTCTGCTAACTAGCCATTAATTAGTGCCAGTGTTTAACTCTCCTGCATGAGGCCAGCTGATAATGCGTCAATTCCTTTCTTCTCTAGTTCTGCAAAATAAACGTGTTGTTTGTTTGTTTTAAGGAGCATAAACAGCTGACAAATCTTTCTAAATTGCCTTCCATTTTCAACATTCTTTTATTATAGAAGCCGACTTGATGGTATGGAAAAAAGCTTCCCATAACTTAAAAGAAAGATAAATGAGCTGAGGATCAAGCAGTGGCCATTTACACCGCTGCTAAGCTAAACACGGAGTTTGACAGCCCCTTGATTTCATTTGTACTCAGTGTTTTCTGCTTCTGCTGAAAATAAACAATATTTAAGTATTCAAGAAGTTTCTAAATATATAGGTAATTTTCAGTGATTCTCTTCCTCTTCTTGTTACTGGCTTAGAGTGATCAGTTTAATAAGGCGGTATTTCTCAGTGGTAATTTCTGATATTATTTTGGACAGCTCTGAAGCAACTGGAAGAAAGCGAAGTACAAGCTACGATAGTAAAAGTGATAGAGATATCATTTAGCTATAAAAGACAGAGGGGAAAAACCTGCAATAATATAATAACATAAAAAATAATGTAATAACACAAAACAATATATAAATAAAAATAACAATAGTAATAATACATAAAATAAAAGCAAAACCTGTTTTGTTTGTATTACCTTTAAAAACAGACATTTGGTTGAAAATGACATGGCCTAATTTTGAAAAAAAGCTAAAAGAAGGCCTCTAATGTTAAGAATATTTAGCCTAACATAGGCAAAAGCTCTCTCATATATCTTAATTCAAAGAGAGTGTGTTTGAAAGACCATGATTTTTAATTTTTTTCCCCAATATAGAAGAGAAAGATACAAGTAATGGTAATATATGTTCTTTCAGTGGGAAATTCTCCCCAAAAGCCTAATTTCTACCCAGCCCTATGAAACCACAAAGCGGAGTATACATTTGTACCCACTGTAAGCAGTGGCCTCCTTTGCCTTCCCATCGATAAGAACTACTTGCCAAATGAAATCCATTGTTTTACTGCCACTATTTATAGCCTTTCAGAACACGTTCTAGGTTTTACTGGCACTAGAACTGAAGCAGCCCCTTAGAAACTTCAAAGCAAAACCCTGTTCAAAAACTTTTTAGCTTTTAAGTCTACTTCACTTAGAGAATCCTGTGAACTCAGCATTAAAGGATTCTAAAAATATTCAATAATGTATTAACCCAGCTGTCTTCTCCAAAGACTGCAAGTTACTGAAATAGCAAGCATCAGCAACTTGCCGAATAGGATTTTCCAAATAACAAGAAATTCAATTTAATGAAACTGTTAAGCACTGATTCAGTCTCTATATCTGTGAATCTAAGATGACTGTTTCAGGAACACTACCAATAAATTATCTCTTACTCTACATACTCATATTCCATGGCTCACTCTTCCTAATCTGAGACTGAGCAAAAAGCACCAGTCTAATAAAGACCCTACAGGACAAATGTAAAGGCTACATATCCAGGGGAAAGATCAAAACACAGCAGAACAGCAGGCAGGACTGACAGGGCTGGAGAAGCTCATGAAGAAATGGGAGCTGGAGCCCTCTCTACCAGAGAACTCTAGTTAAAGCACTATGGGTAAATACCAGTGCACAGAGAAGATGGCCTTCCAGGTGCATACCGTATTTTCCTCAAACGTACTTTGCAAGGTGCATTTTAGCATGTGTGATGTTTGAGAATGGCCATGAATACAGATTTTGGGGAGGGTGCATAGCATAAGAGAAAATTACCGTGTACTTAACGTTTCCTTGTACCTATGACTACAGAAAATATCAGAGAAAATGATTTAAGCATTTTTTCCTATGAAACCAAATTTGAACATTACTATATATTATACTATTCAATTTCTTTCTTAAACTGCTATCAATAGGTTAAAAATCAGGGGAAGGAAAGAAAGGAAGCATAATTCTCTTTCCATATCGATGGAAATTATGCAGATCCATGCAACAAGGAGAGGAATACGAGATGTCTTTTAATTAAAAACCAAGCAAAAGGTCCTGCTTCTGTATTTCATGGTCTGTATAGAACACCAAAAAGTTTAAACTTTCCAGACATACCCACTTAAGGCCTTCCATGAGATTGATCACTTTTAAATTAAACCATACATCAATGTTTTTCAGCTGGTAGCCAGATATTTGTTCCACTTTGATTTTATATTTTCGTAATTTGCCTAATATGTTTACTATTTATAAAACCTTATAGCCTTGCTGTGATATAGATATTTCAATTAACTGTGCACACTTATTTCACTGAAGCCATCCCTGTAGTGGGAAAAGTTAGCCACCTGAAAAACTTTTCAGGGCAACTAACTTTATAACAGGCACAACTGTCTTCCGACAACCATGGGTTTCCAGGCCTGGATATGACAACACGCCTCACACCAGCACTTTGCACGAACACCCCCGCTCAGCCAGCAGCACAAATGGGCTGGAGCCTGGGAGAGCTGGAACAGCCCACTTCGGCCTTCACAATTACCTCCTGAACACATTGGACAGGAAAGAGTCAAAAGGTCCCCAGGAGCTGGGAAATCCACATTGGTAAGGGCCAGTTACGGATGAGATACAAACTGTAGGAGCATTTGGCACAAACACTGGCATTAATATGTGTGAGCCGGTTGCGGCTGGCACTGGCATCAGGTCTGGAAGGAAGAAACAGCAGATGAAGGTCAAACATGAGAAGGTGGCAACATAGACTGCAGGCTAAAGAAAGCTCGCTTGCGTTTGGGTCAAGTGTCAGATACAAACTGGTTTGCTAAATGTATCTTATGGTATCATATATGGGGAAAATACCAGTCTGCTACGGAAGCCTGACTGGGGAAATAGTATTCCTTTGATACCACGTGACACCGAGGGAGAGGAAGAAGTACCATGCAAATGCAGAGCAGGTGTTCCCTGTGCTCACCATTAAAGAAGATATCAATGTTTTGGTCAGATATTTATAGTGAAGGTATATAGCTTGGCTGCTGGAGAGATGCTGCTCCTGCCTAAAAGTACTTTTTCACCTATATCAGTACCACACCAGCTCCTCCCTAAACCAAATTTCAGGTGATGCCAGGATGGCAAAAGCAGGGCCAGGGTCTTCCATGCTTTTCCATCTTTTCAACTGGATTGGGACAAGTACATCAACATAGGCAAGGGAGTTCTCTGAGCGAACCACGAAGAAGTAACTACGGAAACAAAGACCTGTGGTTGTAACTGTAGGGATGGTGCCCAACTCACTTGCGTTGTTCCTAGGATAGTATTTTGGATTGGTGCTGTACTGTATCTTGTAGGCATATTAGTTAATTACTGCCATTCTTTTCAGTATGGTGTTGCCTTGCTTGGTGTGACTACTCATTAAAACCACTTAGAAATCACTACTGGTCCCTTGGTGGCTCTTAGTTTCAGCAATCACATTGCAGAGCTTTTCTGACAAAGCACATCGTCTTCCAAATTCAAATTGGGACTCAGAGGGGGCTGTATAGCCCTTTATAGCTTCTGTTCCCTTGAGAAACCCCCTCCCAGTGTAGGCACAATAGCTGAATTCAGCTACAAAGATTGTCCTAACAGAGACTGGTCTGAATTTCACCTTATACTAGTCCCATCACTTCTCTCAAGACTTTGCTTGAAAGGATGCTGTTGACTGAGTTAGGAGATACTTTTTTTGTAAGTTGGTCATAAAAGCTGAGTAACAAGATACAATTAAACACTGTATATATATTCTGAGACCTGAGAATTGTGTAACAGTATCACGACTTTTTAGGGGTGTCTTAAAATCTGAACTTTGAGAACGATAAAATAATGATCAATATTTGTTTCAGCACATGATAAAGGATGGCAACAGTGGGCGCACACAGGTGAGAGATCAGTCTGATCATGGAGAAAGGTGGAACTTTTGAGGAAAAGGCCATTTGCCACTGAACTCTAAATAACCTCAGATGGAAATTCCAGTGTCAGAAGCAAACTAGCATGAAAGAAATAATGCAGAGAATAAAACGGGCACAGATTCATAAAAATGCAATAGAAAAATATGACTGTTCCAAACAACGTATGTAAGAATATTTATATGACAAATATAAACAGCAATAGAAAGCTAATGTGCAGTGAGTGACGTGAAATGATGTCTGTAAAACGAAAATTATATTTAGCACTTGAAAAAAAAGGAAAAAAGAGAATAAGCTAGATATCTAATTTAGGTGCAGAAAGCAGCACATATGCAAGAGATCAGTTAAAAACATAAGTAGGTAATGAAGGATGCTATTTCTGAGTTTCAGTTTTATTTTTACTAGCCACCTCCTGGGGCAGGAATTCTGAAGTATTTGCATAGAAACTCACCCTTCTAGACTGTGATGATTAATAAGCAATAAAACATGAGCTGACTGCTATCAGCATGAGCAGGCAGCCTACCTTTATGGCTTTGACACTTAATGTGGTTTTTCTGATGCATAATGCAATAGCATTGAACTTGTTCAAGTGATTACCTATCTCAGCTGCTAACTTGCTGCAAAGCAGAATGTATTATGTATTAGTTACCTCCACATTCCTAAAACAAAAGCAGGGAAAAAGCAGTTTGGGATTATCCAAGAGGGTAGCATATTTCCTCAGTAACTGTCAGTATGGCACCACAGATGGAAATCTTTGCTAGAGATGCCTCACTGGGGTTAATGTCAGGGACAGGCCTTATTTCGTGACACAACTTGAATGCCCACTTATCACTTAACATTACCTTAGTCACTTGCAATTCCGTGTCTCTCTTTCAAATATGAGAATTTTTTTTTTTAATTAAGCTTACTATGTATTTTTTTCCTTCACAATTCATTAACCAAAGCTCAAGGTTCTCTGACGTTTTTCTACTAAGGAGCAATCAGTGGCAGGCATAGGTCTGTAAGGAAATCCCCTAGGCAAGGCTGAGCAGGGGGGCTAGTGGCTGAGCAGGCTATAGCCCTTCCCTCAACACCAGCTGGTACAAAACTGCCACACACACTCCTCCCCCCCCGCCATAAGATGTGATGTGGCTCCATTTAGACACATTATTTCCTTAAGTTACCTCCAATATTTTACACACGGCTCACCTGAACGCTGCTGAAATCAACCTGCACGTAGCAGTTTCTTTGCTGGTAAACCCAAGCCAGCATTCAGCCTAAATGGAATCTCTCTCTCTGTGGGCTTTCTTACAGGCATATGCTCAGTGCTTGGTTCTGATCACTTGGCTGTTTGTCATTCCCTGCTCCCTCACACTTCGGGTACGCAGATTGCACAGCATCTTGGACAGGGGCCATGTTTTATTCTTGAAGAACACAGTAGGTGGCACTGAATCTAAACCTGACTTGTGTTTCTTGGCAGCGTTGCAGCGCAACAGCAAACACCACCACCGTCGCAGAAGTGGCTGATGGGTTCCAGTTATATTATACCTGTTTTCTTAAAAAGTGGGAAAGTTTTATGCCTCTAAAATTTATTCATAATTTAGATTAAATCTTTATGTAGTTGACATGACCTCCTGATGTTCATTTAAGAGAGCTGAGAGAGGTCAATAGGTTTCCTTTTGGAATCCAATACTGAAGTATTGAAAGTCTTCAAATACAAATAATAGGCATATTGCAATCAAAACACAGACAGATGCATGTTTAGTCAAAATAATGAGAGAAGAAGGAATTTAATAGGTATTGTGTGCATGTGAGATGGATAGCCCACACAGGGAAGCAGACTGAGAACACAGCCTGAATCAGCATGGGCATGCAGGCAAGAAAACTAGACCATGAACTTTTGGGTTGACAGGCTAGCTGAAAACAGCTTCTTGTTTTACAGCTACAGAAGTGTTCCATTTGTCTAATTCCTCCTAAGTTCAAGAAAGCAGGATACTGAACTCTCCTACAGAGAGGTAGAAGATAGAAAGATGCTGGATCCCATCACCAAGTCCTCTTTCAACTCAGAACAGCAAACACAGTCCCTAAGCTTAATTAGTCTCCTGGTCAAAAAGAATATGAGACAATTGATCAAAATTCAGTTGTACCCAAGCAACTGTCTAAGCATTGGTCATTTCATAATTTCCAGACTCAAGATGATCAGTTTTATGCTCTATGCCACACAACATGAAAAAGATTTTCGTGTGTTTGTGTTTTGTTTTTTTTATTTCAATGTAACAACATACCATTTACTTCATATGCCCCATCTTGGAGAAAAAACACTAAATGTTTTATACTCAGTTTGAAGAAAGTTGACAAACTGCGGTTTCCTTATTTGTTGTTATGAGATCGGTCTGCCTTCTGAAAAAGGTGAAAATTAAACTTTAAGGGACAGTTGGTTTCAAGTCATGCTTTGCTACAGACACTTGACATGACCTTAAGGAAATTGTTCCTCAACTTCCCGTTTGAAAAATGTAGAGGACAGTATCTGCTACGCAGTGAAAAGGACTGTTATGATACACCCATTCACAATCTGAGATACAATATACTATAGTTATGAGCACAGTATAGGTAACTATGATAAATCCATAAATGTTACCTGAAGAAGCTACTTTATTACCGCCTAAAGGCAAAATTATTTATTTAATATTATAACATTTAAATTTATTTCCAAATACCAGCTTACTTAATCAACTCAATTCAATAATAATGCAAATGGTAAAGGCGTGTACATTAATATCTGCATGTTGTGGTTTAACCCGGCAGGCAGCTAAACACCACACAGCCATTTGCTCACTCCCCCCCACCCCAGGGGGATGGGGGAGAGAATTGGGGGAAAAAAAAGTAAAATTTGTGGGGTGAGATAAAGACAGTTTAATAGGACAGAAAAGGAAGGGAAAATAATAATAATGATAAAAAGAATATACAAAGTAAGTGATGCACAATGCAATTGCTCACCACCTGCCGACCGATGCCCAGCCAGTTCCCGAGCAGTGATCGCTGCCCCCAGCCAACTCCTCCCAGTTTATGTACTGAGCATGACGTCGTATGTTATGGAATATCCCTTTGTCCAGTTTGGGTCAGCTGTCCCAGCTGTGCCCCCTCCCTGCTTCTTGCTGGCAGGGCATGGGAAGCTGAAAAGTCCTTGACTAGTGTAAGCACTGCTCAGCCACAACTAAAACATCAGTGTATGATCAACATTGTTCTCATCCTAAATCCAAAACACAGCACTGTACCAGCTACTAGGAAGAAAGTTAACTTTATCCCAGCTGAAACCAGGACACTCCATGAGAGTTTTAGCTTGCAAAAAAGACTTGCAAACCAACATGCTAGAGGCTTTATCTAAGCCAGAAATACTGAGATCAGATATATGGAAAACATAAGTAATACCGAGACTGTTTACAGATGCAGAACAGTAGGACAAATGTAAACAAATCATAGTCTTTCCCCAAGGAAGCTTTGGATAAAAGCATGTACAATGTGGACGTCTTCTGTTTGTTCTCAATAGATCCCTACAGTGTCTACAGGCCTGTTGAAATTCATATATCAGATGCTAATCAACAAAGCCTTCAGAAAGTACTGGGGGAAATGAGCATTTACATTCAACTCAGCTAGAGAGACTGCCATGCTTCTGCAGTCCCAGTACATATTGTGCTGATTTCAATCAATATGCCACGGTGTGAGGCCCTAGGCAACCATGCTGCTTTTTTATAAATAAGGAACAAAAATATTCCTAAATGTGATGGTTAGGAAATATTTACAGACAAGAAGAAGAAAGCACTGCCATGAAAATGAACATTCAATACTAACCTCCATTATTCATCAGCAATCCAGTAAAAGAGGGAGTGAATAAGAATTTCCATTTAATTGCCTTTAACAGCACTCTAGATGAGGATTTTAATTCCCTGTCCTAAGCATTCCCTCCAGGCACAGAAAACACAAGAAAGGGGAAGCTTGTAACAAAGAGCACCACTTATCTACAACACAACTAATTAGGTTCATGCTGGTAATTTTAAAGCAGCTCTGTTCAAAATGAATATGGCCAGTAATTAAATTATTTCTATAAACAAAATAATTCACACATCATTAATGAACCATGAAGTGGCTTAAAAATTTGCACCAATACCTATATTGGTGTTTACCTGAGTTTATACCATTATCAGGCCAACCTCCAGCTATTACAAAATCCCAATTAAACCAACAGAAGCATTACCAGAACAAACATGGAAGGCTGTCAAGGATATTCTTTTATTTAACAAAATGTGTCTGAAGTCTGAGATGGAACATGCCTTCCATGGAAGCTCTATTACCTTTGCAGTAAATGGCAAAATCCCATGTTTAACTGAAACTTAATGGGTTTTTTTGCTTTTCTGACTGCTTTTCTTTTTTCTGTTTTTCTAACTATGAAATGGCAGAGATAGAATTGCAATTCTTTCTCCTGCGCTTGCTTGAATAAAGCTGCAAAGAATGTGTGCCAAAATCCAATTCTTTAAGAGTTGGCCTGCCATGACATTCTAGTTATTTCACATAGCTCCCCATATGTAAACTCACATTCCGTAGTGAGAGCGCGTGTACAGTGCATTTTAGGAGTGGTCTAAGCAAAGTCATGTTGCTAGTGAATAATAAAAACAACTCATGGAGAATACCAACTGCATTCTACGTTGCTGCTACTACTTTTGCCGTAGTTTTCTGCTGGAGAGAAGTTTCGAGGGTAGTATTGTAAGTATAGAAAGACTATGTCCAGTTGTAAAAGGGAGGAAAGAAGGACTCTTTGTTATACCAAATTAGGACTATCTCAGAGCCACATATAAGGAAGCAGAGGCTGCATGCCCAGAATGCCTTTTCTAGAAGAGGAGGAAGGAAACAAGGAGTAAGGACATCCTAGACAAAGATGCACGCCAACCAGTGAAGTTGGATGGAACAAAGAAAGAGAAAGCTGCTTCTTAGAAGATAACGCTCTTTGCACATTAGAGTAAAAGAAAGCAGTGGAGAAATCCTGTGTCAGTATCTGCTGCAGATGTAAGGAGTATGCCTCAACACATATAAAAAAAATTATGAGTAGAAAACTATAATTTTATTGTCATAATACTAGGTTTGTGCTAACTTTCAGAACTACTTACGCACCTGTAGGTTACCTGCTTACTGAATCACCTGAAAGCTTTAAACTAGCTGGGCCTCACTTTAGGAGGGATTCTGAGATTTGGTCTCAAATTTTGAAGGAAACGGTATTCTGCTGCAAAACACAACTGTGTTTACATACATCCTGGAAGCAATAAAACATCCATTTTATTTAGATCCTCTTCTTTTAATGTCTTGCACTATTTTCTTTCAATAAAAAAAGCAGAGATCTAAAACTATATATCCTGAGTATATCGTAAGTGGTAGTATTTTTGCCAAGCAGCAGAATGAAGGATTTTCTTCTCTAAGAACAGGAAACACCTCTTCTTGAATAAGAAAACAAGTAATACAGGTACAATCTTGTCTTCAAAGCACTGTAAAATGTCACCCTTGGGCAGAAGTTGTTATGCTCAGAATAATTCTCTTTGTCATACAAACAAAAGAAATTAGAAGCCAAAATGGGCATTTCTGCTCTCCACATTGTCACAGAGAAGAAAAAAAAAAAAAACATATCTCCTTTAAGGTATTTTCTGGACCCAGAGTAAAGTCTCAGACAATCAAAGCAGCAGCATCTTATCCTTGAACTGACATTTAGAGACAAGCATAAAGGCTTGCTCTACCCCTCTTTGTGTTTATCAAACTTTTTCAAAATATGTCCATGTGGCTTGTCTATCTCAACGAGTCACCAGCTAGGTGGGGTCCCCAAATGCAGGGAAAGAAGAGAATTGACACAATCAGTATCTACAGAGGTAAACACTAACATCCCCATCCTCATAAATGCTATTTTTTTCCAACAATTTGCAATCCTCTTTGAGCCTTTTCACGCACCTCTCAAGAGTCTGGTTTCTACAGTTTTTGTAAGTGGAATGGGAGAAAAGAGGGGGATTACCTGTCACTCAGAAAGAAGCATCTCTTTTAATGCCTTTCCCCTCTCCCCAACAGGCTGAGCATAACGGCTCCATGTCTGTGATGGAAAATACCAAACTGGCTATGACTAGTTCTTCATTATCCTGCTTGGAATATGACCCAAGCACAGACCTGCCGAGCTAACTGCATTCAGGTGGGCTTCTCAGGAGATCCACTCCCAGCACGGGCAAAGGCTCACACTACGGAGCCACCCAGTAGCATGCTATTTGGGGAAGTAGGAGCCAAAGCTGACTGTAAAGAGTTGCAGATAGCTTTTGCGGCCGTGGGTGATCAAATAGTAAATTAAAAGCATGTTACTAAATGCAAAGCAATGCATGGGAGTAGAAGGAGCAGACCTAACTCTACAGGCACAGCAATGGGCCCTATTTAAAGCTCATTATCAATAGCTCTATGAAACAAACAGCCCAGGAAGAAGAGCAGTCAGGAAGGCAAAGTGAGTTTCATTGCTGGGAGCGCCTGAAAGTTTTCCTGAAGAGGAAATCTCTATACATCTACAGCCAACCTCTGCTTGAGAGAGAACTGACTTTTGGATTAATCCCAACATTCACTGACACTTTTTGGAGGGACGCACATGGAGCGGTGAGGGAGGAAGGGGACACCCGCCTAGCCAGCCAGATCAGCCGAATCAACCCTGGCGATCAATGGGGTGACAGATGTCGCAGCCAGATCGCCCTCACATCCACGCCCACACTTGGAGTCTGAGACTTTTCATGCCAAAGTACACGCTTTACTGCCTGGATTAAGGTAGGTCAAAGGCTAAGATGTTTGGGGATCTGGAGCACATGGCATACAAGAAGAGGCTAAGGGAACTGGGTTTGTTCAGCACAAGTAGAAAAGGTTAAGGAAAGGGAGACATACTTGCATTCTTCTGTTGCCTGAAGAGGAATAGAGAAGGCAGAGTCAGACCCTTCTCAGAGGTGCACAGGAAAACGACAGGAGGCAATGGTCACAACCTGAAACTGAGGAAATTCTCACAAGACAAAGGGAAATTCACCCTGAGAGTGGCACAGCACCAAAATAAGTGCCCAGAGTGGCAGGGTAATCTCCGTGCTTGGAGACTTTCAAAATTTGTTTGGGACAAGACCCTGAGCAACACCTAACTTTGAGCTTCAAGTAGGGTATGGACAAGATCATCTTCAGGAACCCCTTCCAAACTAAATTATGTTACGATTATGGGAGCAATTCCATATACTGGAAGGACTGGTATACACTCCATTTCTCATGGACCATACAGTTGAAAGAGCTATGACTCATGGTTGGTCATTTTCTTAGGTATCTTCAACACCAGTCTAGAAATGAAGACAGCAAAAAGCAAGACCATTTTCGCTTTACTCTAACAAACAAATCTGATTATTTAAATATAATGGAGCATATAGAGACATAGAAATGTCAACATTGGGAGACTTGATTTCAAGCACAAACTGACCTTGATTTTTGCTTATTTGCAACAGTAGCACTCTCAACCAGTTTTATTGCAGCAGTCAAAAAATCAGTCCCCAAGAGAGGAACTTAGTCTAAGCCAAAGTCCTAGTAACTAGGCAAGACTTAGCTCAGGTCTATAGCAGTCAAGGCAGTAAAAGATCTTCTAAACTGCTAAAATCTCATGAAAAACTATACTTACAGAAGACATGTTTCTTGTATACCTCACTAAAGTATTCATGCTTATTAAATTTAAAGTCTTAATTTGTCTGCGATCACTTATATTCCTATTCTCTGCAGTTCTTTCTACGAATTGACAGCACAGCAGTTCTGACTACTCCATAGGTGATTAATAAGAATAGACTCTCTCCTTGTGACCACACATGACATACTTAATGTCAGCGTGTGGCAACCGGAGTTGGGCTTAGCACAAGTAGCTTCAACAATGGAGAGCTCCATGTTCCAGTTCCTAGAGCTGGAGTATTTAAGTTCCTGGGGGGGAAGGAATACATTAGCTTTTAGAAAAATAACTTCTAAACCAAAGGTTTAAAAGGAGAAAGAAAGATAATTCAGACATTTCTGCTGCTTTAGTCATTTATAAAACCTCCTAAAAATTTAAGTTGGAAAAATCTCTAAATAAAAGCATGCCCTTCAGAACAAGAGGCCAAAGTTACAGACCTCTCATTTATTTTCAAAGGAAGGTTTAATTAGAGTGCTGCCAGCCACAGATTTACCATGGGGAACTTTATGCTTCCGTTAGCATTGATCAATGCAGCACACACACCTGTTTCACACAATGCTATTGCAGATGGGTGCTTACTGCAAGTGCTGGATAATCTCATGCCTCCAGAGCAAGTGAGATTTTAAGGCATATGGTGGTACTGATAATCATGTTACAGCAACAACAGCTTGCCTACTTAATATCAAAAAAAAAAAAAAGAGAGAGAGAGAGAGAGCATCAAAGAATGGAAAAAGAATGGGATTGCTATAAATTGTCCCCACTGTAATCCATAGGGATCTTCAATTCATTTTGTATAGGGTAAAAAAAAACAACCCCAACCAAAACCACAACAAACTCAACCGCCAAAAAAAACCAACAAAAAAACACTGCTCCTTTATTCAATCAAAGTAAAGATAGTGAAGAAAGGAGCTTGGTGTACGCTGCTGACCAGCAGATCTGTTCACGAGAAGAGGGATTTGCCTGACAGATGAGGTTGCATGAGAAGGTAGATGGCCTGGCACTCCTCCAAGTACTACTGCATTCACACCAAGTGTGCCTGCCGATAAATTGAAGGCGGCAGACCATGCCCCATCCTCTGCATTTGTATACCTACTTGTCTTAGTGCAGCAGGGCTCCAGACTGATCAGGCTCCCATGTACCACCCCAACATAAGCAAAAGGCAATAGTCCAATCAAGATTTAGCTTTAATAAGCAAGAAACATCCAATCTAAGCCATTTGTCCAGGTGTAGCTGTCCCAGTGCTTTTGCCTGAGGACCCAGCTGCCCCTAGCACTAGTTTCCTTTGACTGTATGAATACAGAAGGTGGTGGCTGCAGCGAGGATGGGGTTTGAAAACCACACACAAACCAGCGAGGTCAGGAATCAGCAGGCAACTTCCAGGGTTGCAAGCACGTTTATGGGATGTACCCATCTTGCCTCAGCCAAAACCGGAATCTTAAGGAGTTTCTGCCTTGTTCTCTGACACAGTGTTAAATACATAATACTGCCTGGTGGTGAAAACTCCCATTTGTGAAATAAGTTGTCTCCCAATAAGCAATTTGCAATTAATAACAAATTTAAGAGGATAATACGGTTTTGCTTTGTCAGCAGCTTTGTCTCAGAGTGACCTATCTTCCAGACTGTAAAATAATTGCATAAGAACATGCAGATCAAGCACCCATGACTTATCTAGTTCTACTGAGAAAGTAACCAGAGCTTTCACTGGCTTCAGCGGAGCCCAGATTTCACCCCTGGGTATTTATTTCTGGATGATATACTGTATTCTGGCTCCTGATTCACTATATTTGCTCATGTGGAAATTGCAAGCAAATTGCAAACAATTTAAACAACTAACTTCTGAAAATCAGCAAAACCTGTCAATCTCAGCTCTTTCAGAGGCAGTCCTATTTTCACATAGGCTTTCAAACTACTTCACCGGCATCACCAGAATTTTCCCTTTAGAGTCTTCCTTCTCACAACAGCATTTTTTGTGAAATGAAAAGTCTTCTTTCCTCCCTTGACGTGCATCCGTGGGAGCGATGCCTGCGCTCCTGCAGAGCAGAGGATCAGCAACACAGACAGGAGAACACCCCAGTCAGCAGGCAGCGAGGGAGTGCTTAGCTAGCAAGCTAAATCTGTCGCGGCACCGGATGCCGGAGCTTTCCTTTTCTTTTCCAGAAAGGAAGCTTTCACACATCTCTGAACTTGATACTTAGCAAACTGTAAAGGAATGTATTCCAGTGCAAGTCAGATGGCCATTTGCGCAGTTGCAACATCAGAATGCAAATATCAATGCCTTCCACAAATGATTAAGGTGAATGATTTCCTACTCTTCTGAAGAGATTTAAAACAAAAGTACTAAGATCGGTATGAATGAAGTACAAAAGGAAATATTTGTGCATGTGTGCACACGTGCTCACATGCACACCATAAGAAACAGCAGAACAGGGGTTAAAAGGAAAGTTAGCAGTTATTTGCTACAGAGTGCCATGTATGTGATTTCATGTAAAAGAAAAGGAAGAACAAAATGACTTTAAGATAAGGCATCAAAATAATGAACAACAGGACTGGAGCCATAAAATATCCAGATAAGGAAAAAGAGAAGTGTGAAATTCAGAATTTTGGTGGAGGAATGAAACAAAATATGAGGCACAATATCAAAACCACCATCCACTCCTAACGCATACAGTCAAAAACCAGTTTGTCATTACCAGTCAATAAGAATTCAAGATACACAATGAGTACCCAGTGTCCCCTGTCCCATGTCACACAAGTGATCCTGACGTGACTACTTGTGCACACATACATGTCTTGGTTCTTGAAAATATGCACGTATGAGAGTGTGAGTGAATGAAATCTGTAACAGAATGAGTGCTGGTAGGTAGAAGTCAGGCATCTTAAAGATTCTGTAAAATGAGTATCACCTACCCCCTCCAATAAGGTCTCCAGAAGCACTAACAGTTCGCCTCACTTTGGAGATGGCTTTTTTTTTTCCTTTTTAAAAAGTATACCTCTTCAACATTAACAACTCATTACAAGACCTCTTCATACTACATGAACTACACTGGCTTCACTGGGCAAATGAGTCTAACACAGCTGGTATTTTGCTGAAAGGCATACGTCACAATTCACAAGTTTCTATTCATTCTTCAATTTTGTAGTGATGCAGGCGGCAGACTGTGGTACAAGGAGTTAGTGACCCACATGCTTGCTTCCTTCTCACATATGCAGGTGTGCCCTGGGTAGCCTGTGATACCAACCAGCCATGGCAAAGTAGCCACCACTTCTCCAGTGTATGCCTCCGTATCACAGATACTGTGTGACCGCTCTACACAATAGTGTAATTAATCTGCATACACATAATCAATGCATAGATAATCAACGTGTATAAATACAATGTATACTCAATTGTAAGTATATGTATAGAGCATTGTCTTGTCCTTGAAATATTATGTGCACCTGTACAAGAACTAGAATTTTATTGGTATGAGATAGTGGAGCATATTATCCAAGGGACTTTTCAAAGCTAGGTCCACCTTCCAAACCTGACTGCTATCAGTGACTGATGAACAAGTATTATGATCAAGACCCTATAAGAGTACCAGGTGAGCAGAAAGGCTGGTGACGCTCACCATGGATGGGAATGACACAGCATGCCGTGAGCCACCCAGGGCTCATCCAATGCCACAGCAGGCGGGGTCCCAGCATCAAGAGGGATGCAAGATTGCTATCACTCTCTTGGAGGATAGCAATAAGGGATTTCCATCCTTTATTGAGTGAATTAGTTAACCAGCTTTAAGCATTGGGTGCCTTTTGTACTGAGATCCCAAAAGAACCAGGACCTCCTTAGTACAAAACAAGTTATCATAAGCAGTTTCCATTTATTGTTAGCTTCTCGTACTCTGTGTTATGAAACACTTCTATTACTTGAAGAGCATTTCTAATCTACATTTGTAATTTACACTGAATCATATTTGATGATTCATTAGATGAAAAAATACTATCACTATGACAGAGATGATGAAGCTGCCTAGAGGGATGCTCATTTTCCATTCATTGCTTTACAGACAAAGAGCCATTGGAGAGTGTCAGACAAATCTACATTGGGAAGATACGTCAGTTAATTGAAGTATTTTAACATCAGAAGGGGACAGAGAGCTCCCTATTGACTCTCACTTTGAGGCAACTGACCCCCCCACTGAGATGGCTGATGGTTTCTTTTTTTTCTTCTTTTTTTTCTTCAGCCTGCATATCCACAAAACATTTTGAACTTCAACCTCTGAACTGCAGCACATTTACAAGTGCATTTGTTGGAAGCACACACCAACGTGTATCTTTTTCTAAAGTGAAAAAGACATTGTGTCATCGAACAACAGATTCCTTTTGCAATGGATTCATAGATACTCCTTTGTGTCAAAATACAGTTATAACTACCTTTACTGTTGGGAATCTATAAGCCAGCCCTTTGAAGACAGTGGCAACTCCATATAAAATCTATGCAGAAGACATTTAAGTCAAACTTCACCACTCTCAAGTCTCTCTGTACCCAAAGGGGGACATCACAAAACAAACAAAAGCCACTCCACCAAAATGACGCTGGGAAACTGGAAAGATGTGCGCATCTCAACACACTTTTGAAAATCTTGTAAATACAGGTGTGTGCAAGTACAGTTGTATGTATAGCAACACTGACCCACCCGACATGGCTGTGCAATGCCCCCTTAACCAGGATCCCTAGGAAGGCAGAGGAGAGACTCTCACAGGGCTCAGCACTGTCAGCTGGAATGGGATGTAGGAAGCCGTGAACCAGAACACACAAGCCCTGCCAGACCTGACCTGACCACTGCAGCTCCAGACAGCCTGCTCTGCACCACGTTTCTTGGTGCTTCAGGTTTTCCACAGGCTTGCTAGCGAAACAAAAAGGCTGGACTTAGAAGGTCCATGAAGCATGATCTTGTGCTTGAGCTGACAAAAGCCCTCAGATGGCAGAGCATAGAAAAAAGCAGCAGGATTTTCTTCACACCAATCCAACAATGGCCAAGCCAACCCAGGCTGCCTCCATAGAGAGCTAATCAGCTGTCTCTGTACCAAGTTGCCCCACAATACTGGTTTCTGAGCTGGCCCCACATGGCAGGAGTTGCCCCTTTTGCACAAAAGACCGAGTCAGTGAATCCAACTCACCCCCAAGAGTTTCTCAAGCGTTGGTTTCCCTTTACAGGATGAATTGCAAACCTCCATAAAGTGCTAACATGTCAGTGGGAGCTGTGAAGAGATTTCATAAAGCATGGCTTGGAAGGAAAAAAAAAATCAGGGAAAGGAGAATGGAATGAAATATTTTTAGTAAATTTCTAGTATTATGCTAGCGTACATCTCTATCCCAATGCAAATGAGAAAAGGCTGTCAATATACAGAACCCAGAGATTTATAATGCTATATCTCTTGAAAGAAATCAATTAGGACAGAGTTCAAAGGAAGAAAAAAGATCAACCTAACTTACTGTAACTCTGCTGTTTATTACACAAATAGCACCAAGACACTGTGTTTCATACTTACATGTACATACACCAAATTGCACGCCAGTGCTGATTATTTCAGAACACTCCAGGAAATGAAGATGGATTTTTTTATTTAAAAGACTGTCCAAAACCCGTAGGCTGCTTTGCAAATAGCAACTCATAGTTTTTTTTTCAGGGCTACTCAAGCCATTTCTGCTAACATGCTCTAAGCAACTTTATGAAGGCCTGTTCAGCAGAAGCAATGTTGCAGCTCAGCTGGGCCAGCCACATATGGCATGCCACCTCTCAGCTGAGAAACACAGGCACATGCCGAAACTGTGCCCAGAGAGATCAGAGGAACAGTAATAGAAGTGAGAGGAATCAAGTATCCGGAACCTTGTCATAGCCATGTCTAGGGTGAAGTCCATCACTTTTGTCCTGATTAAATACAAGTGCCAATGACAGAGATATGATAAAGGTAAAGAAAAATGGAAAAGAGAAATAATGATGTAGTATAACAGAAAATATTTGAATTCTTGCCTTTAAAAGTTCTTCCAGTTATTACCTGGCATGCTGTAATTTATTACTATAAAATTCATGTAGATGCTATGCAAGACTCAAATTCAACACATACTAGGTTTGTTGAGCTGTGTTAAAAAAACAAACAACCATCACGTGGGAGAAGTAAAAGAAGTGCAAAATGTTAAAATGTTTAAAATATTTGACTTCTTGGACATACAGCAAACAATTGAGACAGCTCTGCTGTCATAGCAGTATATTTATTAGGAGGCTAGTCCCAATGGGTCAAAAGGTTAAATGTCTGAGCCACTGCGAGAGAATTACAGGAAGCAGAAAACTATTTCATTAGATCCCAAGATAATCATGTTTCATTGCTGACCCTGGCAATACAGCACGGAATACAAATAATATTAGGATGACAGCACACAGCAACTCATGGTGACAAAAAATAGGTATACTTGGAAACAAAACCAGGGACTTTGGCTTTTAACTTCAGTGAAATATCACAGAGGAAGGTCTGAGGTTTTGGAAAGGTCAGAGTAAGAAGACAACATTTTCTGTAGAAAAAGAATAATGCCATTTGTTGAAAGCCTGATGGGCCAGGCTTCTCAAGACAAAAAGCACTAAGAATAACCACAGAAAAAGTGGCCAGATTTCATCATGAGATACCATCATAACATTCACTACTATTCAGACTGAGATTATGTGCTCAACATAGAGCAAGGTTTTGTATGTCCTGCACTATCCAGGAGATTGGACCAAATTGTTGTAACAACTATTAAAAACTGAATGATTCTTACTTGTAACTTGAGTTGCTGTAAACATTTCCTATGTAAAAGATTTTAAATTGTGGCATGGAGAAGTGCATCGCTAATGAAAAATTTTTCATTAAAAAATCATTTACTAGCTACCTTGTAGAGGGGTCACTTATGACAGACATTCTGATTTTAGGAGCACTGATCTCTTACTGTGGAAAATGATAAGTTAAGTACCTGGAAACACGTTACCTTCTTGATATAAGCAGAAGCAGCACTGCACAAGAGCTACCAGCCTGTTTCAGCAGTGACCTGACCAAGCCTCCTCGAAGGGACTGAGGAGGTCACGCAGGTCCTGTGACTGGCCACCTTCTTTGTCCATCACACCTCTGGAAGAAACCCAGACTTTCATCCTGTGACCTCTTTTCAACTGCAATGTGACTACCACTATGCTAAACAGGGGATGAAAGAAAAAACAAAGAACCAAACAAAGAGGAACGCATTTCTACCCTGTCATTTCTGCTTTGATAGAAGTGACTACTTATAAACTACTCCAACTTAATTTCCATTGCAAGGGGACTAGTCTGTCAAAAAGATGTCTAAAAAAGCAAACTGATTTCAAGGGTAGAAAATACCATGAAACAAGAACTATTTAATCAAAAGGGCAAGCTATTAAAGTTAGGCAAGTCCAAATGAGAAATAGCATGAATACTTTAAAAAGGGACAGCAATGGAACAAAGCACTAGCAAGAACAGCAGCTTCTTCAATGTTAAAGTCAGAGTCACTGTATTATAACCTGAAAAGGACAAAAATACCAGTATCATAGCAGAATTTAGACAGAAGTTAATAACAAGTTATTAGAAAGAATCGGTCTATATATACCCATATATGCACATATTCTTTTAATATTGCTGTGTAGCATGTATTTCCAGGGAAACCTGAGAACCCCAAAGAATGAAGGCATGCCACATGTCACGCAATACAATTCACAGCAAGAAAAGTGAGGAACATGTTATTTCTGTCAAGCTCAGCAGGCCTGCGCTCTGATAAGACCACAGCAGAGAGGATTTGTTTGGGGAAGACCCTGCACCCTGACCACAGGAGGATGGCCACAAGGCTGCAGCACATCACATCGGCCCTTCCCTTCTCCCTTAGCACGACACTAAGACAGACTATAGCTCAAAGGGAGGAAGTGAACAAGAAACAGCAAACTTGCCTAAAATTTATGAAAGTTCAGGTAAGCAAAATTCTGTAGCAAAGGGATCATGCCCTATCCGCAGGGCCCCAAAGGCTATAAACAAACTGACTAAAAACCCGTTTGCTGACACCAGTAATAAAGAACCCAACAGACACGACGAGGACTCATTCAATAGCTGGAGTCCCTTACCTTTTATGCTCCAGGCAAGTGGTCCTGGCCAGACCACTTGGCACACACATCTGGGTATACCTGTCACATGGGTATGAAAGCGTGAGTTATAATTATGAAAAAGTGAGTGCAAGCGGGTTAATTATTTAACCAATTGAGTTAATTATTCAACCAATTAAGTTATTTTTGTGAAATAAATATTACCTTCCAATGAGGTCTCTCATTGAATTTTGCTACACTAAGATCCTGCACAGTGATGTGTGGTCTACAGATAAAAAGCTGAGGAAAATAGGCACCTCTGTAAGGAAAAAAATAAAACCAAACCCAACCCAAACCAAAAAACAAATCAACCAGTCTGATGGCACATCTAGACTGCCCGTAAGAGACTGCAAGAAACACCACTTCATTGCCCTTTTCCTTCAGAACTGGGTCCACAGAATTGTTCACTGATATCCTGGTCTGGACCAGTATACATGGAAGTATTCCCCTATTATCATTAAAAGGAAAATCTATTTCAAGTATTTGATCTCAAGTTTGTTGTTTACACTTGGTTGGTCTGGTTACCTACTTCTGAAGACTAGTTGTAAAGCTTGGATGAAACAACTGATGGAGAATGTGGACAGTCTAAGCAATTAAGGACTGCTGAAAGTCTGAAGGGAGGAGAAAAACACCATCTCACTATCAGCCTGCAGTGGTATCAACAGCCTAAGCGATTAGTGGGAAGGAAGTTGTTTTGCTTTCACTCCTTCCCTGTAAGGTAGTTTCAAACGTCCAAGTAATCTACATGATTGAGAACTATGGAATTACCCAAGGAGTGGTTATCTGACCAGTAATACTCAAGAAATACACAGGAAAGATGGATTGAAAGGATCTCCATCCTTTGTCTTGTCATCTCAAAAACAGGGCAAAATAAATTCTTGGTTAGAAGCACAGGGCTCTCAGTGGGATCCCAATCCATGGACAGAGGATATTTTTTTAATGGCAGTTAGGAAATGCAAAATGATTTTTTGAGAGCGTTAAAGTGAACATGAAGTGGGGAATTAAGTTAGGAGCATCGGAACAGCATTAGAGTCTTGACACTGTGGTGTATGAGAAAAGGAGCCAAAAATAGGAGTTGAAAAATAAAATAAAAAAGGCTGAAAAAAGTATTAAAAACAAAAAAGCTGAAGCCCTAGAGCAGGAGTTGTGGAAGTTGCAACAGTAGGTAGAATACAAAGCCAAGGAATGTAATACAACAGCAGAAAGATTGTGAAGAGCAACTGTGTTAAGAGATGTCCAGGAAAAGGTGACTTCAGCAGAAAAAGGGGTAGCCATCTTTTTTAAAGAGAGGACACAAGAATGAAATAGGAAAAAAAAAAAAAAAAAATCAAGTGAAGCACAGGCTGCCATTCAAGTCATGCTGGAGGTGAAGAGGAATGAGAAAATGACTGCTGATCACATACTGGGTAGTGAGCAAATACCAGCTTCAGGAAGTTAGCAGGGAAAACAGGTAGAGTAACAGCCACCAATGTTGGGGAAAAATTCAAACAACTGGACAGAAACATCCAGTGTGACTCACATTTTGCAGGACTTTGAGTGTCCTGGAGAATATAGTACACACTCTCCCTGCGCTCCATTAGAAAAGAAATAAACCAAATGCAAAAACTTTGTGACATTATTAAACACAGAGAGCCAGGGATCATGAACAAAGCAGAAATGAGCAAATTATTACCGAAATGAAATTAGATGCCAGTCAAGTTAGAACTGTACCAAATTATATTAGGCATTTAAACAGGGAGACATGAGTGATTTGCAATGGAAGGATAAAATATAGATCAAAATCAAATTGCTCAAGCAACCAGAATAGTAGATGACAGGCTTGTGCTCAATTCAGAAATGCAAGCTAATCCAATAACTAAAAATGAGCTAATAAGATGGACTTGATGAGTCCTGCAGTGCTTTAAAGGCTTTGCTATATTATCAACACTGCCTTAACGTTATACATCCCTCAGATCTCTCATTTTCTTATTGCACTTCGCAAAGCAGTAACTATTGGGAGCTGCAGCTGTGTTTGTGCTCAAGAACAAGAGGGAACATCATTATAATGAAGACAGCTTCAAACTAACAATATATGAAGGATGAAGTCACCTCTTAAAGGTGATTATTGCCCCACCAGATAGCAGCAGCTAGCTTAGGTGAGCTTGTAGATAATTTCCGAAAGATTGAAACATTTTACAGGAAGACTGTGAGATGAACTTTTCCATGCTTTTTTAATAAGGATGAAGAGCAGCCTATTTAAGTGGTAATCTATTACAAGGAAAGCCTAGAGAGTCAAGCAAAATTCGTGGATGAAGAGGAAACCAAAATAAAAAGATGCAGATATCTTGTAACCTGCATTAAAAGACTGACCATGTCCTTAAAGGATGCCAGGAACAGAAACACTGGGTAACATCTGGGAATAATTAGAGGGATGGGGAAAAGATAGAAACCAGTGCTTTAGTGAAGAGGCTCAGTGAAAACTATGAGGGACATGAAGTACTGAAGAGCACAGTTACAGCAAAAAACCCTTTACGATCAGATTAGGATAGCAGTAATTGTTATTTTGGGAGGGCAGGAAAACTATAAATATATCCCAAACAGAACCACCCCTTTATGTTAACTGATTCTAGGGCCAGAGTAAATAGTATTTAACAGGCTTGAGTACCAAAGGGAATCAGAGGGACTACATAGACAGAAGATGTAGTTCACAAGCAGATCATGAGCACATGTGAAGGGCTTGGTGTTACAGCTGCTAAGGGCAATAAAAATAGGTAATTAGCAAGGGAAAGGCCCATTGTGTGTTCAAATGAAGACGGACCCAAAGGAACACAACAAGCCATATTAGGCACCTTGTTTTTAAGGGACAATAATTTGGTGCTGATTTAGCTAACGGGTGCCTATGAATGAGGTTAGTGAGAACTGGATTTCTATGGTTCACCCATATTGGACAATAAGAGCACCGTGCCCAAAAGAAAAACAAACGTGGGAACATCCAAGTGAAAGTATTTATTACTGGTCCAGCATCAGTCCCACAGTGCCAGTACAGATATCTAAGAGAAGCTGAAGAGGGATTGCAGTTTATTTAGGGATAGTTTAGCTCAGCAAGCGGCCCTGCGCTACACATAGCCCTCCAGTCTGGCCAGTGCTGCAGCAGGCAGCAGACTGAATCCTAAATACACAGAATAGTCCCAAACCCAATAGAATGAGCCCTAAACCTTTTAACTCCACAAACAGCTCCAGTTGCAGCTAAAGCACTAAGAATGTTGGAGGGGCAAAATGGTGTTCAGCAGTACATTTAGCAAATCTAGCAGAATAACGCCGCTATAAATTTGCTTTGATGTTCCAAGGGAAGCAGCACTGCCTTATTAACTTGCCACAGGCTTTCCTAAGTGCACCTGCTCTTTGTCCACCTACTATGCTACAATTATACTCACACAGATAACTAAGTGATACCCACCCGGTTAGTAATATTCAGAAGTGTTTGAAAATTCAGAAAAAGAGAAGAGAACAAGACATCACATCTTGACCACTTTGACAGAAGAAGCAGAGCTGCCACTAGACTGTCCATATGAGACTGCAAATACACCATTTGGTCTCCCCTTTTCATCAGAACTGGATACGTGGTCAGTACTCTGATAGCCTGGTCTGCATTGCTACATATGTATGTATTGTCCTAGTACCATTGAAAGGGATATGTATTTCTAGTATTGGGGCTATTTGCCTGGTCATTCTGTTCACCTGGCCTTTGAAGACTGGTGGTAAAGTTTGGATGCAATAACTGCCTTAGTCAAACATAAGCTCTTGGGCTCAACAGAAAAATGACTATGAAATTTTATAGCCTGTATTTAACAGCAAATTAAGATAGTTAATATAACAGTCTCTTCTGGCCTTCAGATTTATTCTTAATAGTCTTGGCCTTTTTAAAATATACCTGAAAGAAGCTCATTATCCTTTCTCTTTTCATAAATTTAGCACTGAAAACCCTACACTGATAACTACTGAGTTGACTCCAGTTAACTGAAAGCAGCGGTTTAATACTGTAATTATACTAATACTGTCACTGTCCTCAAAAGCCTGTCTTTTAGCTTAGATACTAACATAACTCATAAGCAAAGAGTACTTCCTGAGTAGAAGTCAGATATTATCAACGGGTTTCACAGAAAACAGTTAAAAGTTAGACAGGAGTTACAAGTTAGACAAAAAAGAAACCAAGAAACTACATTGTAAACTCAGGAAGACTTCCTATGTAACCACACTCATTTCACATTACCTCTCTGCGTGCATCAGTCCACCTCTCCACTACTTGACTAAGTTAATTATTCATTAACTAATAAAGATTATTTTTCCTCCTAGATAGTTGGAACTTATAGATACCACTTCAATATGAATAAATAATAGCATACGGAGAGGAATATGGTATTCATTTGGTCAGGAGGATGGTGGAGATAGATCAATGTTCATTTTATATACTAAGTAGATACCACAATGATCATAGCTTTAAACATTACCACATCATTTTGGTAATGTTTTTCAATACCAAAGCAAAGACACTAGCCAACATTTTTCAAAGAGTATCGAGTATCTATATTTATATACCTCAAAGGCCTTTGAATATTAAAAAGGCAGGAGGTCAGTGCTTTCTAAATATCAAGTCCCTTTGTAACCTAGTTTCAAACTGGGCACTCATAAGTAATTTATTACCGTTGTTGTTTTGGAAGCTTCCTGGAAAGATTAATTCTAGTTAGTATTTCCCCTCAAAAATGGAGCAGAAAGCCTTCTCTAGATCTAGGACATTTCTTATTTTTAAATGTGAAAAACATACTAACCTTTCAGTTTGGAGAGCAAGGAGT
>NW_008825614.1:11849610-11850391 GCF_000699105.1 Pygoscelis adeliae | reverse complement strand
TGTGTAAACATTTTCTTATTTCTCAAAATAGGGGATACTATTTATCAGACTTCGATTTTGTTGTTTAAATTATCAAATCTGATTTGACAATGTTACTGTCTTCAACCCAGTTGCTTTAATTTTCTATGGAACTTTTATTGAGGGCAGTCCCAGAACAAAAAGTTTTTATTCTGTTTTAAACTAGACACATGCTATAAGCATTATCAATGGCAATGGCAGGAAATTACAAATGTTTACACTTTAAAAGAACAGTTATATGCTCTTTATAAGTGAGATGACAGAAAACGTTTAGCTTTTTAAAAAAAGCCAGAAACTTTACATTCCCTGTTTCTCTTTGTCTACAAAAAATTTTTACTTCGTATGTCATTTGTGTGTGTAGAAATCACCAATTGATGCTGCAATTGTGTATTTTGACTGACTTGTCAGAATGCTTCAGAAAATTCACATAAATATTTTGAAGTAAATCACATAGCAAGAAGGACAGAAATGCTACCACAATTCTCTGTTGAAACAATTGTGGTCCAAGTAGGCAAATTCATAACAGTAAAATTACACAGCCAATTTTAATGCTGCTGAAATACTCTCCCAATTTGCAGAAAATATCCACGTTTTTCACCCAAAGTACTGTGGATGTCAACTGTGACTACTACTCAAACCATAAGAGTTAGTGCATTTCTGTACACAGAATTTAAATTGGCAAATCCCTTTTATAGAGAGCAGTTTTGAGATAAACTAATTAGATTTTCAGCTGTTAAAACACTGACAGTGAGTGATAGCCAGG
>NW_008825614.1:11843929-11849584 GCF_000699105.1 Pygoscelis adeliae | reverse complement strand
GCTGAACCAGAAAGAAACCCATATGTTAATAACAGTACTTTACTAGAAGCTTTTTAAGATAAGACACTACCTGTAATAAGGAGCACGCATTAGTACAATCTGAAAGTACTTTACAATGGCCACTGAAAGGATCAGCAGACGATGGTGCGCTAAAAGCCAGTACTGGTGACATTCAAGCTAGGGTTTATTGTGAAGGACAGTGTTGAAGTTACAGGGCTTCCCAAAAACTCTTACATAGCTTGTGTAAAAATATGTTCAAGCACAACCAGTAGCTGGTGCAAAAACAGAAATCCAGAACAAACATGAGCTTGGAATGGGCCAGAAAAAAACCTGATGCTCTTTCTGCTTTTTCAGGGTGGTCCCACCTGCTTTTACACAACTATTTTTCACAGGTAGGTATTTAACACAGAAATCATATAAGGAAGACCCAGTTAGTTGCCCTAAAATCTAGTTTAACACATGTACAAGGAGCTACATGCTTCATTTATTTTTTTAGGGCAGTTCTCCACTTACCAGTTAGTGGAGCTTCCATCACTGATCTTTGGGTATTATTCTGTAAAGTAACATACAGACTTTTTTCCACTAAGTTTCTCTAGGATTAGCTTGCTTTATTTTCATTTCAAGTGGTTCACTCAGAAGGAGATAGGGAGTAGCCATGCAGAAAACAGAATGGGGAAAAAAATAAATTCTATTTTATACTTGAATATTGTATCACAGGCCTTTGCCATATTTTTTGTAGTCACAAAATTAGAGCCTAAAAAAAAACTTACTGGTTTAAAAACTAGATAATTCTACTACTATATATACACACACATGCACACATGTAAGTACGTTTATAGAAGCAGAAACTAAGGCAAAAAGGAGGTTAATGCCAAAAGCCTGAACCCATTAACAGGACAGAGTTCCAGGAGTGCCAGCTATAGACTTCCCTCACTTTCTTCACTAGGATTGTAGATAAATGATTTCTTTTAAAAACAGGCTACTTGTCTAAGTATATACATTTTGACTGTTGGTCTCTATCTCCTGATAGCCAAGGATCAACAACATCGGCCCAAAGTTCTTCCCAGCTTGTGTGTCTGTGGCAAGAGAACCCAGATCTCCTAGTCCCATGGAAATGATCTAGCTGTATCGGTTGTAATATCAGGCAAAAGGAAAGACAACAGACAAACAAGCAGGAAATGCTATGGGATGGGAGGGAAGAGAAGAAATGAAGAACTTCAGCATGGTAAGACAGAGATCCTTCCAGATCCTTAACCTTCCCACCGCTGTGACAGCTGCTTTGAGCAAGACCAGTCTTCACGTTGGAGTATGCAAGATACATGGTGCTGTAAGAACCCCAAATAAGCTTTGACTTCAGAAGAAAGGGTTCACTGAATTTACAAAGGCCGTATATTTGCGTTGCCCATTTTCTCACTAATAGTGTATCTAATGTCCACTTCGTGAGAAGAGCAAACTGCTTACTCAGAACCCACAGACTGTTACACCGCAATAGCAATTCATCTACTGACATGACAGCAGCATATTTGCGCACCTTAACACCTTGATCAATTTTATTGAACAAAGCTGCTGTCCATTCCAAAACTGTGTCTATAAGAAACATCCTGAACTGCTTCTTTTAAATGTTTAACCAGTGCTGAGTATGCCAGAGCCCTCTTTAGCATAGATTTCTCATCATTTTTTAAATGGAATAAGGAGTGAAGCTGAAACATTTAAGTCACGTTTCTTCATCCACAAAAGCATCCTCACCTCTTCAGAAAGATAGGGAGCTAGGCAGCTTCTTATATGCATCTGAGACACAGACAGCTAAAAGGAAATTCGGTTTCAAGGATGGTTAGGTTTCAACTTTAGTTTTAGCCTATTGAAAGGAAATGAAGAACCACCATATGAGACAAAAAACCCAAAACAAACAGAAAAACACTCAGTAATTCTAAGTGCATTTCTAACAATTGCAGACTAATTTTCTGCTTTCAGTTATGAAATGCCAGTAACTCCCTGCATGTCATGGATTTAAATGTAGCTGAAAGCTACATCTGGAATCTCACAGCACACTACATAAAATGAAAAGTTCCTACAAAGATGATCATTCCCCTACATTAAAACCTCATCTGGTATCTGGGTCAGCTGAAAAATAATCACATAGAACATATGCCCACAGTGTCACCATGGTGGGCATGTGAGCCTGCAATCTGTCTTTTCACACTAAATTAAAAAAAAAGACAAAAAATCTTCCAGTAATTTTGCTTTCCATTTACTGTCCCTTCTTCTCTCCTTTCTAGGAGCCAGAGACCCATCAATTATATTTTCAGGCTGCTTTGTGGTAAGTGTACCTTCACACCTAGTTACTCCACCTACTCTATCAGCCAGAAAACATCTCATTTCCTCTTGCAGGTACCCTCTGGTTTTATTCACAATATCTTCTATAAAAGTCTGGGACTGAATTCATCTTTCCTGACTGAACAAGCTGTTTTACACCGCCTATCCTTTTCTATGTATAATTTCAGAAGGTCTGCCCTATTATTCCATGTAGGTTTTATGCCTGCACAGCCTGTATTTTCATAGCATCAAATTGACAGCATCAAATTCTGCAGAGTTTGGGGATTTTTTTTTTTCTTTGTATACATCAGCATCATCCTAGGAAAACCAAGTTGTAACAGCACAAGTAGTTGCTTTATGACAATGGTAAGGAATACTTTTCAATATTTCTAAATACTAATATGTGTGGGTACGTATGTATATGTAGTAATTACAAAGAACAGGAATATTTACTGCAGTGAGAGCACGCAAACACATTTATGTTGGATCTTGTACTCTACTGAGCTGGGAGAGAAGGATTGCTTGTAAGAACTCCTCTCCCTGCTTTGGATTTTGTCCAAGTTGACAGTGGATGATACAAAGTAGCCTAACAAAATACTAAAGAATATTTTCCACGCATATATTAAGGATGGATTGCTTTTAACTTCTTTTGGGAAAAATCGTATGCCTTACTCAGGAGCTATACCCTGCACATTTCAGACTAATTTTATAGTTAGTGCTGCTCACTTTTATAGTTGATTTGCTTCACTATTTTAGAGAATACATTTTTCATTAAAGGAAAAAAAAAAAGCCACCACAGAGAAAAAGTATTTCCCCTCCCACTCACTCCCTACACAATTTATTCATTCAGCAGTCCTGGAAATTCAGCAGGGAATTATCAGCCTTCTGTTCAGTAACACAGACCAGCTCCAGGGAAACACGCAAAAAAAGAAACCAATGAAGCTGTGAATTGTGGCTGCCATCAACACCAAACCTGACTGAATGCCCTTCCTCCTAAATTGCAGGAAAGAAGATAAGACAGAAAAAAAATTATTTTATTTACTGGTAAATGCTCTAGAAATAAGATGACAAAGACAACCTGATACTTCAGTGAATGAGGTAGTTCAATAAAAAGGAGCTCTGCATGGCTTAAGAAATCAAACCAACTGTCCTGAATCAAACAGGCTACAAGTAACTACTTTACATGTCTTTGTGCGGTTAGCCCTGCTAAAGGAAGATGGGGCACAGCCTGACCTCCGCCAGAGGAGGAAGGCCACCCTCCGTTATCTGTCAGCCCCCAGCTTGTGCCCTGACCGTGGATGAACTAAGGAGCACATAGACAAATGAGAGGGTACTAGCTCAGCTGTTTAGGTCTCAAGCAAGAAAATAAGTGTTTATAGGAAGAACAAGTTACTGAACCAAAAGCAGCTTAGTAAGGTACTTCCTCAGGTGGCTACAGGAGAGTCATGGTCCAAGGAACTGATTGATCTATTGTACTGGGAAAAGCTACAGCCACCAAGAACATCCTTCAGGCTCCAAAGACAGAATGAGCATGAAGCACCACCCACAGATAAAAATCTGGCAACGTGACATGAATATGCTCAAAGTATAGGTCTCTGCTAAGAAGTCTGGCCAAAGAAGGCTTGTTTTTTCTGTTTTGGTTTGGTGTTTTTTGTTTTGTTTGGGTTTTTATTTTTTAGATTATCCCAAAAATAAAAAGATATTCTCAGAAGGTATGTTGTGACTGGCACAAAAGTCTTTCTTAAAGCTGAAAGAGACAGAATGTACTTTTATCAGCCTCCACCAGCAGGATGGGGTCCATGGGAACATCACTCTGATAGCACACAACAAAGTGAGAAATAGAACACCATCCAGTGCCATATAGATGCACCCAGTTAGCCGTGAATGAGCTAGCTCAGGCACTAGAATGAGCACGAGTGTGCCAGCATGGTGCACAGCTCGGGCCAGTCACAACTCAGAGCTCACTATGAATTAGCTACATGGTGGAGTGCCACAACAGTGTACTGTGCTGCTTCCAGGATCCATGACAGTCTTTCAGTCAATATGGATCTCTCTATGTGCCACTTTGTTGTGCAGAGGTACCTACAGTTCCCCATGGACAACCTCTTCCAACTGATGTGGGAAAGGCAGTCACCTCCAAGGATGTTCAAAAGCATGTCCATCATCCATGTACTTAAAAGCTGAGGGCACATTACACATACCATAGAGAGACTGCTTATGAAGACACCCATTTTTCCCATGCTGTCGCAGTCGCTATCTTAAATCATTACATGAGCATGTATCACAGAGAAGTCTCCCAGAGAGCTGATGTGGATTTAGAAAAGCTGATGTACAAGTGATTCAGTTTTTACCAGTGGACAACCTCAAGGAAAGCAATAAAAACAAAATCCAGACCTTTGTTCAGTCTCTGGGGATCTCATGAAAGCTTCTGGTCCAGTCATTTGGACCTTATTAAGCAAAGCAGGTTGCCCTGAAGAAGTCAGCTAAGGAGTCAGTTCTGGCAAGGTACAATTATCAGTCACTGAAGATGGGTACACCTGAAGCCTCCATTTATCCTGCTAAAGAAAATAGGGATATAACCTACTCCCAGCTTTCCTTGGTATATTGTTCCCCTTCATACTTACAGATGTTTCCAGGTTCTTGGGTAAAGTAGTTTTCAAATGAATGATAAATTGTACAGTTTTTGCCACCTACAGCCCACATTCTTACAGGGCTTAGGGTAAGGGATATATGGACTGTGAGATGCCTAACCTTAGAAAAGAAAATGCATCTGCCTGTCTGAAATAATTGGTGCTACAGAGCAGCTGAACGTAGTGGCAAGGAAAGAAAAGAGAATTCCTCATAGTGTTTCAAACATATTTTTTCCAACTAGTTCCAGAAAGGCAAGACAGAAGGTGAGAATTAAACCAGGCAATTGTTGTTCCTGTATGAGAAAATACCCCTGCCAAAAAATGGATTTTATAGTCTTAAGAACTTATATAACACAGGAAAATAAAACAGCTGCTCATGTTTTAAATATCTTCATTGCTTATTCAAAACTATTTTTACTATCCCCTATATATTGCTGTCTTGGAATAGGAGATTTACCCATAGGGTTTGGAGATTCCTGAGAATCAATCTGGGTAAGTGATTTCCTGCCTTCATCTTCTTCTAGATCCCTAGAAGAACTTCAAAAGAAGTTCTTTTGAACTTCTTTTTTGAAGTTCTTTTGAACTTGAAAGTCAAAAAGAAGGCTGCATCAAAAGAAGCGTGGCCAGCAAGTCGAGGGAGGTGATTCTGCCCCTCTACTCTGCTCTGCTGAGACCCCACCTGGAGTACTGCATCCAGCTCTGGAGCCTGCAG
>NW_008825614.1:11831990-11843573 GCF_000699105.1 Pygoscelis adeliae | reverse complement strand
TTGGACGGGGCTCTGAGCAACCTGATCTAGTTGAAGATGTCCCTGCCCATGGCAGGGGGATTGGACTAGATGACCTTTAGAGATCCCTTCCAACCCAAACTATTCTATGATTCTAAGAACTTTGCTGTAAAGTGAATTTAAGTCTACTGATATTGAGTCTACATTTAGGTCTACTGCTTCTTTAGTTATTCATTCACCCCTTAAGAGAAGTCATTTCAGAGGACTAGAAACCACCCACAAGCTCTCATTTAGGCAGCTGGATTACATGAAAGATTTTTACGCAAATTTTTAAAAGTTACTGGGCTCCACAGATTTTTTCCTTTGGGTCATGAAATAAAGTTTGACTATGAATAATTGCTAAGATCGGGTGACAATTTAAGGTACGATTAATTCTTTTCCAGAGGTATGGTCGACCAGTGGGGGAACACCACCCCCCAACCCTCCCCAAAAAAACCCCAACCACAAACAAAAAACATCCTCCCATCAGATAACGTTCCATTAAAGATGTTCCTTTTCTACTACAGAAACAGCTACTCCCCCCCACTGTATAGACATGATATTCAGATAAAGTTTTTTGCAGATACAGAGACCTCATTTCAAAAGCAAGTCAGATGTAGCAATTACTATACTCACTTAAATAAACACATTGATCAAAGTCTTTAGGGGGAGCTGGATTCATCCCACTGGCTTAGGCCTAGAATTAATGCCAGGCAAGGTCATACACACTTTCAGAAATCTTGACTAGTAACTCTACTTATGCCTTGAATTTCCATAGTGAAACAGCTGCTCAAGTCCCCAGTGGCTCAAGATGTAAGAACAAGTATGTACACATTAATCTTGCTTCTTCAGGACACTGTTTTGCATGTTAGAAAACTTAATCATACTTCCTTTTTACGTGAGCCCTCCCTCCCCTTTTTTTTTTTTTTCTTTAAATATAGCTAGTGTTTCTGTCAAACATGATGTTTATCTTAATCTGGACCTGGAAAATATTAACTACACTGAAGCATCTCATACTCAGGACTAAACTGGATTTTAGGAGTTTCAGCCCCACCAAACACAAATGGAAGGTTGAGATATCTCAGCAGATGTTTTAAGATGCAGGTCTGCTCTCCTAACTTATAAAACATACAAGCTTAATGGTCATATGATGTGCTGATGATTTACTCTTTATTCAGCAGGCAAGATAAATGTAAACATCAAAAAAACAGTTACCAAGCTCCCTGCACTGACACTGTCATCAATATTGTCATCCTTTAAAAGTAAGAGAGGCATTTCACCCTAAAAGGGGTAAAAAAAGGAAGTGGGTTCAACTGAAGTCATGAAGAAGAATAAAAGCAGTGCAAAAGAGACTCAGCAGAGGAAAAACAACAGCACTGCAAGCCCTGTTTTAGGAGTTAATATGGCAACAAGATTGATCTAGATGTTCTCTAAGTGGATTTTCAATAAAGATGCAAAAGAGGTCTCAATCCAGGAAAGCACTTGAGCACGTGATAACCTTAGCATGTTAATAGGCCTCCAGGTTTCCATGGCACTAATAACAAAAAAAGATGTTTCATTCGATTGGGACAGAACTCCTTATTTTCTCCTTGCAGCTACTGAGGTAATTATTTCAGGCTGAATAAGATCTAGGATATTCACAGATAACCTCAACAGATTCACTATTAACTGAAAAAAATGACCAGTCAGATATACCGACCAATATATTATCCTGGGTGTATTTCACAATCCTAAAAACGGAAAATTTCTCAGTTATTTAATTTTCAGGGAAACTTATATTGTTTCATTATATTTAGCATTTATAAACGTAATACAGTATCATCTATAAATGACCTTTTTTTGAAGTCATTAAACAAGAGGTGATGTAACACAATTCTGGGTACTTTTATTATATTTAGTCTCCCCTCAACAGTATTTTGGAAGGAGCAGATAATTATTTAACTTATTTCAAAACAGCCAATCTTCCAGCTACCTTTTAGAGACAGTAATATACCATAATAAATATTTCACAGAAGAAATAGGTTCTTGGTCTGTTTCCCCTAGTGAGGCTTAGTGTTTGATTTAATACAGAAAGATTAATGCACACCTGCTCTTTAACAAAACTCCATGCTATTAGTAAAGCAGGGAAAGTAAATACCCTTCAGAGTGGGCAGTCCTGCCGGTTGAGATGGAAATCTGAATCACAACTCTATCCCTGCTCCACAGATTTATTTCTCACACACACTGGAATCTATCCCAGCCAGCCACGTATCCATTGCCAAGGCTGATTTTCCCCCCACCCACACACTTTTCTATCAGTAACACACCCTCTAAAGATGGGCTGAATTGTTGGCATCACACAGCAACATATTCAGAAGCATACACTTGCCAGATAACCTCACCTCGTTTTTGTGGTTATGCTACTGCAGCGCTCCTTAGAATCAAGTTCAGTAACATCACTGAAATGCTAGATGACCTCAAAAGATTACAGTATCTTTTTTGGCTAATTGAGTTTTATTTGCCATCTGCAGTAGTATCAAAAGTGTCACTTAGTCCAGCTCAATTGAAAGAAAAAGCTAAAGTCATAGAATCATAGAATAATTTGGGTTGGAAGGGACCTCTAAGGGTCTTCTAGTCCAACCTCCCCAGCTGTGGGCAGGACATCTTCAACTAAATCAGGTTGCTCAGAGCCCCGTCCAACCTGACATAAAAATTCAAAACAAATCAACTTGTTTTGCTTCAGCAACAAATTTAAGAAACATATAATCCTGAGCAAAACGCACTCAAGTTTCTACTAAATCTATCCTACTGCACCATCATAGCCAAAGCCAAGTGCTATTTTGGGGTCCTCAGTCCTGAATAGCTGTCCTCACACAGTTGTCCTCCATAAACTACCCAAGAGTAGATAAGCAAGATGGAAATAAGAGTGAAACAGACTGACACCCACAACAGAGTATCCCTTTTATCAGACACATCAGAGGCCAGTCGGGTTACAGCCCTACGGGCACAAACACCCCGAATCAGACACTGGGGCCGGTAGAACATGGTGGGTCCCCATGCCTTCCTCCACAGCTTAACTCACAGCTATGCACTGCTTGGGTCCGAGGTGAGTGATTCCAGGCTGTCACCATCCTTCTATCTTTAACTGTTGATCCAGGAAAATAAACTCATACAGCATCTTTTTTTTCCTGAAAAGAGTTGGTTTTTAACCAAAGTCTAGAACAGCTTGCCTCTTCAAATGCACAAAAGGTTACTTTAACCTCTGTACTTTGCTCTCAATAGTTGAGAGAACAGCTTAAGAGTTCCTCTTTGGCTTCTTCCAGTGATAACAACAAACCGAATAAAAATATTTTCATAAGGTAGACTAATAAAGCAAAAAAAGTATTTTGAAGCATTGTATTTGACAGAAACTATTCCAAACATATTTTCTTTAAAAAGAAAAGCACTTAATATGTGTATTATGTCTTCACTGAGCAGATCCAGAATAAATCCCTAGAATAAAAGCCACACCAACATAGCTGATGAATATTTTATATTTCTAATGTAATCCAAGCTTGTTTATCTCAGTGAAACTTCCTGTTGTTTTCTGTATATATCCTGAAACAGCAATTTCACTTCTCCTGTAATAAGATACAGAATAGTATCAAGCTCCTGGTTTTGGTACAATCATCCATTTAGCTCTCATACAGACCAAACTACAACAGATTCAAAGTGAGCGATGTAGAAAATGTAATAGCTCCATGAATCAAGAAGGATATTAGAAGTGCAGAGAAGAGGATAAAGGACAGCCACTGCCTGGAGAGCACAGTCCCAGGATTCTTTCTACTGCACCTCCCCGTTATCTAATACCTACCTGTGATGACAGCTTTTTTCCAAGTTGATTTATTCCACTGCAGTTTCTCTGATGTTAGTCAGCTAAATTACCGAACTTGAGGCTGAGCGATAGAATTGCATGAGAAATATTTGCATTCATTTTACTAATACACATTCAGCGGGATTTGAGAAAGCCTTTGGTCAGCTGGCAGGATGTCTCACCCAACTTGCATACTTTTGGCACATATCTACATTTCCCCTTCTCCCTCCTTTATTAAAAATGCAACAAAATATGTAAGTGAAAGCAAATTCTTGCAAATTCCTTCAGGATAGAATTAATGTGTTTGACAGTGGCCTAATCTGAAAAGCCTTCTCTTCAGAAACCACTTAATGAATCATTGTCCCTTAATATTTCCAAGGAGGCATGTGCAGATTACTTTGCATCTTTAATTCAGGAGTCTAGAGCAAGTAACAGGAGAGTTGCAGTTGCTGCCTATGCATGTATTCCACCCATTTAGAAGTAACATGCTTTCCAAGAGCATCCTATTATATTTCAAATATTCTGTACGCTTCACCATTCCAATTCACAGAAATCAGATGAATCTCTGTTTCAAATGTTTTATTCAGTTGTTATTAACATAACTAATATTCACATCGTGTTGCTGCTATGGCTTGTGGAAGAGAATTAAAATCTATACTAAGATTATTTTTAGCCCATTTTTTGAGTTCTAACCTAAGGTTACAGTCAGTCAGCTCCTGCAAAGGCATTGGGTTAGCCCCCAATACTGACCACAACTAAAAACTGTAGGATGACATTCTCGAGATAACGTGAGCAGCTGAGATCTTACCTTTTGCTAGTAAACAGAATTGAAGTTGTTGAGGGTTGGGTTTTTTTTTTTGGGGTGGGGTGGGGAATTAACTTCAAAGTGAAGAAGGCTGGTTTTTTTATTAACTCAAATGCGTTATGCATTTTTATGGAACTAAAATCTTCTGTACTTGAAGTGATCCACATCTGTATTAACAGTCAGTTTAAGAAGCAAAAGAAACTTATAAAAAGTTAATCTTTCCAGTAAGATGCTAGTACCATGAGATTATAAAAAAAAAACTCCAAACAGTGACTATATTTTGTTTGTGGAAACACTGTGCATGAGAGATACTCAGCACAGCCCCTGTTGATCACAAGGAGCAGAGATTCCTTTCCATCACAGCTACTTCATAATGAAGGAATTCAATTACAGCCATAAACAACAGCAGCAAACCCTTTGGAAGAGAGAACTGGAATTTACTGGAGTAGGAATAAACAATATAAAAAACACTTATCAAAAATGTGGTAGCCATATGTGAACACGAGCTTTTACTGCATTTCATCAGTTTCCCTAACCAAAAGCTTTCATAACAACTTCTAACCTATTGGATCCTGTAATTGCAAAAAATGAAACAAACTACCAAGAACATTAAGCAGGCAACATTCATGCTCGTCACTTATACTGTCTTCTGTCAGAATCTTTTTTCTACAGTTACAAAGCAATAAAATACCCCAGAAAGAGAAAAAAAAATTGAGAAGAAGTGATCTTCAGAGTCCTGCACAGAGCAAAACATCCATCCAGCTGAACCAAGGAGACTATGGAATTTCTGCATCTTTCAGCTGAGCATATAATCATCCTGCCAACTTTAAAGCCTGAAAAGGTATTTCTAACATTGCCTAAGTATTCATAACATACTTAAGTGTCACTGTCTTTGGGTTGAAAGACATGATGAAGTTAACACTGAGCCACTTGAAGAGGCACAAGTTCCTGACAGGACACACTCAACAGATCTGCTGTGGCTCTTGAACCATCAGATATTTTGTGGCTGTCCAAAGCCAGGAAGGCTTCTCACCTTGCAAAGAAACAGGAACACTCTCAGGATACTCTGAGGCTGCTTTGGTCCCAACCCGCATGGTAACTGCACAAGTACCAGACCTTCCACTTGTGCTACCATTCAGCTTGCCAAAATGGAGAAAAGTCAGTCAGAATTCCATTTTACTGACCTAATTCCAAGAATTGGCAAAGACTATTTAAATGTTCAGTGTAACTGCAAGTGGCTTCATAACCTGCATCTGGTTGGATTCATGCCCTACAAGATTGTTCAGGTGATGGTCCTTTCCCACAAGGTGTTTCAGATGACAAATCCAAGAACAGTGGCTGCCATCACCTGAGAATTTCTTCAGGTGTGGGAAGCCCCAGCTAACCTAACTGAACACACCTGAAGACTACTTTGCCTAGCAATCACACTGATTGCACCGGGGAGGTTTAGATTGGATATTAGCAAAAATTTCTTCACCCAAAGGGTTGCCAAGCATTGGAACAGGCTGCCCAGGGAAGTGGTTAAGTCACCATCCTTGGAGGTATTTAAAAGACATGGAGATGTGGTGCTTAGGGACATGGTTTAGTGGTGGACTTGGCAGTGTTAGGTTTACGGTTGGACTCGATGATGATCTTAAGGCTCTTTTCCAACCTAAATGATTCTATGATGATCCAGGACAACTAAAGAAACTCAAAACAAAATAAAGGGTTTCTCTCTGTAAATAAAGTACTGAGAAAAATCAGTGGCTAAAACAACTGCATCTCTGACACAGCCCACAGCACTAGCTTTATTACAGAGCTCATAGGTGCACCTAGTTGGAATAAATGTCTCCACTACCTGACACTAATCAGAGACTTATTTACAGCTCTCAAGGGAGAGAGCTACTGACCCAGTACTAATATCTAAACTGGTCCTTAAAGCTTGTTGAAATAAGCACAGCATGGAAACATTGTAAAATCCTATAAGCAACAAAACCCGTGCTGGATGGTGCATATGTAGAGGTTAGCAGCATCCTTCTGTATTCAACTTTGCTGCTCCCCTGGAGAGGGAAAAAAAAAACACCAAACAAAAAACCCAAAAACAAATCAAAAACCAAGTGCCCTCTGCCTGTCGGCTTTTTTCTGTGATGGGTCTGAGCACTAGACAAAAAAAAAAAAGCGATGAAAACACAATTCATTCTCATGAAGAAAAAGGTTTTGATTACAGCACCTAAAGCCCTGTTACCAGATGTAGGCATAAACTTTTATTTAATTGGTGTCAGTGGAAGATTTAAAAAGCTGCCAGGAAAATACACAGACATGAAATGAGGAACTCATAGGTAGTGCTTCAGTCTGGAAGAAGAGGAGATAAGACGCTGAATAATGAGCTTTTCTGTTACCTAGGGTTTGATGGTTAGATTGCTACAGTTATTGCTCAGTCACATATTTAACAAACTTAAACACATCCAACAAACCCACAGATATTGAACAAGAGGAAAGCAGTGCAGTAAGGCTTATATAGCACAAGTGAAGGTCCTCAGGTTAGCCTTGAACTAGCACAAAACTGAGCACGCAAGGAAGAAGCCCTGCAGTCTCCGTCCAGGGGGCAGATCTGCGGTGGCTGGTGGAACAGCTGATCAATAGGGGATTCACTTCCATAATTATAGGGCTGATGGGCTAATCTCACACATATCATCTTGAATAAACTTCTGCCTTAAGTAGGTTGCAGCCCAATCTGTCTTGAAGTTGAAAGATAGTACTTGAATACTTAAGCTTAGAGTAATGTAGATGAGAAAAACATAATGCTAGGACTTTCTTGCACAAAAATCCTTCCCAAGTTGCTCTTTTATTTCAGTTAGTTTAGGGATGAGGAGTTGGGTATTTAATTCTCTCTTCTGCTGCACACTTCAGGGGTTCATGGCAATGGAAGATACCTGAAGTTACTCCTAGCCTGTTTCTTTCTTAAAGCGATCCTTTCCACTGCACTATTTATTACTGTGTGTCCAGCCTGTTTGTTGAAGATGAAGCCCTTTCTCTTACTGTTGTCCTCTCATGTTTTATCTCTCTCAGTTAATTTACCTGACAGAAATGCATGAACTTATATGAGCTGCAGCTCTGACAGCTTGGTTTTCCTCTCACTCAGAAGGCGAAGTTTAAATTTCCTTCTCATCCTTCATATCTTTTCAGAATTGAGATTTCCAGTGTATACCTTAACTGTATCATTCTTTCTAAGTAAAGGCTTTAGCATAAGTTGCATGATTTTCCATATTGTAAACAGAGCTGATAAAATCAGATTTGTTAGGAGAAGCGGTCGCAGCACAGGCATCATATCGGATGGGTAACTCCCAGCATGACGGGAGTTTTCGGTAAACACAGCAAATGACATACTAATAAAGCAGATGATAGACTTGGCACTTAGAGGGCTTTTTTTTTTTTAAGTCACTTCTTCCTCCTCACAAATTCTTACCATACTGGCAATCCTTCCCTCAGCAGTGTATAAAAATCAGACTAAGGAAAGTCAAAATGCCTTGCCAAGGACTGTTCAATGACATGGGCAGGCTTCCACCTGGCTCTTAGTTGATCCCTCAGCTAGCAAGGTTAATTAATTACTAACACTATCATGGAAAACCATCTTGAAGTCCAGCCTAAAATTCAGCCATTTCATTATTTAGGGAGTATTTTATTTTTATTTCTTGAGCAACAGCCCTCTGCACCATTCTCTATACACAAGATACCAGACATCCTCACATTCATAACAAATGCAACCCTGCAATATCCCTAAAGACAAAATGCCAATCCAATTTTAGTTCCTGAGGCTCTGCAGTGACGGCTTCTGACAAGATAATCCAGGCATGGTATGTTTTCAAGACATTAGATCTGAACTGGCAGCCCTGGGTAATGTTAGCTCTGCTGCTCCAAGTATCCCTGGATAGAAGGACACAAGCATCCCTTGGGTCCTTCTAGTCATACGCTACTCAGAGCTTTCCTCACCTTTACCCTTCCCAGAGCTGCCAATATTTCTTGTTTGCACTGTTTGCAAATCTGCATTTAGCTTCTGCCTGGGTTTGAACCCTGCCCTGCAAGCTTACCAGTCCTCAGGACTTCTCTCTGGTCACAAGGACACCTCAAAGTGCTTCTGCTGTTTCAGCTCTACTGCACCCCACAGTAGTCTCAGCCCTGACACTTTGTCCTTGCCTTTGTAGAAGTGTCTGTGTCAGAACTCAGGCAAAAACAATTTTGATTAAAAAAGGCAGGAGAGATGAAAATCAGCTCTTTGTGCTCGCTCAAGCCTGCTTCAGCCCGATACTGGGATTTTGATGAAAATCTGTTTGCTTCTCTTTAGATTAAGAGAGTCACTTTTTCCCCTTCAAGGCCATGGTAATGAAAATGTTTCCTCTTTCTTTTAACCATCTGAAACACACTGCTATAATTTTAAATAGAGGCTGAGCTATGGAACTTACCTGATCAGCTTTAAAACATTTTTAACCAGTCACAGATCGTTCAGTTTAGATGGTACTGAGACATGCAAGCAATATCTGTATACACACACACACATATACACCAGAAAACAAACTTTGGCCGTATAGAATATAAGGTATAGTACAAACTGCCACTGAAGTCACTGAAAACACTGATTTCACCTAAATATGGAGCACATCATATATCACCACCACTTGCATAAACCCTGATCAAGAGATTGTGGATGCCAGCGGGAGTCCTTTGATTGACTTCAGAGGATCTTGACTCAGGCCTCAGTGTTGTCCTCACTTGCAAACATCCTCACTTGCTGGCCCCAGCCATCAGCTGAGCATGAAATGGAGAGTTCTGGATATCAGATGACAGATATTTAAAAAAAAAAAAAATTCAGGATACACTGAAAATTGATCTCTCTAGTGGAATTTATTATGTTTAAAGAATAACCACCTGCAAAATGTATGTTCAAACTACAGTTACAGTCTCCTGTAATTTCCAGCTTGCCCTGAAAGAATACTTTCCATCTGTTTTAACAATGTCTGAGATCAAAGACTGGCTTGATTATGCCTTTTCAGCATGAGAACACTGTCACATACATAAGAAAAAAAAGTCAGAAGTCAAATTTGCATTTTAAGCCTAAAATAACTACCAAACCACTGAAGGCAGGCTTTACCTCATTCATGCCATCTGAAGCTGTCCTCAGAGGTACAGCCAAGGAGGGGGTGGGAGGGTGGTGGGTTACTCAAGTCCAGCCTAGTATACCCACAGCTTTCAAGGAGAGATATTGTTTCCTTACTTGACCATCTCAAACTTACTTGAAGGCATGGGATAGCATTGTTATTGGCTGTCCCAAGAGATAAATCATTCCACACTTGTTATAAATCCAAGCAAGTCTACCATACGTCTTCATTTAGAAGGAATTACTTCCCACTGATTTTATTATTTGTCATTGCAGTTTTAAATCAAGGACTGTTTCTGCTTAGAAGTGAATTAAGGGCATACATTGAGCTTGCTAATAAAACAGCTAATTACCAAGAATTATGGCAATGAACTTGATCATAGCAGAAAGAAGAGGAAAACATGAAAGATTAGCATTTTAAAAGCTTGTAATTGCAGGAAGAACAGCTCTTCATAGATACTAGATTTGAAGAAGCAACAGAACCTCTTCATGAGATTGAAATAAAAACAGACCTCCTCCAACCACATGGTAAAGTGCAGTAATTTTAACATAGATGGCAGAGAAACAAGAAGTGGCATCTCAGCAATAAGACTTACACAGATACTTAAACAGGTTAAATTTCTCATTCTACCTCACCCATGAATTGTGTGACTATACTTCCCATCTTTCCACATAGCTCAAATACTAGTTTAAGAAACTTGGATGTATCATAAACTGTTTCTGACAATATGTCAAGGCATTGATGTCATCATGACTTGCTTCTTGCATATGCTTGTCAAAATCAATTATCAATAAAAGTCAAGAAGATAAAAGAAGTCAAAAAGGTGCAAATAAGGGAAGATTTTGCTTATGAGATTCATTCTGCATTTGCTTTAGTAGTTGCAGGACCAGCCCCTATTTCAAGGGATCTCTTGCATAATTATATTGAACGAGTTGCAGACATAGTAGTAAAAAAAAAACAAACAAAAGCTGGCCAATTTTTCTTAAATGATTTGCAGTACTATCTAGAAAAATGGTTAGTGATAGCCTTGACTGCAGTGATCACAATATTGTGGAGTTTGGGATCCTGCTGAGCACACTGAAGGTTAGTTCTAAGACAAAAGGTTTTAGATTTTAGAAGAGCAAACTTCAGCTCACTCAGAGCTCAGTTGGGAGGGATTCTGTGGGAAGCTTCCATGGAGAATAAAGGAGCTAGCAAGTGCTGGGAGTTTTTCAAGAACACTCTCCTGGAAGCACAGAAACAGTTCACCTCCTTTAAAGGTAAGAGAAGTAGGCAGAGCAAGAGACACACTTGGCTTAATTGTGAGCTTCTGAGTCTGCTCAAAACCAAAAGAGAAGCATACCAGAGATGGAAAAGTGGACAAATACCCATTGAGAACTACAAGGGCATTGCCAGGGCATGCAGAGATGCAGTTAGAAAAACAAAAGCTCAGCTTGAATTGAAATTGGCCAGAGATGTCAAAAACTACAAGAAAGGGTTCTTCAGGTATGTAAACAACAAGCAGAAACAGAAGCAAAATATTGGCCCGCTGTTGAATAGGAGAGGTGAATTAGTCACCAACAATGCTGAAAAGGCAGAGGTTCTCAACACTTTCTTCACCTTTGTCTTTACCAGCACTGTTGGGCCCCAGGCCTCGGGAACAAAAATCCAGGTTGATGCAAACACAGACCCAGAGTCAGTGAAGGAAGAGTTGGTATGTGAACTATTACAAAAGCTTGACCCCTACAAATCGATGGGCCCTGACAATATCCACCCAAGGATGTTAAGAGACCTGGCTGACATTGTTGCGAGGCCGCTCTCCATAATCTTTGAGAAGT
>NW_008825614.1:11819240-11831368 GCF_000699105.1 Pygoscelis adeliae | reverse complement strand
CACCTGGGAAAACATAATCCAGGAGTGCAGCACAGGCTGGGATCTACCCAGCTGGGGAGCAGCTCTGTGGAAAGGGACCTGGGGGTCCTGGTGGACAACAAGCTCAATATGAGTGAACAGTGTGCTGCTGCGGCAAAGAAAGCCAACCGTATGCTGGGTTGCATCAACAAGGGCATCACCAGCAGAGATGAAGTCATCATTCCACTCTACTCAGCGCTTGTTAGGCCACACCTGGAATACTGTGTTCAGTTTTGGTCCCCGCTATACAAAAAAAGATGGACAGGCTGGAGAGGCTCAAGAGAAGGGCCAGAAAGATGGTCAAAGGACTAGGAAGCCTGCCGTGTGAGGAAAGGCTGAGAGAACTGGGTTTGTTCAGCCTTGAGAAAAGGCAGCTTAGGGGAGACCTTATCACCATGTTCCAGTATTTAAAGGGTGGCTACAAAGAAGATGGCAACTCCCTTTTTACAAGGAGTCACATGGAAAAGACGAGGGGTAATGGGTACAAGTTACTCCTGGGGAGATTCCGATTGGACACAAGAGGAAAATTCTTCACAATAAGAACAATCAGCCATTGGAATAATCTCCCCAGGGAAGTGGTGGATTCCCCAAGATTGGACACTTTTAAGATTCAGCTGGACAGGGTGCTGGGCCATCTTGTCTAGACTGTGCTTTTGCCAAGAAAGGTTGGACCAGATGATCCTTGAGGTCCCTTCCAATGGTATTCACTTCCCATGGTATTCTATGATTTTATGATATTAGATTGGTAAGCCCAGACCTCCAGAAGCCCCACATCTGTTTCTCCTCATCTTTGAGCATGTTACTTTTTTGCTGATAAAAGAAAATCAGCAATGGAATTATTAGATCAACATTATATTTCCTACATAATTTCTATTCTGTACTATTTCAACAGAGGAAGTGGTAGAAAGTCTGCTAAATGGTAAACTACTCAACTATAAGTTCTCTCCCTTCGTCAGCCTGTAGGGCCAGCCACTAAAGTACAGTTCTCCCCAAATTTATATCAAAGAACCCCCCATGGAACTGTTCTTGAGGACCTTGCAGTGCCCATGACACATTATATCCCCCCGGGTCTTCTCAAGAAGAGATGGAATCCTGTGAAGCCCTCCCCACTGCCTCTATAGGAATCCATGTAAGGGGAATAACACAGGGAAGAACAAGGTAGGAACAGATGTGGAAAACAGGTTCTCGCATCCAGAGCTTCAGCCTGCTCTGCACCCCTGATTAGACAAGGCAGTGAATCCCTAGGAGGGGGGTTAAATACACCTTCTCCTCCCTTTCAACTACCTCCTCTTGCTTCCTCAGGTAAGAGGAAGAGCTCTCGAAGAGCTTAGAATACAAATTTTTTTCTTCCCCTCAAATAAAATTATCCATTCACCTTAGTGCAGCCTAAAAAGACATGGCTACACAGAAACAAGAGAGTGCATAAATAACAGAAGGAGCAGATAATGTGGTATGTTTCCTTTGACACGACACTTGCTGCATTTAAAACTATCTATAGAAGTACAGATTGAAAGCAAGGTTAAATCTGCAAAAGCCAATAACTGTACCCTCTGTTCTCACCTTATGAATTCTGAACTAATGTTATATTTTAACTTATGCAAATTCCCTTTTCTATTGCAATAGAAGCAAGGACAACAAAAGGGAGAAAAAGATATTGGCACCTTCCAAAAATCTTCAATTCTCCAAATAGATGTTTATCCAGCTGCTGAACACAGCACTATATCCTCTGCATCAATAAACTCCAGTTTAATCCTTATTCAATGTCTAACCAATGAAGCAGACCAAGACCTCAGCAATGTAACTTCTTGGTTAAACCATGCAGAGAGCTGTAATATCCACCGTCATCAGAGAACTGAAGAGTGGAAACAGAGTCGCACTAACGCTGCCGCTGTAGCACAATATATTAGGTGTTATCATCATTGAAGTGAACCTCAAGAAGGAGTTTCATTTCATATGCGCGTACATGTGGCAAATTCACATCCTGGTGAATTAATATGGTGTTAAAGAAGGTGTTACAGGGCTCCTTCATCTGAACCTTTCCACATAAAATTCATTTACAAAGCCATCTGAACCAAATTTGTCTGTTAGATATGCTGCATATGGTCATTTCAGTTGTGGCAATGAACAGTTTGTCTGTACCTAAGATAGCATGAATGGAAAAATATTCCAGCTATGAAAGTTGCATGCTTGGAGAAAGAAAAGTATAATGCTTGCCTTTACTAAAAGGAACCACTTCTTCTTTCTATACCTTACATTTCATCTGCCCCAATTCTCTATTTCAGAAAGCAATAGAAAAGAAACCAAGTACTTATTTTCTACCTACTACCCACAATTACAATAAGTTAAATCAAAGTTGGATAATGTTAAAAATTGCCCTCAGATGTTATGTTAATGTTAAAAAATGCCCTCAAATATTAGCTTACAGATGCTGATGTAATTTGTATCTTCAAATTAATCATATGATGGTGTAGTAGGTACAGCTGGGATGGAGTTAACTTTCTTCACAGCAGCCCATATGGTGCTGGGTTTTGGATCTGTGCCTAAACCAGCATTGATAAGTCACCCATATTTTAGCCGTTGCCGAGCTGTGCGTGTACAGTGCCAAGACCTCCTCTGTTTCCCACTCTGTCCCCCCAGCGGGTGGGGTGGGCAAGAGGCTGGGAGGGGGCACAGCTGGGACAGCTGACCCCAACTGGCCAAAGGGATGGATACCCCAGACCACATAACGTCAGGCTCTGTGATAAAACTGGAGGACAGTCTGCCCAAGGTAGCCACTGCTCGTCATGTCTGCTGGTGGAAGGTGGTGAGCAACTGCCTTTGCATCACTTGCTGGTTTTCCTCTTCCTGATCAGGGTTCAGTAAATTAGCATTTCTTTCTGATTTGTTTCTTTGTTTTGGTTTTTGTGGTAGGGTACAAAAGCCATGGAAATGACTGTCCATATTGCAAACTGGGTTGCATCATGGAAGAAACTCAAAGGGCAGTCAAACCACGACAGAGTCTCTCACCAACTCCTTCAAAAATAGAGCCATGCCCTAGGAAGGCAGGGAACATCCATTTTAGGAAACAAAATCTGTAATTGAAATTAGAGGAGGCAACAGCTCATCGGCAGACAGACTGAGTAGGGTTGCTGCAGTTCAGCAGTCACAAGCTCTACTAGGCACACATCATACTAAATGCAATGAAAAATTGCCTTCAGATAAGTCTATCAAATAATTTTTTGAATCTCAACACCTTGAGACAAACTGAGCTCCCAACTATTTCTAGGATGGATCAAGCTGAAGCTTACTAAGTGAGACTGAAAATTCAGTTTCCTCCCCAGCTGTGCCGCTGATCCGATCCAGACATAATTTGAAATCCATCTGAGTTCAGTCAGACTGTGACCAGTTAGCAGAACAAGTGTGCACTGCCACAGCCACGCTGCTGGGCTCCACCTCCAGCACTGCACCACCTCCTTATGCAGGTGTACAACTGCTTGGGGAGGTTTTCAGTCTCTGCTTAGTTACTGCTAGCTGCGAGTTTCCCAGAGCACTGTATAATTCCCATTGATATTTCTGGTTTTCAAGATTAAATCAATAAAGCAACATACTGCTCTCCAAAACCACAACATTAGCTTTTTCCATTACTGACAAGCAATCCAAATTAAAAAAAAAAAAAGAGAAAAATAAAAATTGTTTTCACTACACCAGAAAATTTTTAACAAACAATTTTAGTGAACTTAAAAAAAAAAATATCAATCAATTAAAGATCACCAAAAGTTCTCATAACATAACATCATGTGTTAGCTCATAACAACATACAATTTTGTTATATCCTGATTTTGGAAAGCTAATGCTTTTAACTACGCAAATGTGTAGGTAAAAGCAAAGACTGGCAGAGCCTGCTCATCCTCTACCTTCATTTCACCTTGTTTATTCAGTTCCTGTCTTGAAGGGATTACTATGTATTTTATACAGCGCCACAATCTTGCATAGAGCCTCCAGCCTCCACCAAGAAATAAACCATCAGTAATAATAAAATGACAACTTATATCAGATTCAGAACGTGTCTTCATCTGAGCAGTTTTTGAACTGCTTCCATACAGGATTTAAACCCTTTATTTATTTATACACATATATATGGGGTGTGTATATACATATACACACATACACTGTACGTGTATATACATAAACGTATATTTACACCTGTATGAATGTTTTACATATATAATCTATAATTTTATAAATACTGTATATTATAACTTATAAAATTTACATATATACACATATACTTCATGTACATTTTACAACATATAATGGTGACTGGTCACCTGCTTCCTCCTGACCGTTAAATCCATTTCTCCGTAAAGAAGCAATCCTTTTTCAAAAGGAAAAACACTGAGGGTACCAGAAGTAGAAAGTCCAAAAGAAGAGGAGAGAAACACCACCACTGACCGCACTTCCCAGCAGCACCAGTGTCTCAGGATACAGGCAGCAGGAGCAGAGGCCCCAGCATGGAGCGCTGGGAAGTCCACATGGGTACGGCCAGCGGACCCAGGAGCCTCAGCTCACACGCTTCCTGATGGTGGGGGACCGGAGCGGCTGGGAAGCCCATAGAGCGTGTTCCAAACAGAACAGCAAGAAAGAGTCCAAAATGGACCATTCCAGAAAAGAAATTTTACCTTGTTAACTTTCCTGCCAGCCTTATTACCGCCTCTACCAACTTGCTGCTTCATAAACCAGAGCTGAGGCACTAAAATGATGCATTTGTGGACTTCGTGGTGTTATATAAGCTTATAACTCAGTAGACTTTATGACTGCAAGTCATTTGTATTCATTTACTTACTTCATTAGCGAGGGGAAGATGCAATTCTGCATTGATGGAGAATCAAATTGAAGAAAGAATAGCTGATTAGACATTTTAAAATCACATTTTAAAGTGAAGTTTTCTAATGACATACCCAAAATTAAATACCAAGATTATAGAGTTAGACAATCTAAATGTATAGTTAGAAACTTAAATCACTGATCTTATTTGTAGATGAAGAAGTTACGCAGCTGCTTTTACAAACCGTTGCCTTACCTTCCTACTTGATAAAGCTTTACAAGACCTGCTAACATAATTATGAAAGCTCTCTAATTGCATAAACAACTTTGCAAATTTTTACTCCTGGGCTTTGAAGGAACTGTGTTAATGGAGACCAACAGCTTCCTAGAAACACAGCTGAATACTCAGTCAAGGAAGTCCCTTCCTACCAGCCACCGCACACAGTGTGGTAAACATTGTACCTTTGAAATTCAAACCACTCTGTCATTTTCCATTGATATATCCTCTCCAGCAGCACACTGGCATAATTGTCGTTAAAGCAATAATTTGGCAAGCATGAAACAACATCATCTTTAAGTGAGAAATTAATCTTCCCAGAGTAAGATAAGTAAATATTTAATGTACAAAAATTAATAAGAGAAATGGGAAAGAGAAGCAAATCTATGAATAACAATACTTACCATCTTTCCGTTGGACATCTCAAAGTACTATAAAAAGATAAATAAGTGTTATTTTCCTGATTTACCTATGGGGAAAGTTGAGAGCAAATGGCTCAAGGCCACAAGGTGAGCCAGAGACGTAACTACGGAGCAAAGCTGAAGCTCTGTAGTCCCGCTATTGCACCACACCTTATCATGCAAATCATTACGGAAATGGCAATGAAGAAATCCACTCTCCTGTTGACCTCCCCAACATCACCCTTCCTTTGGTGGCTTTCTACAGACCACTTCCAACCTACCTTCTCCTTTTGGATAACTCTGCCACCTGGCAAGGCCTGCAAGGACTGCCTCGAGCATCCCAGCCAGCACCAAGCCCAGGACAGACGGCAGTGCTATGGCATCCAGACAGCTGCAGCCTCCGTGAAGATAACCGGGCGACCGCGCTGGGAGGGACAGCACCACAGGAGGAGGCACAAGGGAGGATCTCCTGAGAGACTGAAGTTCTCAGTAGGGCTGAGTCAGCTCTACTGCTACCTTGTGAAGATCCAAGAATGGACGTAACCAAACATTATGTCAGCACTCAGAGAAAATAATCTGTCATATCAACCTAATGGAGCCTGAATCTTTAATGTGGTATTGATTCCGCTAATGTTCCTCCATGCTGTTAGCCGGAAGCAAAATACCTCTTTGTTATACAGTAAACTACACTCAGGGTCATGCAGTACAATAGCCAATATCATTATGAAGGAGGTTTTGGTTTGGTTTGTTTTGTTTTTCCAAGCAACAAAAGGTGTTTAAAATTATGCATTCAGATGCAGTCACTAACATTATTAGCACTAAGAGGAAAACTGGTCATGCCTAATTCCAGTCATTGTGTATTACATCAAAGGAGAAGACATCTCAATGTAGCAGGCATGTCCTAAGCAAGCAGGCAAGGCTGCCAGAGCTGCGGGTGTTACAGAACAAGGTGCTGCAACACTAAATCAACATTTCGGTGCTCAGTGCTCATTTCAAAGGCTCGTGCGGTCAGAGGTTTTGTTCTTTTTTCCATCTCTTCTCACTATGCAAGTCAAATACAATTTTATCCACACCCCCCGATCCCCCCAAAATGGCTAAAAGTATGTCCACTGTATTTAAGTGTCAAGGTTCCCTGCTTTAAATCATATGCTGAACATTCATCAACTCCCACTGATTTCAGGAGATCTGTATTTTTTCTGTTATCAAGCTGCAGACACTGGAAACTCAGAACTGATTGGACTGACCAGGGAAATTCTGGTGGCAAAAGGTTTTTTGCCACTAGACTCCTTCACTGAACCCCAAACCTCTTCTTGCTCTTTTCTCCCCCATGCCCTGTAGGACAGTGACAAACTCTGGTCCCCTTCCTTCCTCGAATTACAGCCAGCTCTGATCTGCTATCTTACACCTCCTTGTATCATCATGATTAATAGAATCATGTTTCTTATAAGGAAAAGAGAAGTAACGAGCATCTTCATTTTTTGGGGGGTGCGACCCTACCGGGTGTCTAAAGAACTGTCTTTTGTCCATGTTTTGAAAATTGCAGCATTCATTGTTATTCATCATCTTTGCCTTTTATACCATAACTGCAGGCAGATGAGCTCACTAAGCAGAAAAATATGGTGAATAATATCATACACCTCAGTATGATGTATTTGAGGCTATTCCCCTCTTCCTCCCCCATGCTTGATACACGCTACCCCTCTCATTGGCTTCCTCTGCAAACAGCAGGGACCGCGGCAGGTTTGGAAAGCTAACACAATGACAAAAACTATAGCAATGCACCTTTGGTCCATCTACCCCTTTTCTCCAAATCCAGAGCTGGTCCCCAAGCAGGATCCCACTTAAAGAAGTGGTTGCCCCACTTTTGAAGAGCTGAGAAAGTCTTCGTCTTGCAGACAGCTGCAAAAACTTATCAGTGAATAAACTATGAAATGCCTGTCAAAAAAATGTTATAACTATAGTTAGAATATACGAGATGAGTCATAATCCTGAAAAATGACACCCCCCCATCTGTCATTTTCACAAAGCTGGGAACTTTATATAGAAACCATACAGCCTTCCTTCAGATAAAACCCTCCTGCCAAATCCATATCTTTTCTAAAACAGTAACCTGCCTTGTTCTCTGGTTCAGAACGCTCTGGTTTTGGACGATGCCCCACTACAAATAAAGATTGCTTTGTTTTGTTTGCGCTTTATCCAGCTGCAAACAGGTAAGAGCCTGGGAAAGAAAAAGTAATCATTATTTGTCAGTAAAGAGACCTCTGCCAGACGGCCAAAATGAAGGATGCAGTGGGTTAGACACATTTCACATTTCATAAAAAAACTATGCCATAAGTTGTCCTATTCAGAAATATTCATGCAGAAAAAAAATTTTTTTGAATTAATAGTCAAGTGCAGTCAAGCTTTAACACATATAGGACATGAATTTTGTGTTATCACAGGGAAGTTTTTCGGGGGGGGGGGGGGGGGGGGGGTTGTTTGTTGGGTTGTAGTTTGTTTGTTTGTTTGTTTTTTTAAGGATGGCAAATGCTTTCAAGCAAAGAAAGCCTTGTGGACATCAGATCTTCATTGATCCCAGGAATTTCCACTGTAAAAGTAACAATATTGATACTCTCCACTTTAGGAAACAGATAAAAATAAATCTACTTTGCTGTTTAAACACTATCCGAATAGCTACATTATCACTGAACTGAAGATGCTATAGGGAAGATTCATATAAAAAAGTTCATGCTCCAAGCATAAGACCTGCAATCCTATGTATGACAATCACAGATTGTTTGTGATGTTTAGAAAAAAACATTTTATTGAACCATTTTACTCATTACTTTATGTGCAATTATTTTTCCTCAGAAAAAAACCAAACATTTAAAGCACACACTAAAACTTGTTAAGTACCATCTCTGCTTCCAAGTACTTAAAATCTGAGGTGATCTTAAAACGGTTGAGTGCTTTTGTTTGGTTGGGTTTTTTTTCATGCCTGTGTAGGAGATATTACCAGGGAATCCTCAGACACACTCTACCTCTTCATTTTAGTCAGGTCAGCCAGATTTCTTCCTGTTTTGTATCACAACTCAAGTGTTTCAAAGAGTCTGTTCCTTTTTCACTGAAGTGAGCATAGGAAAAGAAGAATAATTGAAATATTTTGTACAAAAGTTTGTCTGGGTCATCACAGAGCCAGAACACCTACATGGAAATGAATTCACTCATCATAAAACAAAAGATTCTCTAAACAGTTTCTGTCCTTCGCTATTTATGAAGCTGAGTCACAATGCTTCTATAGTAAAGGAAGTTTAAATGTAGTTTAAAAAAAAAAATCCATTTAGTGCAGTATCAGTCATCACTCTTGCTCTTTAATTCCTCAGAGCTTTCATCATTTCCAACCTTCCTGGCACCTTTCAAGCTTATATTACACAGAAAAATAAACAAGTCCCTCCCATCCTCTCCATGAACCGTAATGATGCTACAGAAGCTAAGCAGGCAGGCAGGAAACTTATTCTCTAAAGCCCAGAGAATACAGTCCCGGGGGCAAGAATTTCAGTGGTAACACCCAGGCGCTACGTGGACAGTTCCTCTAGCTGCTTCGGCTCTTAACAGGCATGCATGGTCCTGCTCCTGACAGCAGTATCCCCTCAAATTATTGCATCGTGGTAAGAGTTTAAGCTATGAGCTTCACCAAACTGTGGTCACACACAGTACTGATGAAGGAGATTTCCACCCAGCATGTGAAGGAGCTTAGCAGGAACCCAGTAGCTCCTGCCACACAGTCCTTACATTTTTTTCCCCCTTTTATGGGCAACCACAAGACTAAAAATAAATAAAATTAAAAAAAAAAAAATCACAAATTGAACAGGGAACAGAAAAAGCAAAACCAGAAAACACTTCTAGTAGTTTCATACGACAGCTGAAAAGGAACAAAAGAGCTTGCAGAGGCAGAAATGTAAGCAGCATAATTCAATCAAGATGTACTTTGCGGCACAAGTAATGGGTTTCAGGGCACTTTGCAGCATTAAAGGAACCGATCAGTTTATGAAGAGGAAAGGGTCTCACTCACATTCCAGCTCAACAACGTAAATAGCTTCACAGACCTTTGCCATGGGTAGAGTTGATAAAAGAAACTGAATTAGTCATGCCAGCTCAATTAAATATACACAAAATTAGACTAGGAGAATTAGTGAAAAACCACTACAAAGTTGATTATGTTAAGCATTAGCTACTAAGAATATTAATGTTATGAATCACTATAATGACTATTTTAAACATGAACAATTAATATTTTGTTCTGTAGGTCTTCATTATTAGGTATCACCTTTAAGTAAAAATTGTCAGCATTTTTTACAATACTTTAAAATAAAAAGGTTTTCTTTTTGAAGAAATACATATTATTTTGAATTCTTCTCCTTTAAAAGAGATACTATGGTGATTAGGTATGCTCAAAAATAGGATTTTAAGTTATCCATTTTGCACATATATACCCTGTACAGGCCAGTTTCCTGTACCCTACATCATTAGGGACCGCAAACACCAGCTCCCATGTGCCATATGAAGAGAGCAGAAGACTTCAAATGCATTGATACAGGTCAGGAAAGAAAGAGGAAGATCCACCAACAGGAACAGACTTCTACCACACGCTTGAGGGAAGACAATATGCTTTTCAAGGCTGTACTGGAAAACGCTTTGCTATAAAAAACACGACTTCATAGATCACCATTCCTAATTAGCTGCGGGCAATATTTGCATTATTTAAAGCTGCTTCTCACACTGCTAAGTGTGTGTTAATTCAGCACGGACTTTCTTTAACCACTATAAGGTTCAGCAAATCATGCAACTTTTCTTTAAGCTAACCAGTGAACTTCCATCATCTGCTACTCATCCTCAGACGAGCCTCTCTTTCTCGGTCACTTCACTCCTTTGGCCAAGAGGGCGATGCTCAGTTTACACTCCCCCTCCCATCTGCAGCTGATATGAATGCTGGGGAGCCGAGAGCTAACCCCGGGCAGTGGGGAACACTGACCTATTTTGTATGAAGTGAATGGCCTGTCTCTTCTTGTATTTCCTGGTGCCAGCCTTATTCTTCTGTTCTGTCCTGAAAACACTCAAAATAGAAATAATTTAAAGAGTCCAGCTCTTTAAACAGTTGCTGGGTCACATTCTCAGTGGAAGAACATGAAAGATTTCTAAAGAAGCCTTCCCGAGGCTTCTGAGCCCTGTGGCAATACAGACACAACAAAGTATCTGCAGCCTAACCTACAAATTACTTTTTTTAAATTCCTGTTGTAAAACTGCTGCAAAACCGCTTGTCATTAATTAGAATTTGGTTATGGTTAGCAACATTTTAACTTAAAGATATTATTTGCTAATGCAAGCTAATCTATTAGCTAACAGGATCACATAGGTTTGTGAAACTCTACCTGCGATTTTATACCAAGCAAAGCAATTTTGATTGAATAAATGCAACTTTTGCGCAAAGGTTCAGTGCACATGCCTTCCACGAGCAGGCCAAGGTGCACACAGCTTGACAGTCTAAGCCAAGCACACACTGCTTCCATGAATAGCCTTCCCTGGTCGTCCTCCTCCTCCTCCTGACCACCCATTTCCACTTTCACACTCCCATCAGCACCAGGATACATGCAACTGTGCTGACTGCCAGCTCAGGGATCCAAAAAAGCCAACCCGTTACACAACTCCAAACAACCCCCAAACAAAACAGCATTTAATTCACTTTTCACTCACCAATGATCCTGTCTACTCTTTGGTGAGCCTGCTCTTAGTCAACAGGCATGATCTAGAGTCCTACCTGCTTTACCTACGGCAAGAGCTCTGCTTTGCTTGCTTCTTTCAAGGCAGCAGCTCTATATTCCCTAGAAATATAAGGGATGAAGAGAGGATTTATTTGTAAGTACTATTAAAAAAAACAAAGTCTACAGAATATTGGTGTAGTTTACAGGTATTTGTCCATACAGTTGTTTTCTATTTTCAGTGAGGTATGAAAGGCTGTACAAGCCAGGCAAAAGCCCATCTATGCTCTCCAACAGCCAGCAATAGCAGAGCCCTAGGGAAGCTGCTCATAAAGAGGCAAAGCATGCACCAAGCCATCAGAATACATGCTAGCTGGCTCATCTGGGACTTCTGAGCCAGAAATACCATCTTACTATTTAACAGCCTTCAACAGATATTTCTGAAACCTATTCTGTCATTTTGTGAAACAACGCAGCAAAGTGCCACGTGACAAGCTCCACAGCCTAACTACACTGTGCAGGAAAGGATTTCTTTCGTGTGCTTTGAACCTGTAGCCCACCAGTTATGCTTGATGCTGCTAGCTCTTCTGCTGGAGAACACAGTGAACAGCCATTCCCTAGGTATCTCATAGAATCATAGAATAGTTTGGGTTGGAAGGGACCTCTAAAGGTCATCTAGTCCAACCCCCCCTGCAATGAGCAGGGACATCTTCAACTCGATCAGGTTGCTCAGAGCCCCCTCCAACCTGACCTTGAATGGTTCCAGGGATGGGGCATCCACCTCCTCTCTGGGCAACCTGTGCCAGTGTTTCACCACCCTCAGCATAAAAAATTTCTTCCTTCTATCTAGTGTATATCTACCCCTCTTTAGTTTAAAGCCATTCCCCCTTGTCC
>NW_008825614.1:11816103-11818711 GCF_000699105.1 Pygoscelis adeliae | reverse complement strand
CTCCAGCTTGTCCAGGTCCCTCTGGATGGCATCCCACCCCTCTGGCATGTCAACCGCTCCCCCCAACAGTCACAAACACATAGACCTCCATCATATCCCTGCCACCGTAGCTCTTTTCCAGCCTGAAGAATCATACTGTAGTTCATCATTCTGTTTTCAGAAATCATTCTGTGCCTTTAATCACTCTTGTCGCTCTTGTCCATACCTACTCCAGTTAGGCTGTATCATTTTAGAAATGGCAGACCATAGGAAAGGGAGGCCAGAACTGCACACAGTATTTGAGACATGGGTGCACTGCACCATTGCCCTGCACAGGACCACTCTGAAGTTTTATGCTGGTTCTCCATTCCTTCCCTAATAACTCTTACACAATTGATTTGTTTTTTTGGGGGGGTTTTTTGACCACTACTGAAAGGCTGTTTTCATAAGAATATTTTTTATAACCTTAAGACATCACTTCTAAAGGGTAACTGGCAGCTCAAATCAATACATTGATTTTCATTTGCCATTCTATTGCACAGTTGCTCGAACTCATAAAGCCTGTCTGCAATTTTTCAGTTAGGTCTCAGTTTGACTACCCTGAATACCTAAGTATATCAGCAACTCGATCACTTCGCTGTTCACTGTCTTTTCCAAGTTATTCATCAATATATCGAGCAGCACAGGCTCCAGCAGAGACCTCTGCAATAGTTTACTGGTGCTTTATCTTCACCATGAGATTTGCCCATTTTACTGATACCTGCACTTTGTAATTTTTCATCCATTATTAATTCATATGAAGACTTACCTTTCTGGTCCATTGCAGTGTTGAATTTTTTTTTTTTTTTAAATGAAGAGTGGGGGGGGATTTTGTCAAACACCTATGGAAAAATCCAAGTATATCGCATCACCTGGGAGTCATCTTTGTTCACATGTTCATCATGTGCTTCAAAGAACTCCAATAAATAAATGAGGCAAAACTTGTTGTTGCAAAAGCCATACTGACTATTTTGCTATGCATCATGCTTATCCAAAGGTTAATTCTATTCTTGAAAGTAACCTCAATTAATCTCCCTGATACAGACAATGGGCTTTTCGGTCTTCCCTGGAAACTCTGCCTCCCCCCTGCCCTTTACCATCCTTTCAGCCTTCTAGTGCAGAATCACATTAAAGTGAGCAGTTACTTATCACAAGTAGCTTTTCCATTCTTCGATGCATACCATATCATAGTGATGACTTGTTATTATCTATTTTACTTGTTTGTTCCTCCAGTCACTTCTACAGACACTGAGACAAATCCTTTGGTACCCCCCTCCGTTATAGAGGAGGATTGTGGCAATTAAATTTCCAACATTCTCCACTGGGAAGGCAAAAGTAAAAAATAATTTGATTTTACTAATGCGAGTATCTTCTCTGAATGCTTTTTTTTTTTTAAAAAGAAAAAACACCCCACACACCCCCCCCCCCACTACAGTGGTCTGTTGGCCCTGGGGCAGGGGGAAGGGGCAGGGCATCAGTGACAGTATTCCTACTTCCAGTGTATTTACAAAGAAAATACTGTGTATTTATTTATACTTTTTACAAGTTTACAGTCTTGACCTGCCAGGTTTCTGTTACTTTGTACATTCACCATTTGGATCCAACTTTCACTTTTCAAAGGAGTCTTTGGAGTTAGTTTTGTTTTGTTGGGGTTTTTGTTACAATGCCCTCTTTTTCTTTGCTATATAACCACACTGTTTTCACTTTTCCTTTATTTTATTTCCTAACAGAATATACTCTTCTCCTTGGAGTCTCCAATACAACGTCTTTAAACCACCACAAAGGTTTGAGCCTTAACTACACCTTGCAGTGTTTGTTTAAAAAAAACCAACAAAACACCACAAACCCAAACCAACCCACGCAGCAAACACCCTCCTTTTCTGCTCTCTCAGTAGTGTTGTCCTTAGTCTCTGGGAGGGAGTCTTCTGGCTTTTGTTGCCGCTGCAAAGATGCTGAATTTACATGCGCTGTAGTTACTATCACAGGGCAGCTTTTCTACCGTGACATTTTGAAACTGTATGAGTGTTCAGGAACCAGATGCTGCCTGTCCCCTTATGAATCCCCTCACTAGTCAGTCCACAAAGCTGTTACTGACAGTGCCTAAAGCTTAGTTTCAGTATCCCAACCCAGTATGACAGAATGTAAAATCCAATCTAGAAGGACACTAAAGACACGCGGGATGAGGTACAACTCGGCTGTTGTACCTCATCTCTCTACGGTCTCTCCCATCTTCCTCCGTATCACTGTTGGTGTAACCACACTGATAGCAATGATACAGACCTACTGCCATATTTTTCTTTTCTATGCCTAAACTCACTGGGATTTTATGTCACTTATGCCAGACTGCTGATCTGATTTGACTTTAAGCTTTAGCATGCAGCACACTCTCTCTGTCAGCTCAGCCTACTCTGTCTTTCTCTGTACTTTGATACTGTATTATCCCACCGTTTGTCATCCTCCTACCAAGTTTAAGATGCATATTACAACAATATCTACCTTTAAAGGTGAGCATTTAGTTCTCACATTTACTTCTTAGTTTTCTGGTATTAGTGCACAAATACTTATACCATGTTTCGGTTTTCTTTTCCTC
>NW_008825614.1:11808079-11816049 GCF_000699105.1 Pygoscelis adeliae | reverse complement strand
TAAGAGACAAAAGAGGACTTACAGAGAGCACAGCAGAGGAGTTACTGCCTAAGTTTTCTTTCCAGAACCTCCGGATTCACTGTGCCAAGGATACAGGCAAGAGACCTTGACCACTGGGTCCTCTCCTTCCTGTCCTAAGAGCTTATCCAAACACCTTGTGATGCCCACCATCACCCCAACAGGCAAGTCACTGGGTAGTCCTTCCTTGAGTAACAGAACCAGGTTTTAATACATTCTTAGTGATATAATATTTGTCTCTATTTCAAAGAGCAGAGTCCTGGGAAGTTATTTTCAGTGCAGTGGGACATGTTACAAGAAGGACTCATTATTACACTCAGTTCCCTCATCGCCACAACATTGCTCTCCTGCAATTAGGCTGGGGCTGCTACTTTAGAGATGGGACTGCCCCCCTTAGTCCCCGACATCCTCCTCAATGAGCTCCTCTGCCTCATTTCCCCTTCCTCAGCAACATCAGGATTGCTCAGCTAAAAGCAAACCTGCCCTGTAACAGCTGTCAGTGAGCCCCTCCATTCCCCCACTTTCCTTCAGTTCAGCCACCCTCCACTCAGAAGAGCTTTGGCTCCAAGAACCCTGAGCCGTTCTGAGAGGCAAAGATAAACAATGTTTTGGAAACTCAGGGCAGGAAATTGAGAACCTATTTCTCCCTTGGTGGCCTTCTGCCTGTATTTTATTTAGAGGGGATCACTTCTAGTTTAGTCTGCATCTACATGGTCCTTTTAACTACGTTTTTCATTTTTCATTGACAATGCTGGGGAGTGAGAACTTACTGGTCTCTGACCATGCAACATATTTGGATTCAACTGGCTTTCTAGTTGGGTGATATCTCTGAGGTGCAGAATTATGTGAACCTCATATGCTGGGAAGGAGAATACAGAAGACATCTGAACTGACATCATCTCTACAGGTTACCTAGGTTCGCTTAATAAAACAACCCTGCTAGAGGCAGGCATCACTTTTCCCCCGTAGCTGGAAGACTACAATGTAGATACGTAGTTCCTCTGGCTTGGGACCATGGAAAGATTCATTGCCACCATGTTTGTTCCCCTGAGCAATATTCACTGACTCAGATTTGAACAAGATTCTCATCCTTTAATACAAAGCTCCTTTTTTTCCTCCCCCTCCTTCTCTCCCTTTCCTGCACCATGACATGGGACTCTAGTGACAGTTTTACCCAGGTGAGCATACTCATGGAAGATTTCTCACTGTTTCAGCAAAGCTGGAAAGCACAAACATGAAAGAGATTAAATACCCTTACTTCTGCCTGGCAGGCTGATACTCTTAAATCCCTTACAACACCCTACACTGAATCTTTCATAAACATTATAGTGGCAGTCCATCACTGTGAACAACATAAAACCACCCTAAAAATACAAAGCAACGTCTCATCCACAAGCAATTCAGAATAGCAATGTACAGAAAAAACGAGCTGCTACAAGGGAAGCCACAGCCCCTCCACTAGCATCAGCACTTCAGGGAATAAGCACGGGAGCTGCACCTCGTTTCACCACCACTGCGCTTCTTTCTCTGCGACTCCTGCACTGCAATGGTGCTGTCATTAAGGAAGAATTTCAGCTCTATATACGTAATTTTGGGGTGCAGGAGTAAGCCCATATATAAAGACTAGAAAGTTAATGTAAAGGAAGCTTTGAAAACAGTTCTTACTGACATTACCAAAGAACTAAATTATTCATATTACTGAGTGCAGAGAAAGGTGCTGACACAGGTAATTGCTTGGATGAGGAGCTTTCCAGTCTCTGCTAGCTACACCAAACTCCTGCTTTTAGAAATATGCAAGAGGTCTTACTCTTTGATACATGTTATATGAAGTGATTACTCTAAATCTAAATCGCTTAGAATTTTTTTTTTTTTTTTTTTAATTCCTCCAAGCCTCTTGTCTGCCTATCTGATAAAAACAGCAAATTTGCCAGTTGTTAGAGTTCTTTGCTCCATCTCTGATATTCAATAATATCCCTCCAGGTATCAGCAGATACAAGCATACTGAAGGAGAAGTTTCCTTATTGATTTATCCCCAACCTCTGATCCATTAAGCCATTTATCACTGCCACACGGTCACGAATACATTTAACATAATGTGTGGAACACACAGGCTATAAAAAGATTGAACCACGTTTTCCAAGGGGCTTCTACTCAACCTGCTAAAATATGACAACACGGTCTGCACCTGTGAAACAACCATACTACAGTTGCACCTACACTTTTCCACACATGAAGAAAGTGCATGCACAGTACCAGACACTTTTTTTTTTTTAAATCAAATGGATCAAATTGTCTTGGTGAGGTGCTTCCGATGTTGACATAAACTCACTTTTTCTGCAGTCTATTTTTTTGCAGATTGCTGTGTTACAGCTTGGAAAACCTAGGAATGGTCTTATGAAATTGAAAAATTGCCAATAAGTTACATTTATTTGTGCCAGAGATGTAAGCCACTGGAATCTAAAGATCTCTCTTCTTGTAATCTCTAAAAAAATAACAGGAGACGGACTACAACTTGCTCTCTGCCCATGATTTTTCACATACTTGTAAGCAAGAATGTTTTCCACTAGATCCTAAAATTTCATTTTAAAAAGTATCTGTTCAGACCAGTCCTGGGTTTCCCCACTTAACTACATGTTTAAGCATAATGTAGATTATCTGCTTCATTGACTGACATCATAAAAAGCGTAACAGAAGTCAAAATAAACTCTACTGAAAACTTCCTAGGTTTATTGTCACAATTTTCTTATGAGATGAACGCACTTTAATAAATTTACATATTCTTTTTTAAAAAAAAAAAGTTATGTCAGTGTTCAGCTAACATTGTCAACAAATGCAATGCCACGTAAAGGCAATCTACAATACAGAGTACAGCACAGCTCCTTGTTTTGTCAGACCAGTAAGAACTATTGCCAGATGCTACCGATATCTTCCTTGTTTGCAGGTAGCACATCCCCCAGTACTCCTACTGCAGCATGACTGGATGCTAAGAGATGATACTTAAATTTCACAAGACAACTGTTCTCAGTCAATAGCTTGCTTGAAGTTAATGCTTCGGTTTCAGACTTGAGTAAAGGCTTGGGTCTTGGAAAGCTTGTTCGCTTTTCACCACTTTTTCATTTGCTCCAATTAAGAGCAATCACATTTCCTTCCTAGCCTCGCTTATTAATGTTACTGTAACTGTGATGGCCTGCTTTGAAACCCTACTGAAAGTTATAAGCTCTTTTCTGCAGCTTCCCAATCCAGTAATACGGCTGTGGTTAGGATGTAGAGTGCACGTACCCAGCTAATCCCAGAAGCATAAGCATTGCTTTGTGGTTTTTTTGTTTAGGTTTTTTGTTTTTAAAGACTGCGTCTGAATTTTAGTTTCATAGTAGCAATTTATTTGCAACACTTTCTGAAGATTAGAGAATTTTATAAAGCTTCATCCAGTTTACTACAATTTTAAATAAATAACTGAATGCATGCACAAATGGGCCACATCACCTGCGGCTGCAAATTAACATACATCCACCAAACAAGCATTTGGGTTTACCACACATAGTTGCATTGAATGAAAAGCATCAGACCTTAAGTAGTTTGCAAAGCCTTTCACCATTGGCACAAAATTACCCGATACTAGCCTAATTCAAAAAAATGTCTGTAAGACAGAGAAGATGGAGTAGAGACAATTTTACAATTGAAGGGTTTGTTTGGCTTATAACACAAAAGGTAGCTCATTTGGAATAGTCAATGCATAATTAAAAGTATATTAGGTGTACCAAATTACAATATAAAGTTTTATTTATTGTTTTCAAATATTCAATGCCCTTAGAATGCCCTAAAGGTCATTCTGCAATAATCCAAACATGCACATCTTGGATGGATTAGTCACGATGGTGTGCTTCAGATTTAACATAAAATTGGATTCTCCCCTCTTAGTTCCCTGTAACATTCTCTTTTAGTTTAAAATACCGGTGTATATCAAACCTTAAAATCCAAACACTCCCAAATGTTGCAGATATTCAGATTTAGACAGCAAACTAAATCCCAATGAGCCATCATCCCTAAAGCTTCTGCCTCTTTTTTTTTGATGGACAGTTATTACATGTTTCAGTTCAGCAAAGCAATCTCTTACGCAAGAGGAGCCAAGTGCAGATCATACAGAACAGCCTATCAAAAAAAAATGTTCAAACAGTTTATTTTATAGCCCTAACAACAAAAAAATAAATCACTAGTTGCAAAGGCATATTATATGAAAAAATAGTGGAAGAGGGAGACATAAATGCTAGTTTTTAAAAGGCTCAGTATCTCAGGCATTTGGAGGGGGAGCAGGGAGGGAAGCTCAGGAAGTTTTCTTAATTGCTGCTAGCTGGACCACTATAAGAGAAAGAAGCTCTCCCTATGTGCTAGATGCTATTTACAAAAACAGAACTACAGTGTCCTATGTTTTATTATGTTATCACAAGATAGATATAGGCAGACAGGGAGAATAAAGCAACAACAAAGTTATACTTCGTCCAATAAGGATTTTTAAATCTTCAGATTTAGACTAAAGATGTTGTTTTCTTACCACTTATGCCCATAATTCTCCTTACTGCGTCTATCAACACCTGATTTCAAACACACTGATCTTGTCAAAGCAACCATGGAAGCACCTAAGAGCAAACTGCTGTCATGCAGGAGCTGATGTTTAGCTGTGGGTAGAACAAAATTGGAATAGAAACCTTGGAAATACTTTGAAGCAGCAATTCAGGGGGATTACTGAGAACTGTTTTCAAGAGGCAGAGGTTTTGCTGACAGCTAGCGTTCTGAAAGATGTGTTTTCTAAAATTATTTCACCAACTGAGCTATATCATCTCTTCTCCTTGTCCTTTCAGTCAGGTTTGTGGGCTAAGAGCACAAAGGCACTAGAGCAGCAAGCAATCAAACCCCCTCTCTACAGCCAGCAAGCGTTAGGAGAGACCCCTGGAGGCTTTAAAACTGCTGAGTTTGGCTGAAGGGTGGCTCAGCAGCGGCTGCAGAGCCTATTTCAGCACCTCAGAGCGATTGCTAAGGAGCAGACTGAACTGAAGAGGGCTGTAGGAGTGGCTGTGCAATTCAAACCACACTTCAGAATCTCAGTCAGCACTCCAGCACCTCCTCCCCAGTGCCAAGCTCATCTCATGCACCACACACACAAAGAAACCCCAGTTCAGGATGAGATCATGCAATAGAAATATCTGGAAGTATCCACACAATTCAGGAGCCCTGCTGTCTGCGGGGTTTTGAGAGTTGGTGTTTTCTCTAACCATTCTCTTCATTTGCGGGTGTTTGCTATTACCAGCTGGCAGAGGGTTCACACTCACAGCCCTAGTACAGGACTTGGGGGCAGAGGACCAAGCACTTAAAAGGCCTTGCACAGCCTGTTGCACTAGAGCTAGCGGTTCTTGTAAACAACTCCGAGAAGGTTTAAAATTACACTGGCAGATAAGACTGGGCTCAAATTTTCAGCTCAGCCTTCAGATATTAAGATTTGGTTTTCTTTTGCAAAATTCATTATCACAGAGTTCCCACAGCAACCAGGTGTTACATCCAAACAACTTTGATTCTCACCTGCAGATCAGGCTGGGAGATACACATGTAATAATTGTTTGTGCCCACAGTTATTATCTATCCTCCAGATCAGATATGCAATAAAACACGTTACAGGATGACTAGGATTCAAAATATCTAGTATGAGAGGCTTTTGTAGAGAATATAAGTTAACAATGATGATGAGCCATTAATACCTCCCATTAATTTCCGCTATTGTTTAAAAGTCTCCTAAAATACCACACAGTGAAGAATCCCTTATTATAAGGGATGGTCTTGGAAAATTATCCAGCACTGTGGAACAGCCAAAGCTACTGAACAGAAAGCAATAAAAAACCCCAACTAATTAAGATGCTTCCTCTCTACCCTCCCCTTCCCATTCAGTCCCCCCAAACCCACCGATCTCCAGAAATACTATTTCAAATCAGTTCAAGGTGCTCACAGACACATGAGGAGACAAAGGATCAGTCCAATAAAGACTTTGCATATTTGCCTCTTAGGCCTCTGCCATTTGGTAATGAGCAGTGCTTGGTCAGCAAGCACCCACCCTGCACAAACACACCTTTACAGGTGGTTTTTTTGCCAAGGTAAAAAAAAGTCTGCCTTTTCAGGTGAATTTCTTGCCAGACGTATTAGCACAGAGACCCAGGCTATGAAGCAGCACACAGCCTTTGCTCGCAGCCACCCTCCTCTGGGCTCACGGGGGCTCTGTCCCAGCCCTCGTCTCTCCTCCTGGGATCCGACAGTCGGCCGATCCCGACAGCGACTCCGTCCTACCTCCCTCTGCCTCCTCCTGCCTCCACAAAGACAGACAGGATTGCCACAACTGCAGCAACTGCTTTGATGCATACTGGGATTTTACTATCATCCTTTGTGACCAAACATTCAATAGTTTAACTATTTCTGGCCAGAGTTTTAAACTGTTGACAGGTCAAACAGGGGCTGGCCGTTAAATAACTGAGCTTTTAAGATATCTACAAGTACCCACTCTGTTGCTGCAAGAAAGTATTCGGGCAACTGGTTTCCTGACTCCATCTTCATGGCTTAGGCTTAAGAAGCAGAGCAGTATTTTGTCACTAACACCAGGGTAAAGACTGAATTTAAGAATAATAAATAAAAAAAATCCCACACACGCCACTTTAGACCCTAAATACTTTAAATACTATCCACAATTTTAAACAAATATATTATTTTCCCACCTGGAGAACATGAATCACATCCTCGTATCTACTATGTAAGAACTATTTTGAAGTTCCATAGGGTTTTTTATTCCTGCTTATGTGGATAAAAACTCTTGAAATAGTGAGGAGAAAATGTCTGTACTTTAAGAAATATGCACCAAAGCCTCATTTGCTATTTCCCAACGTAAACAGGTATGAAGTAAAGATTTACATAAGGAGTTGTTATGAGCTTCAGAAGTCCTCTGCCTCCTCACTGGATCTGCCTCATTGGTATTCCAGAAATGCTGCATTGTCTGAAGACGGAAATACTAACACTTCAAGATAACAGTGGATAATATTGACATTTTAGTGTGGTAAACAAGTTTCAGCTGGACAGTGTGGTTTGCATATATTAATCATGCTCCTTTAAACCGTTCACTCACCAGATTGTTCCTAAATAGCTTAAAAGACTGAATACATGGACACTTTTTGTTAACGCTAGAAGCAAGGAGGCTAATGCTGAAGTCTCCTCCTTTCCATAAAGCCAGTCTGTAAAAGAAACAGGAGGCACACACTTCATGGAACAAGCTGTTGCTATGAAACAGAAGCTGCCTTATTTCTGCATGTAATCCTGTGACCACTCTCAACCAGCGTAACAGGAGGAAAGTAACTGCACTATCCCACACTGAAGACTTGGATCTGGTTTGCACCGTTACGGAGCCTGCCCTTCACCTGGCAGAAATAAGCAAAACCTAGCTGAAGATGTGGGAAGCCAGGAGTCGCCGCTCGGGGCTCCAGCGCCAGCGGGAAGCCACCACGACTTTGGTTAATCCTTAAGTGCTTGCTGAGGGTAGGGCTCCTCTCCAGAAACATCCAAGCAAGAGAGCTGGAGGTGGCTGGAATCAAACAGGAACCGTTTTCAGGAAATCAGCTGTTCGGATGATGAGCAAAGAGATCCAGGCAGGGCTAGGTAATGATCCAGGAAATACAGAAATAGAAAACGTACAGACGGGGTAGGCTGCCATGATTGCTTTACCTTCCTCCATTTCTGTAGCCCCATGTGCATACACAAAACCAATAGCTCAGGCATCAGCACAACCATCTGCAGCTTCATTAAGAAAGCTGTAAGCAGATTTGTTCCTATCTCTCATGAATTCAGGCTTTCCTTCTGATTTATCCCTCCAGTATCATTTGCACAGCCACAGATAGAAATGGGTACACTTCTACAGAGGAGATGGAACA
>NW_008825614.1:11794743-11808000 GCF_000699105.1 Pygoscelis adeliae | reverse complement strand
TTGGGGAGCAAATGGAAAAGTGGAGAGGAGCCTGCAGCTGTGCCCCTCTGGCCCATCTCTTTACCACCACCAGCACTGCTTTGGCTGTTCAGAGAGCTCTGTCTTAACTCAGCTCAGAGAAAATACCTTCCCAAGAAGCATCTGTGAAAACAGATCTTTGTGCAGACCCTCCCTGAAAGCACAGCCATGCAAACAGTTGAACCGACCTCCTGGTGGAGGCAGCAACCTCTGAGAGGAATATGGGGGAAGCGGAACCTCTTGAACTGAGAGGTGTCACCAGCAGAAGAGCAATGCAGAACCTCAGTCTGGCAAATATTGCACCATACCCAGGTGTGGATTTGGGGCAAGCACCATTAGGTGTGCACCACCGCTTCCAGGGAGAGGAACCACCTCGTCCCCAATGCACAAGCACAACCGACAGAGCTATTAGGGTCCTCCCGCCCCGGAACCAGAGAGTTTACCCAGCTCCTGCGCTAGAAGCACAGCAGACCGTTCATCTGAAAGGGAGATCAAGTCCCTCTGCCCTCAGGCAGGACCAGGACGGCCGAGGGTGTAGTGTTCCACCCCTCAGGAGAGGGATTTCTGCAGGCAGAGCAATAATCACCTCAACGGTTAACTAAAACTGCACAGCCTGACAGAAGAGAAATTGTCCTGATCTTAGCTGGAGACATAAAGCATCCACACTTGCAAAGGTGCTCAGCGTAGAATAAACTACGAGAAGAGATGGGAATTAACTGGTAGGGGTTATAGTTCCATCTCTTCCATATCTTGGTGGAAGGAGAAGTTATATTTCAAAGAACAGCTGTTACAGATTCTGGCTTTTCCACAACAAAGCTGAAGCACTCAGGCTCCTGTTATGTCCCATTAAGCCCGTGTCTGACTGGAGATGTACCCATTACAAACTATTTCCTCTGCACAGATGCATAAGGACTTCCAGCATAGGAATGACAAAATATCGCCAAAAAAGAAAATTAACATCTTTATCATCTGCCCTGATTAAGGAAAAAAACTATAAACCAGTTAAAGCATTTATCATTCAGTCCTGTTATCTTCCACTTGACTTGATTCACACCACCATTCAAAATGGAGTCACTGCCCAGCCTCATGGAGCAGTCTTTTCTAATACTGAAAGAGACTCCCACCTAAATGATGATGACAACAGCACATGGTCCTCATGGGTTAAAAAGGTTGGTTTTGACTGAAGCTTGAAGGAAGGAAGGTCTGGAGCTATGTACAAACCTGCTAATACAGATCCTGCCGCCACCACCACACCTACACTTGAGACCTTTTGCAATTCATCATTGCACAGTAGGAAAGTCTCTATTTGCTCTGCAATCTCTTTTTAATAATTTATAGTATACACTTTTGCATGCAGTTGCTATAATACTTTATTTCCATAGCTGTTTATGTTCTGCCTCAAGTATATTCATAGCTGATTTAAATAAAAGCCAACCTTTAAGCAGATAAATAGTCCCAACAGAACTTACCACAACAGCTTGCAGTTCTATGTGGACATTTTGGCAATGCTACTGAATGTGTTTTGCACAGCAGGGTAGCAAGAATAAGCTCATGGTAGTTTTGCTTAGCAAGTAGTAGTAACATCAGCCCTGATGATGAAAACCTGGCAAATAATCAAGTTCTGTACTTAATATCTTATTAGATCATTTAATAAGCAAAAATACATTTCCAAACAGGAAAAAAATAATTAGACTTGCTTTATGAAGTAGTAATAAAACATTCTTCATTGTCAGCTGTCTCTCCCTGACTTCAATCTTTAAACTGATGGGACAGTAAACACAGAAAATCAATGACTGCGCATCGTATGGAATAAATAAATATCCAAGAACCACTGGAAATTAATTAATTACTGCTTGTAGAAGCGCTATGCTTTAGATATCCTTTGTCTTGAGCTGCACTAATGATCTAGTAATTCAGATGTAAAGATTCAGCTAATCGCTCTCCCCAAATCATAAACAATCTATTACGACCCTGGCTGCAGGACTGACATTTCTGAGGTAATAACTAAAATGTTAATGACATTATTTACACTATCTGTGCTTGCAAAACATAACCAAGCACATCTTTTATTCAAAAAGTAAGACCTGGAGAAGACCGTTTCTCTATCACAAAACGTCTCCAGGTATAACTCCAGATGCCTACTTCCCTTTTGTTCTTGGTCAGCCAAATATCTCAGCACAGCCCTGGCTGCTCTATCTACTAATTGTTATTGGGAATGGGACCCTAGAGAGAAGACACGTTAAAGCCAACTTTTTTGGCTTCTTTGTCCTCTGTTCAAGTCAGACCTTAACTCAACTTAGTGCAGCCTAGGAGCAGTAACCCAGAGGGACAGCCATCAGAGCAAGGTAGAGCGGATGGACTGGCAGCCATGATCCTACGCACCGAGGCTCCAGCCTGTTCAGAATGCAAGTTTTCTGACAGTTTTTGTTTTCTTAAGTAGGGAGCTTAAGCTGCACCAGAGAAGAGGCTGCCAATACCACTGAAAATAAGTGTGCCTATACACGTAACACTTCCAAGAAGGAAATACATGGGCCACACAATTGACAACGACACTTCCCAGGAGCACCACAGCACATATGATAGATGAGCTGTCACTGTAGCCAAAACAAGCCAAATTCAGAAGGGGCACTGCACCTTGCTCAGCTGGGTCTTTCAGTAGCAGTCATGGCATTCAGCAGCATTATGTGTTTAAGGTACCACTCTGTGATTTAAAACAGTTTATGCCCAAGGGGGGAAAACCTTTACAAAAAGCTCATACAAGCTCTTTCCACCTCAGCATCTCTAAACGGGTCTTCAGAGTTCATTTTTTTTTCTGGGTAGCCTTTTTTCCCTGCTCTCTGCTGGTCTTCTGGACCATGGAGACTGGATGTCCTAAGTTTACTCAACTACTGAGAACAGTTGGTTTGGGTTTGAGTTTTGTTTGTTGTTTTTTTTAAATTAAAAAATTAAAAAAAACCCAAACACCACCACAGTTGTTCTGCTGGAGTCTGCAATAATGTGTATCTTACCTGTGCAGTCAATCACTTCATGATATAGGTAAAACGCAGTGAGCATTTATGCAGGTCAGATCCAGATTGCTGCATTTACACTTAGTGATTTTTATGAAACATTTTTACAAGAAAAAAAAAATCTATATTCAGCAAAATTGAATTGTTAGTATCACTTGAATAAAAAGGGAATTCCAAACAAAAACATTGAAACTGCAGGAAAGAAAAAAAATCATACTATCCAGTGTTATCACTCTAATATACTGTGCAATGCTATTAATCATTGCAATAAACACATTATTTTAAGAGCACTACAGAAAGCTTCTTGTTGGTTTTGGGAACCATTATAGCTCCCCAAATCAAAACTGAATCAGAATATTCTGAAGTTTTGAAGAGACAAGATGAAAACCACTTTTGCTGCAGCTGAACCAGACTAGAAGAGGAAATGTGCTACTTCCACTTGAGATAACCTCAGTTTACGAAATTAATGCACCTCTCCCCTTTGTCACAATGGGAGTTACACACTATCAATGTGTCTCCTGTTTGTGTTGCCAACGAAACCCTTTGAAGCTTTGTTATACATCAAACTGCTTCACAAAAAACACACACACAGGAAGAGAGTATTTTTCCATTCAACATTAACAGTTAAAAAAACCATAATAATTGAATGCATGCAGTGGTCATCTGTAAAAGATATTTCAAAAATAGTGGAGAGACACAGAATTACCAGTGCGAAAAGGCATACCCTGGGTCACCTACCCTTAACCTCCAGGACTTCAGTAAGGGACTGAAATGCAGAGAAACAGCAGTGCTTAGATTTCTAGCTGATCAACAGCGCATGACGCCAGAAACCAGTAACTAATTAGTTTTCAATTAAACTGTTTACATCCTTTCAGAAGCAACGTTTTATCTTGTTTTAGCAGAAATAACCATCAACAGGCTATAAGAAGAGGCACTGTAGTTAGCATTGCATGTATAATTTAGTGACAGATTTGAATGCCAGATAATCTGGCAAAAAACCCACCACCACCAAACACCCACAAGGCATCATATTTAAACATGTGATTTAAACTGCTATGGTCTGATTGCAAAGCTCATTAGCTACAGAGGTCAAAACATACTAAGGTTTCCATGCTATATATTAACAAATTAGGCAGTTATCTTTTTAGACTCCCAGACTAATTGCACCCACATATAAATCCAGTGGGTAACATCTGTAATAAGTTTGAGTCAAAAAACAAAACATCAAAAGAAGCTGATACTGGAATTGAATACGCTGTTCTAACAGCAAGGTTAGCCACTCCAGAGCCTAGTCAGATGTGCTCCATAAAGGCAGGTTGAACTTCAGGGAGAATGATTGTGCGTCTTACCATTCACTGAGTGATGCACAGTGGTAGCAATATCCAGACACATCAACAGCACTTGCCCTTAGTGGATTATAGATCCCACTGGATTGGTAGGGCACCACAGACCATTACATTTAGCACATTCCCTTGCAAATAAAAGATTCGATGTGGCAACACTTAGCCAGCTGCTAGCCGGACTCCTACCCTGAGCTATCCCAGTATATAATTACTAGTATTCAAAGTGATAAATAACAATCATAGGTTCATAAACTATACAGATTTATTTCTGCTTCCACCCTGTTCTGCAACTCAGGCAGGGAAGCAATTGCTACTGTGTAAATAGTCACTTAGAAGAGATCTTCCCAAAGGACTCTTGGCACTTTCCAATTAATTGTTCCATCCCAAGCCCCTTACAGGCAAATTCCCCTCGAGCCAAACGGTGGACCTCAGCTGCACTATTATTTCTTTCCTCCTGTGCAGTCTCTTGACAGAAAGCACAACAGAGTTATGCCTTCAGTATATCCAAATGGGAATTCCCTGAAGCCTGAGCAAGTTTGTTGTCTGCTTCCCTAAGTACACTTATGCCTCGGCTAGTGATGGCCACAAGCATTTTACCCTAGAATAACTGTCTTCTGAACTTAATGGAAGATTTCCCCCCCATCTTTCTTCCTCCTGCATCAGATCACACTGCATTTTTTATTTTAGAAAGTTTTCTCTTCCTCTCTCTGTATATATCAAAGTAGATACCACAAATTCACCACACCCCTCTCCATACAAACTTTCTTCAAATAGGAAAGACACTTTGATGAAGTTCTGTGATAACAAGAAAAACTACTTTCTGATGACTTGTAAGGAAATGTGATTCTCCTAGAGCCCTCCGTTCACTTCTTGGGAGCAAGTGGTATGACTAGAACTAAACAATGGTGGTGGGGAGTAAGTAGTAACATTTTAACTAAAACATCAGTTTGAATAAATGAGGAAGATTTTTCAACAAAATTCCAAAGCTTTTTCAACAAAATCCCAAAGCTAACATCTGTGTGCTTGCCTGTACAAATATATTTATTCTGTTAAAGTCAAATGCATATTTGAATTTTTTTTCAAATAAAAAGCATTTTTATCTTTTAAAGGAGATTTTTCTCAGCTTGCAGTTTCTCTGATATTGCAAAAAGTATTTTAACAATTTAAATGTTTTCATACAAAAACCCCTGAGCCTAGTTACAACAATTTTCACCATTAGATCATACCCTGAAAAGCTGTAAGATTTCAGGGACAAAACTCCTCTCCTGGTTCTGTGGCTGCACAATGTTTAGATCAGTGAGGTCCTACTCCATTGCCAAGACTCACATGGGCCATGGTAACACAGATGACAGACAGCGATGATAACATACACCTTCCCAAGCAGAAAACGGCAGGTGTGAAATAAGGAGATGTGCTAACCTATAGTGGAGGTGGGTGACCTCCCACTCACACGACCCATAACTCTGTTAGAGTCGCTACCCAGGGAGCCGTGAAATAGCCTTGTCACGGTGCTGACATCTTGCTCGTACACCTCAGGCAAAGTGCAGAACAGCAACGACATCTCCTTCAGGAGGTGATGATCCAACATCAGAGCAGTAATGTGTTCGGCCTCAGAAAGGTGGCAATTGGCCATACTGAGCTCACAAGCACTCAGCTAATCCAGTGGGCTGAGCAGCTACATCACCCTCTCCACAGCGGTATGTCAAACACATTTAGCTGTGAGGAAGCAAGTGCTGATCACATCACTCAGCAGCCAACGTGTACCACTCAAATGGCATTACACTGATGGGAGCCAATGCAACCTTGCACCACAATCAGCTGGCAAGAGGAGCTTCAGAAGCATCTGCTGCCATTGTGTGAGGTGCCACCACCCAGGCCATCATCTTCACTAGCAGAAGGGTCTATCTCCACCACCTGTTAACTACCACATTTTTTGTTTCACCAACTGATACCTAATGGTAGAAAAGACCCTGAGGTTTTACTCGAAGATGGTAAAGGTATAATGGCAGGTTATTACCTAGCAGTAACATTCACAAGTGCCCTCCACTCAGCATCTGGTAGCATCCTGCTGATCACCTTAGTTACCCTAACTGTTAATTTTTATTTAAAGTGCCACAGGTTGGTCAGATTGAGGTCCTTAAGGAAGAAAAAGGCTGCACTGCACCTACCTAAGATACTAACAGCCAAATGCTGAGGCTTCAGGCTGAAGGAGTTCAATGCAAATATAATGCAAGTCTTGCTCCTATTCATTTCTTCTCAGAAAAACAGAAAATGACTGTTTAAGAAATTGCACATTCAAATACAGTAATTTTCACCTTCGACACTTTATTTGAAACAGATATGGTTCCAATTCAAAACTATTTTGCACCTTATGATCACCAATGGACTTCTTTTTGGAAAAAACTCAAAAAACTGACAGCTCATTAAAGAGCTGTCAGGACCATTTTGAGCCTTCAACCCCATCTCCTCAGAAAACAATGATCCTCACCCAAAAAAAAAAAAAAAAGGAGGATAGCAGAGGGCCCACCCTGAAGTCATTACCTGGTCAGACCACTCACAGCATGTGGAGACCTTTGTTCAGACTGGTACTTTGCTTAATTTTGAAGTACTTAAGTCCAGACCTTTCAGATCACCTGAGAATGACATAACCAGTATGGTATTAGCTCATTTGACACCTCTTTTTTTTTTTTTAAACTAAACTTAATTGCTCAGAAAGCTCAGATTGCTTTCATTTAACCTACAATATTCACAAAATGGAATTCCTCTTCCCAAACAGCCCCAGTTAACTCCTGATCAATGTTTTGGATTGACATCCAAATACATGAATGCACCAATCCTTACACACATACATACACCACCACCACCTCCTCCCTCATCTTAAAGTGGATTTGGTTAGGAAGTACCTGACTTCAGTACCCAAAAAGCTCTTTCCCCCTTAGCTTAGTTAGGCAACTTATCACTCATCATACTCTATAGTTGTCAAAATAAATGTTGGGGTTTGGTTTTTTGTTGTTTTTTTTTTTTTTAATTCACTGGTTACCTTTATGAAAGAAACTCTGCAACCTTGAAATTCTCTACAACATACAGCGTTTTTGCAAAACTCTGAAAAAAAAAAAATCATTATCTGCAGCTATGCAATAAGGAAGAATGGAGACACAAACCAGCACTTTTCATGCTGCTGTTTGAAAGGTTTTACTACCAGGCTCATCCCATTATATCTCAAAGATATGAAGCAGTTAATTTCTTCCTAATTCATTCTTTCAGAGAGCAATTTAAAATTCCTAGAGATTGGCTGTCAAAATCTTTATATTTCCTTAATTTTACAGTATTATCCAGATAAAATTGCATAACTGCAGGCAGATAATATGACATACAAGAGATAAAACACAGGGTTAAATATGCTTTTTCACTAAACTTCCGCCACCATTTTCTGTTGAAGAGTAGACACTGCAGAGACTGTTTCTAATTAACAAAGTCCAGGTCTGGCACTATTCAGTATTTTTATGAAAAATGTTGGCAGCTACAAAAGCTCTGAAGAGAAATGAGACGTAGTAGAGGATGAGCAATTCAGAATCATATTGAGATTTGCGCTATGTCAGAAAAGAGCAAACGCAATCCTCAGATGTATAGAAAGGAATTAGGAAGCAAGAATACAATTTTTCTCTCCAAGTAAGGTATTAGCTACACGGATGCGGGATTAACTGAGTTCCAACAACTCGTTTCTTTTAAAGGACACCAAAAATTTAGAGATGATGCCGAGAATTACAATACTGTCTCAAGGTTATATGAAAATTCAGCATTGAGGGTAAGGAGCTCACTCTGTTCAGCAGATGAAAGGTGATGGCTGGGTGACTTGACTATGACATCTAAAAAAAAAATTAAAAAAAATCACCTTAGGCAGAAATTGCAATGTCCTTGGGGCTTTTTATTCAAGCAGAGAAAAGCATAAGAAGGAAGTTCCAGCTGGACTTTAAAACCAAACACATTGAAATCTGAGATTAGGTACAGATTTTTTAATCACAGAGGAAGTTAACTACTAAAATTGATTGCCAATGAAGTGGTAGAATCTGCCTTTTAATGTCTTCACATTCAGACTGGATGCCTTTTCAGAAGATGCCCACAGGACAAACGCGAACCATAGGGTTCAGCACAGAGCAAACAGGAGAGTTATATTCCAGTTCTTGCTCCCGAGGTCAGACTATGCAAACCATAAGTGCTTTTTTACCCTTAAACTTTATGAATTTGTTCATCCAGCCAAAAGCAAATCTGAATGGTGTAGCTGTAAGCTTTGGATGGGATTTATCTTCCCCAACACTAAGTCATCTGAAAGTTTGTTGTCCGCCCTAAACAAGCCACTAGCTCCTCACAGTGGAGGCACTTCCAGTAGTGACCTCTTGCAGTCTGACTGTCTGTCTGTGTGTCCATCCCTCTCCCTCCATTAGGTAATAAGGGAGCCCCAAAGGCTACACGCTTAACATTTGGGTGGCAGAAGGTCAGCAAGATGAATCCAAACTTTCATAACAGTATGTAACACTATTAAAGACAAAAGCACAAATTGGTTACTTAGATGCTGGGAATGAAATCTCGGCCTGACTTAAGTCAAGGGGAGGTTTGCCTTTGTCTTCAGTGACTCTAGGACTTTTGTCCCTATTATGAATTACTTGTATGGCAGTTGCACCCTAGTCTTTTAGTCAATGCCTGGGATCCGACAGGGCCACGTGTTTCTCAGAGTGGAAAGGCAGACCCCTGCTCCAGGGGGTTCAGAGTTTAAAACAAGAACTAGCAGAGAGATATGTGGGGGCATTGGGGAGCAAAGGGAAACGACCAGACAGTATTTGTCAGAACCGATTGCTGATGTGTTAGACACGGTGTTCAAACAGCACCAGTGTTACTCCAAAGAAATGCTCTATGAAAAGAACCGAAGGGAAGACGATGAGATTCCTCATAGAGGTGTACAGAATGTCTCTCCCAAATGTGCATGGTGAATTCATCTTACAAGGCATTACCCATTACAGCAAAAATAATACTTCACCATCATGCAATTTGAATTTCTTTTTCAATGACAGATTTAAATATTTAGCATGTGCAGCAGAGCACAGCTGAACTGAAGTGCTTCCTTACTAAGAAAATTCACAGCCATAACCTATAGTAATGTTGCAAGGTGACAGCTCATTTTCTGACAGGCTATCACCGCAGCACAGATTTCCAGCTTAAAAAAAAAAAGTCTTATCTAGCACTTAACTACCCTCCACCCCCAAAAACAAAATTGGAAAAGTGAAACTGCGTGATTCCCCCCCTTGCTGTTTCTTGCCTTGAAGAACTCATCTACAAGAACTCATGAAGCTGAATGCAAAATTTTAAATATGCAGTTACATATGTAAAAATAGCTAGTGAATAAGTGTTTTCTCTTTGTAAATAATCCAATAAATTTGCTACTAGAGTAGTGTCTGAATACAAGCCAAAGAAATATTTTGGAAAGTCTAGACAGCTGTGCATAATGCAGTTTTCCAGAAATTTACTCCAAATACTTGAGAGAGAAAAGCCTAGTAATTGGAAAAAGAAGACAGAGCCACTGAAGAAAAAGAAATTAAGAAACTAAAGTGATACAACAGGAAAAATGGACAGATAACACACATGCATCAGCAATTAACTGTGATTCAAAACTAAATAAGAAGCATGTCTTACGTGATCATTAGAGATCATTTTAAAGGACAGATACAGGGCATTACAAGTTTGAAAAAAGGACGCGCTAGATGTCTCTCTTTAGTCCGAGGAAGTTCAGTGAAGCAAGGTCTAAAACCTGAAAATTATTCTTTTCTGTTAAGCCCAGTTCTGTTAACAGTCCCAGTACATCTGGTTTTGAGGGCACATTTCTGCATCCATGCAGGGAAGGCTCCTTTAATTCTAGTCCCTGAGCTTCAGGATAGAGCTACAACTGAAGGAAAAAAAGGGGGAGGAGGGGGGAGAGCCAAAAAACAAAGAAAAAGGAAAAAAAACCCACAATCACACACACACAAAAATAATCCACATTCTTTTTCTTTGAGTCCTTCCAAGCTACAAATATATTTTGTATTTTCAAAGAGTGGCAAGTTGACATTGAGCAGGTGATGTCTTCTCTCACCTTTTGAGAAGCAGAAAAAAATTCAGACAATGCAGTAAACAAATGTTGAAATACTAACAAGTCTGAGATTAGAAAAATTACCTTCTAACTGGTGTTTAGCAAAACCTGCTATGATAGAAATGAAAACAGGATGAATTCGTATTTAATTCATGCCTCCAGTATTAGTGGTCTTCATAGTGCCCATTGACATTTTAATCTAAACAATAATTTGGAAGAACAATTGCATTTTAGGTTTCTATTAGCAGTTTGATGCGTGCAGACAAGTAGTAAGGAAGGACTAAAGTTTCAAGCTTCACTATAGACTAGTCTAAACCACAGGTTTAATGAATGGAAAAATGAGACAATGCCATAACCTGGTAGTATCATTTCTATAAAGAATACCCTGTCTTATCAACAATTATTTTTTTAATAAAAATAGGTGCTGATATGACTGCAGAAAACAGTTTTTTCAGCATATTTTTCCATTTAATCAGAGCCATTAGTACAGAGATTTGCCGCTGGGCAAAAACGCTAAATATTTTTAAGCATTCACCCCTGTTTTCTTTCACAGAAACCGTCATGAACCTAATAGCCAATCTGCCCTTAGGACAAGCCTTACATATTTAATATATACAGGTAGGCAGAAACAAATGTAATCATGCTACACATAATATAAAAAGTTGAAGCCTAGAAACAAGACTACTTTGTGGCTGTAACACCTTCCATCCTGAAGTATCAGTTGAAATCTCTCTGAAAACCATCCGTGATTAACTGAAAGCTGCATCCAGCTCTTCGTTCAGCCAAGGAGACATATGTAACCCTAAACCCATTAACGCTAAACATTAAACTCAAATCCCTTTGACCAACTCATCCAGGCACCAGAAGCCTCATCTATCAGATTAAGGCAGGAAAATACAGAAGGGAAAGTGAAAAGGAAACACTGATCCATCAAAATATTTCGTTTCATACATTCACTCTTATGGAATGGGCTATGAATGTTGAAATTACTGCACTGACACAGAAACATCACTAAATTATCAGCTAACAAGCAGGGAAGTCGGTCTCTCTCTCAGCTCTACCACGTGTCTGACACTTGGTTAGCTCATGGGATCAACCAAGACCGCAGCCAAAATAAAGGCGTGGTTTTGTGCTGAATTACCAAGTCTTTTTCTCTCTCGCTGCCACCTCTCCTCCCCTCAGAAACGGATAGAAAAAGAGACATTTTAGGATCCCGTGCTTAGAATTTTATGGTAGAGCTACCAGCTTAAAAGCAAAAATAAGACTTTTCTAGATGTCACTTCCAACTACTTGCCAATAGATATGAAAGTCACACTGAGCTCACCACTTCCCACACACCCTCAGAAAAAAGGATTCCAGAAGCTCAGTTACCACCTCAGTTACATTTCCACAGCTGAGCTACTAAAATTGTAGAACTGAAGAAAGAGCATTGTTTAAAACCTTATTTACCCAAACGTGGCTGAGAAGTTTCTGATGTCTTTCAGGACACATCAGCAGAAGCAACACATTTTATACAGCCAAGGCACGTGGCAGAGAGAAGCGCTATTCATGGCTAGGCAGTTCCCACAGTCCTGCAGCCTGCACATGGAGTATTTCTGACCACATGGGAAGCGATTTGAAGCCAGATAAGTATGTAGTGATAAAAATGCAAAATTTTCTCCCAAAGTAAGCACAAGCCCCAGCCCTGAAAAGACTGCCCAGGCTGCTCCACACACATCCCACCCAGCCAACCCCTACTGCTCTTGCACTTCGCCACCTGTGAACAAAATCTAGGCCCACCACCCTCCTTGGGGTACCCCCTCTTCTTCTCTTACAGGGAAACGGGTCTTTACAGCTCCATTACTAATAAAGCAGCACAACCTTCTTAAAAGCCCCAGGAGCCCAGCACTAAAAAACAAGCAGCCCCAACAACCTTCCCTGCAAGAAACAGCAAAATTTACAACCAGCTGCATTAGTGTAAACCCATTTTCACCTGCAGTAGGAGCCAATGCTCCGGAGAGCAGCTCCCTGCCATTGCAGCATCACTTCAGCATGGGGAGGTTGAAGTCCAGCAGAGGAGCAGAGCAGGCAGCTGGGAGTTACTTTGTCTCATTTCTTTACTGCAAATATGGCAGGATTGTTTATTTATTTGTTTTAACCTCCCTGGAGCATCAAAAACCTCCAGAATAAACATAACCGACCCTGAGCCAAAGCACACCCTTAATCACAGCTCCTGCGCTGTCAGCTGGCCTATATTGAGCTGGCCCAGCCTTCAGGGACACACAGCTGAACCATACAGATTGCCTAAAGCTTTCAAAAGCAGCTGCTCTTTACTTTGCATAGCACTGGAAACACACAGATCAAAGCAGTAGTTACCAACTCTGGTGTGAAAACTAAGGCAGGGAAATAGCTCCTTGAATATTGCTTAGGATCAATCCATAGCTTTTTTTAATCAGGATTCACATGGCTCCTCTGTCGTTAACTACAAGAGGATCCCTACCCCTCGAGACCTACCTCCCTTCCCTTCTCCTTTACAGCCTATTTATTTCTCACCTGATCCTGTTGTTATGCCAAGCCCATAAAAAAGGAATCCCCTACCCTTCTCTTTGCCACGCAATATTACTAAAACTCTGTGATTAAGGACTGTAGACTTTTCTTTCCTTTCCACATGTTTTTTCCAGAACTGCATTAAGGAGCGATCAGGCAATCAGTAGCAGGCAGTGAGGAACGGGGAAGGGAAGATCAATAGGTAAAGGCAGTAATCCCTTATTCTGGTAAAACAACAGCAGGA
>NW_008825614.1:11776352-11794726 GCF_000699105.1 Pygoscelis adeliae | reverse complement strand
AATGCAGGCTTAATTATCCTGTGCTCTCATGGCAGGATTTCAGGGACAATGAGAATACCTGGTCTCTTTGGACTGGCGTAAATTCATTCCTGTAAACCCCAATTGTGCAGAGAAACTGGGTCAGCCTGGTTTTCTTCAAATGCATCGAACCAGCCTCTTATCCTGAGGTGCTCTCTCTAGAAAAAAATGCCATCAAAATTCAACGTCTCTTTAGATATTGCTTCATCCAGAAGGTGGGGGACCCAGCCCTAACAGCACATGAATGACTTGACCTCCAGTAAAGCATTCAGCGGTGCAGCAGCAGCCACCACCAGATTTCATGCACACATGTAGGCATATTCCCCAGATTGTCTCATTGTATGTTTGGCACTAAAAACTGTCACTTTATGCAATACTGAATCCATATGAATTAAAAATGAGCTTCTTCGTGACTGTCTGTGTATACCTATAATAAAAGACTTCAACATTCAGAACTTGGGGGAATGTCTGTGTCATTCATAAATTATGAACAAGACTTCTTTAAGCCAGGGTAATTACTACAGATATACAGCACTATGCAGAAATGTAATATTTACATAGAAATGCCTTACTAAAATGTCAATATTATAAAGCCTACGATAACTGATTAGATTATTTTGGATGAAAACTTTAGCAGATACGAAATGACTCAGTTTTTTTGATGCTGACAGAGGCAGTCCAATTTACCAACTCTAAATTCAACTGTTTTTCTGCTGCTTTCTAGTCCTCTGTTGCATACATTACAGAACATGATTATCTGCACATATTATGAAGACTATCATAAAAAATAAAATCTTGCAATGCAGTTTACTTTCATTCACAAGTCACCAAAATATTTACAGACAGGAGAAATATTTTAGAAATGTTTTCTGTGATTATGGCCAAAATCAGGAAATTATGGCCAAAACAACAAAAAAAATCTGTTGCAGAAGATACAAACCATATTTTAATTTGAAATGAACAATTACTGCAAACTTTTTCCCCCATGCTTTCTCAAACTATACCTCTGTTCCAAAGAAGGTAAAAACCTGCCTACTCTGAATGACATAGATATGTAGACAAAAATGAGACAGCCTGGAAAATAAAAAAGGCTTCCACTAGAATTGAAAGGAAATACTGTAATTTATTTTAAATTGTTTTAAGCTTAATTTAGAAGCTTAAGCCAGTTACAGATGCAAGTTTAACTTCTGCATCACAGCCAAAATTACCATGATCACAAATATAGCAGTGGTTGCTGCAAACAGTAAGATTTTTACATTCTTTTGAGACGCCATCTCATCCCAGTTCTTGCTGACGTTTATATACTTACATAAATCACTATACACAGAGACAGAGAGGAGAGGGAAGTTGCTGTTTATTTGTTGTTGTTTGCTTTTGAGGGAACGAGAACCCACATTCTCCGTTTTCCCTCCCTTTGCTCCCAGCGGGTCGTGGTTCACAGACCCTGCAGAAGATCTCTGTTTACAGACATGGCACATGCAGCCCTGTGCAGCTCGGTGGAAAGGACGTACATTTCAGGTGTCCTGCTGTTCCAGGGGTATCTGTCTACCTTCTTAATGCTGTCTGTTCCTGTGGGATCAGAGGCCTGCATACGTAGAAGTTTCGTATTTAGATTACACTTACTACTGGATAAAGAGGAAAAATAACAAGCCCAGCACACTTCATCAAACATATGGTTAAACAAATCTTTAGCAATGAGCTCATACAAACAAAAACAACTGAATGTACTGTTGCTCATCTAACACCTATATCCCAGTTCCAGCTAGCTCAGGAGGTCTTCCACAGGTTTTTAAAGCTAATTCTGTGGGGACAATCCCACGTGCAGCCTTCTCTGGTGAGATGCTCCTTCTGTAAAGCTGATCTCTTGCTTTGCTTTCCTTTATTCCATCTTTATGAAAGCGATGAGGGAATTCAAATGGAGAAGCAAAGATCCTCCATGGATTTCACGTGTAGACCTGGAGTTTAAAGCCAGTTTTAAGAACTCCTTTACTTAGACTCACAGATGCACAAAATGGTTGAGGGGGAAGGGACCTCTGGAGGTCATCTGGTCCAACCCCCTCCTCAAGTAGGGCCACCTAGACCCTTTTGTCCAAGACCATATACTTCTTTGCTAACTTAATGTTGCTTTAAAAGGCCTTGCCTCTGTAAGACTCTTAAAGGAACCTTACCTATATTTGAGACTTTTGGGGGTAAAGTGGGTCTCTGAAGTGCACATTTTTTTTTGTCCCTGTTTGCTTCTACAGTCAGTGGGTTTCAGACATCACCTGTAAAATAATCTCTCACAAACTACATAACAGAGAAGTTCCTCAGCTCCCCTCCCCCAGCTTGCAGAACTTAAAATACTTTTTTAGTGTTTTCCTAACATCTCTCAATATAGGTATTAGAGAAAAAGGCTAGCTATACCATGTTTCTGGTGGTCCCTTAGTTCAAGTTAGGTTGAACAGATTCTGAAGGATGCACTGCGACATACTAACAAGTGATGAACTTGGGGAGTGATGTGCTCATGTTTCCTTCTTATCACAGAGTTAGGAATTTGGCTGGCAGACCATTTGTTCACTCGGGAGGGAGTTTTAAAGTGTATTAGCTAAATGTTTCAGCTAACATTTGCAAAAAGGCACAACTTCTAGATTAGCCATGAGGACCAGATTCTGCTCTTATCTGTTCCAGTGTAAGAAGCTGCCTGGTTTGTAAAAGCTGACACTTGTACTGCTGCCCTTTTCATGCCACGCTGCACTGAGGCAAAAGCCTTCTCACAACCGTCACAGAAGATCTCCTTTCTGCAAACAGATCCCAAACATGAAAATGAGAAAGGAATTTGGCTTTAAACCTCTTTAGAATGCATTTCAGCATGGAAGGTGACCAAAGTTCGGTAACACAAATTTAGATCTAACTATCCAGGGCAAACAACAAGCAGCAAGTCTTAGCCTGTTTCCTATGGGCTCTTAAACGTCTCACCTTTTCTAATAATTTGGAATCTGCTGGCTAATTATAACCAAATTTGACTGAAGCATAAAGATTGCAAAAGTGATTAATCTCTCCTACCAGCTCTGTAAAAATGGACAGGCAGGGGTAGCTATTTTGATATGGAATTTACAAAAAAGCAGCAAGAATACTAATTTTCCTTTTGAAAAAGTAATATGCAATAATTTTATGAAAACAGATGGGTTTACATCTCATAAGAACAACACAAAAAACAAACTACAAACTGCACTGCTGGGGCACCAGTTCATTTCTGACTCAGAAGGCAGAGCATTGCCCACCGAGTCACCAGTGCTTCCAGCCTGCTGCTAAGTCCTCCCATCAAAACACCTTATAGTTCTGGGAACGTCATCGTGACAGTTGCTATTAGAGTTGTGTGACCTAACACTACGAAGGACCAAATTATTTGCTAGCATAATTCTGTTGATTTCAGGAGAGGTGCAGCAGCAGAGAATTCAGATCATAAGTCACAGTGTTGTCATGGAGCCCAATATTTTTATTAAAAAGAAAATATTAAAAAAATACTTGCTGTACCTGGCTCTGCATACCTTATGAGAACAGATAAAAATCACATTCTGTATTCCTACCAGTGCCTTTGGCTGCAGGCCACAATATGATCTTTATAATAACAAACTGGTCACCAGAAGAGGTTTTGGTCATGGATAGATTAAAACCACAAAACTGTAGTATAATTACTATGGTTACCAGAGTAGAAATAGAACAGGGATTGAAACAAAATAATTCAGAAATTACTATCCTCCTCGTTAGCAACACTCTACAGAGGACACTTGCATTCTTGCATTGCTTACTGGGAGCCCAGTACTCTAAAACCCTGAATTACAGTGTGACATTCACAGTCATACTCATCTTCACCATCGTGTCACCAGCTGTCAGCTTCCTGAAAAAGTCAGGTTTGCGTTCGTTGAAGGAATAAGGTTTTTATTATTAGTAAAAAATTTGGAGGAATAAAGTACCTTTTGGATACCTAACTTTAAATTTCAGTCATTAATGCCTTTTTTGGCAGAGTTCTGACAAAGGCTACAAAGGTGGTTGTGGAAGAGGTCTCTGAAGGCCTCTCCAGTTCAGCTTCCCTTACGTACGGGAAGAAGCTGGACAGAAGAAGCCTTCAGACCTCGACGAACCCTGTGGACAGGAGGACCCATGTTACATTGTTCCTTACCTTGTACTACCACCACGCACTAGGCTCATCTAAATGGCAACCTGTGGGCCAGATGCCGCCCCTCCTGCAAAGGGGATGAAGAATGGCTGTTGAAGGACTGTGACGTGCCAAAGCAACCAAATGCTTTATCCTGCCTTTAGGCCCAAGCTGCCACATGGGTGAAGGCAGGATTCAGTCTCACCACCATCTCATAAACCACATCTGGAAACAAGAGCCTACCTCTTGCAGCTGCAGCAGCTGGATCACCCTGACGGCAGTGCATTGGCAGTGCGCAGCACAGCTAATTCTGTGTGCTCTGTAAGTGGGTCAGGTGCAGAGCAACAGGTGATCAGTGGTTTCCTTTGCATGATTTTGCTTCTTTTCCCCTTATTAAAAATAGTGACAGTTGAAACCCACGCTTAGTGAGAAGGTTCTTTAATCAAGCAAAGGTCCATTGCATAAGAGCTCGATGCTGCGACAAAAGACGCACAAACCAGTGAGCCACCCGACGATTTAGTTTTGGGAATTTCCACCACTGCCTACACAAACAAAGCTAAAGGTTTGTGACAGTTGCTTGTGTTTCAATTATCTCTTTCAGGGTCTCAAAGTTCAAAACCACATTCTAGAGAAGCAACTGGCAGAAGGAAATTATTTCTAACAGCCCATCCACAGAAGAGGCCCCATTATTATTATTAATTACTCATATTGCCATAGAACCTAATTGTCCCAGCCAAGAATAGAGGCTCACTGTGTTACATTCAGTACAAACAGGCGGGCAAGGGCAGGCCTTGACCCACAGAGCTCGCTGTCTACAAACTCCCAGTCCAAGCTCCACATCAACCATTGCCAGCTCTGCAAGAAGTCTGATTTAGTGCTCAACACACCCTGTGAGATTTTAGCTGGCTCGAGCTCGCAAAAAACTGCAAAAGTCACGCCTCGCAGAATTAAATGAAGATTTCCCACGTACTCTCATTATAAAGGGCATCCCACATGCTGGAGCTCAATACAGTGAAGCGTGTCATTTAACTTTTCCCCATGCAGCAACAGGAACAAGAGGCACTTTGTGGGGTGAGGCTACCCGGAGATGGCGGGCGAGGAGAGGCGAGATGCATTCTTTGCAGGGAGAGGCGGCTGGAATTTGGCCTCCCCCCGTAATGAACAGCTAGATGTGGGGAAAGAGCAAAGAAAAATAAAGCGTTTCAACCCACTGTAGGGATTAGTAAATGCTGATGTGAAAATCTCAGTCACAGCAGAGAAGAGTCATGGTTCGGAAAGGGGTAACTGGGAAGGAGTAGGAAGACTTACAAATACTGGGATGGCAGCCAGGAGTGGTCAGCTTCCAGAGGAGGAGAGGGCAGAGCAGAAAGGACAGCTGCGGGTGAGAGAGAGCGATGTACTCTGGGATCCCAGGTACTTTTCATGTGCTCTGGGATCACCAGAGTACGTGGGAGAGGGACCACAAAAGGACAGTAAGGCGAAGGGGCAGTTCCACAGGAGGCAGAGATGCAGGTGAAGAGCTACTGGTGGTCTCTAATGACAAGGGCTTCACCACTGAAACACTGACAAATAATGAATTAAGAAACCAAAGAAGTTTCTGTAAGTTTTTCATCCTCTGTTTTCCTTAAGTTTTGATTGTGTTACAGTAGTAAAACTACCAGCAACACCATTCCTAAATGGCCTTACTGGTCACACTGGCACCAGTGGGAGGTACTGCCAGTGCACACGCTGGTCAGTGAGTACAGGGCAGTTGATTGCTTCAGCTTCCTGGTTGACCAGCTTTTTTAAATGGAAGGATCTTTGGAAGGTAAATGATTGGACTAGATCTGAGAAAAATCTGTGTTTTCTTTGTGATTTAGCCACAGATATTCTATCAAATTATGGCTGAACAACCTATCTCTCCACAGCTTCTGGGCCTCCATTACTCATCTGTAAAGTCCCCTTATTATTCCTTAATAGCAAATCCCTGACAAGGTTGTCTATTTCCAGTGTAAAATCTCTAACCTTTTATTTATATGCCTGAAACTCATTGTGCCAGGCATCACAGAATCCTCAGGTACTACTGTCATGCAATAAGTAACAATTTATCCCACCCTGCTGAGATCTAGTGGGCAAAACAGCAGCTCATGAAACAAGTGGTATTTTGATTTTTCAGAATGTTTCCGCTTTAACGGAGTGTGGTCTGTTCTTTCACAGGGTAACAAAGAACTAGACCTGTTTACCAACAAAATTACTTTTTAAAAACTACAAACTGTTTTGTGCTGATGTTTTCATTACTACTATATAGATATGACACCTGTCAGACACATACCAGCAGTGGTTGCTCTACTGAATTTTATTTCGCTGTAGGGTCTTCCCGCTAAAGACCCCAACCCATGTCAATGACCGTTGAGGCTGGATGCAGTACCCATCTCTCTGGCAGCAGCCAAGGTCATGCTGACTCACTGCCTCTGGCTTTTCCCCGGCATCCATCCAGTGCCAGTGCTCCAGTAAGTGCTTGAATATTCATAACGCTGTCACTTGCAAAGCTGCAATTCCTTTCTCCACAGACAGCACAAAGCATTGGACTGCAAGCGCATAAAAATGTTGCTTATCAGATTTTGGACTCAAGTGGTAGATTACTTTCTGCTAAAAAAATAAGTGATAAAAGACTTGAAATAGAGGCTTCTCACTCTTAACCAGAGAGCTTTCCTAAGGCAACAGCTGAGCTGAGGAACCTGGCAGGAGAAGAGTCTCTGCCACAGGGTTTTGGGGCAGAATTCAGGATCCCCTTTTCCAAACCCATTTCTTCAGAGTGGAATAATTAGCAAGCGGATCCTTGGGTAAAAGCAAGAAAGCAGCAACTGTCGGTACCCAGCCCAGCTTCAGCTGTGGGTGCCTAACTCAAGTTCTCACCGGTAAAGAAACCAGGGGCCACATTTCAAGAAGGATCTTGCAAATAAGAGATCTTCACAGAATAAAAAGTGTACACAGCATGGTCTTTAACTGCAACTCTCCCTGTTATACCCAGGGAAAGGGTTATTTATACCCAAACAAGGCTTATATGCTCATTTTAGATTTAAGTATCTTCTCATCAGTCTAACCTGCTACAAAAGCAAATTCATCAGTCATAAAACATAGACATGACTCTGAATGTCTCTAACCTTAGCCCAAGGAACAGCGAGTAAAGTACTTTTCAAACACCAAGTGCTATACTCAAAGCATCACTGCATTTTCTGTTCTTGAATAAATATCTCTCCACAAGCAAGAAGACAGAAAACGCTTGAAATCACAAATCATGAAGCAGTGTTAAATAGATTACAGTAAAAAGTTTAAAGCCAGGAGCCTAAATGTGTATCCCAAAATCTACATATAGTCACCCAGACAAGTGTGATCTGTAATTTCAAACTACGTGGCCAAAAAGAAGTCATATTGGTTTCAATACAAGGTTGCTCAGCCTGCTTAATAAAGCAAACCCAATGTTTTCCATGATAACTAAAATACAGGTTTTAGGGTCCAAATTTGCAGATACCTAAATTTGATATTTCAGTTCTATCACTTTAATATGGATTTTATTTTAGGAATACTAAACATCTAAGAATATATAGCATCATTGTACCTTCAAATTCAGCACATTTGGAAAAAAATGTTATCACTCACTGTGTTGTTCCAGATTTGCTACTATTTTTACATAGCTGAGCTTACAGCATCTGAAGTGAAAGTTTTGTTATTAGCAGATGGCAACCATCAGCCCTTAACTGGCAGAAAAAATAAAAACTTACCTAATGCTCAAGAAATGGAATTACTTAATGCCCAAAGTAATGCACTTCTAACAGACATCTCATGCCTCCATCTCCCATATTGGTATACATAGACAATTATATTCCATCTAACTACCGTTTCTCTTATATATAGTTATATGTCATACACTTCATTTCACAGAGGAGTCCTTGTTACCATACCCTTACTTTTTACTTAAAAATTTGTGACCAAGAACCCAGATTTATGACTGAGAATTTATGGATTAGTAATTGATCTACTGCATGTTTTTAGCTTACTGCAGATGAAAGATACGTGTCAGCTGAAAACTCTTTCCTTCAGGCTTCTGCTGGGTTTTGTGTTTGGTTTTGTTTTTTTTACCTTGCCCTTACACATCTGGGGCTAGCCAAGTGCACGCACAGGATCAGTTACTGAAACTCAGCAAAGTTATGACAATTCATTAAGGTGCAAGAATAAGATCATGTTTGAGACCCAGTAATTATAGTTATGCCAGTTCTCCCTTCTTTGGTGGGAAGAAATCTGAATTCTCAGTTTATAACACATTTTACCACTTACATCTTGATGACAGCGCTGTTTGCCAGCAGGTGGTGGGCACAGACTCATCAATTAAATCATTGCCCCATTTTACCTTTGACTTACCCATGTTAGCCAGGACTTCAACGTTGGTCTTCAAGTCATACGTGCTATAAATGACCCTGAGGTGCAATCCTGAATATAGGGTATATTGTTAGAGATAGCATTCTTCACATGAGGTGCTTAAATAAAACCTTTCCTAACCGTTTGTAGGTGGGAACCACATGCAGTTATCAACTGAATGCAAATGTTCCCCTCAACTAAACTCGGACGAGCTCTGCATGTTTGCCATTGCTGTGCAGACACCTGGAATTATCCAGAACAGTGCAACCTTTTAATGCTTTGTAAAAACTCTGTGAGGTATTCAGGGTATGAGAAAAACTTTTCCCACCCACCTAAAAAAAACCAACCAACTTGTCTTTGTTAATACTATGGACGATACAAACTACAAGCTATTGAGAGCACATTTTTAATAAGGGGAATCATAGATTCAAGTTGGACAATAGTTGTTAAGTATCCTGGATTAGCCATCAAACTGAGAACCAGAGGCTATGCCTACACAGACAGTTTAACCCAATTGTGAACTCCCCATGTACCCCCATACTAAATGCTCTAGCTCTCTTAAAACTCAAACACCAAAAGGTTGAGAGCTCTGTCTTGCTGGAAATAAGGGGCCAGGATTCAGTGCAGTTTGGCATCCTGCCCCTTGCCTTGTGGATATGAGGAGATAAGGCTCCAGTCTGGAGCAAGACTAAATCCAAATCATGCTGTGTTCATGTTTGGCCAACAGCCAAATAAATGAATTATTTCACCAAGCCGCCCATTCCCTTTGCCTGACCCAATGTGCTGGTTTTGGCTGGGGTAGAGTTCATTTTCTTCACAGTAGCTAGTATGGGACTGTGTTTTGGATTTGTGCTGAAAACAGTGTTGATAACACAGGGATGTTTTCGTTATTGCTGAGCAGTGCTGACACAGAGTCAAGGCCTTTTCTGCTTCCCACACCACCCCACCAGCGAGGAGGCTGGGGGTGTACAAGGAGTTGGGAGGGGACACAGCTGGGACAGCTGACCCCAGCTGATCAAAGGGATATTCCATACCATATGACGTCATGCTCAGCATATAAATCTGGGGGAAGAAGAAGGAAGGGGGGGATGTTCGGAGTGATGGCATTTGTCTTCCCAAGTAACCGTTACGCGTGATGGAGCCCTGCTTTCCTGGAGATGGCTGAACACCTGCCTGCCGATGGGAAGTAGTGAATGAATTCCTTGGTTTGCTTTGCTTGCGTGCGCGACTTTTGCTTTACCTATTAAACTGTCTTTATCTCAACCCACGAGTTTTCTCACTTTCACTCTTCTGATTCTCTCCCTCATCCCACTGGGGGGAAGTAAGCGAGTGGCTATGCAGTGCTTAGTTGCCAGCTGGGGTTAAACCACGACACCCAAATTCTATTGTTATACTTACGAGGCTTGCTGATCCTTTTCCGTCTTCCTATCTGAGCTTTACAACTACTAGGAGCTGGTTTTCCTCCTCTAAGTATCCAAAACAGAAGTTAAAACTCCAACTGTTAACAACTTCCAGCTTCCCTCCACAGATGTAGCCATTAGTCAGTGATGACAAACAGCACTTTACAGTTCATTCTCAGTACACTGACATTTAAATCCATCCAGAGTGACTAGGGGCACCAAGCAAAGGCTGTTTGGTGCCGATAAACTTCCCAGAGTGCATACTGAATGCATGGCATTGCTCCTGCTAACTGTGTGTCATCTGTGAGCTCTGAGAGATCACAAAATTAAAAATAAACAAACACAGACGAAAAAGAACAGGAAGGAAAGATGAAGTTTATATAATTTAGTTGAAATGTCCCCAGAAGTGATTGACTGAAGGGAAAGGTGACTAACTCTGGTAACCGAGGACTTCTTTTATGCTTCTTTGTTAAGCACAGTGTTGTATATATTACTGCTAGCACAGGAAAACTACTTGCTGTGTAGATGGGTTTAACACAGCCATACAGCGCAGAGGCAAATTAGGTGTGATTCAGGGGAGACAGGGCAATGGAGAGGGTATGGCACGGCTGTATGGATAATGGGCCCCACTCCCAGCGTTGATCACAAGGACTGAGTGCATTATCTAACCTCACTGGGCATCAATTTTCCTGTCTGGGGTTAAATAAATAAACAACCCCAGAAACCATACAACAATTTAAAAAGAGGTTTGACTTTTGCAAAACCTTATGAAAAGGTATCTTCCTCCTGTGTACTCCTTCAGCCAAACCAATTTTAAAGCTGCCTTAAAAGTGATCTTTCCAAGGATGATTTTAACAGTGAGGCTGCTACAAAGCAGAGCTGACAAATCCTCAGCTGTTTCATTTTCAGCCCATGTTAAAACAACGTTTCTAAGTATTTCTAGGATTCCCTCATGTCATTACAGTATCTGAGCACAGTATGGAAGGTCTAGTTTGCCACAAATGGCCAGATTTCTTACATTCACACAATGACAAAAAGGGTCTTTAATATAAAAAATTCAGCTCCATGTCTTACAGAGCAGCAAATCAACACTAATTAAGATGTAGGGCAGAGACTGAAAAAGGGAAGAGAAAAAAGTGGAAAAAAGAGAAAAATCATGGACAGGAGACGAATGCTGTACAAGAATGAGAGGCAGAAAATGAAAAGCTGCAGACAGAGAGGGAGGAACCACAAGAGAGATGCAGAAAACAGGAGTGGACCAATTTCAGTCTTAGTGAAAGCCTTTTGGTGTTAATAGTCTTCATAGGTCTGTCCCAAAACCACAGATTTAGGCCAGTGGCCTGTTTTTTCCTTTTAAGTTAATTAAACTTCAATAGTGAAAAAAATTCAGAAACATAAATAATCATAATTCCGAAATTATTTTTAATACTACCCTCTGCAGAGGAGTTCCCATTAAAACACTAATCTGCAATCTAGTTTCATTTCTTCCTGCTTACTTCAGCTTTAGGCACCTGCCCTTGCTGAGATGCATTTTTCACCTTCTGACTAGTCCTAACTACTTCCATCTGTAGCTGGTCTGTAGTCACGGACTGCTTTCACAGTACGGTATGAAAGACTGCTGGTTTCTCCTCATAATCATCTGCTGCTAGTGATGCAAGTGGGTAAAGGGACAAAGGGCACATTCATGTCTCCACATGCCATATCAATTCCTCTAAATTAGGAATATACCCTCTCTCCTCCCCCATGAAATAGAGTGTTGTTGAGTTCACAAGGAAATGAGGAAAGAAGAGGGCTATGAAAGTCACGCCACAAATGTAAGACAGTTCAGCAGAAATGAATGCATGCTTTTCAGTCTCTGCCATTCTAAATTAAAATCACCCCAAAGAAAAAAATGTACGGTACGGAATTGTATTGAATTAAACATTACCCCCTCAGGTATCAGACAAATATGGAAGGGAAATCCATAGCAAAGGCAACTGTACAGCAAAGCCCTACAATGTAGCAGAGCCATGACGGATGCAGAAACAAGCGGTGAATCAGACTTTATTCCCATTATCCATACGCTGAACAAAACACCAATGCAAAAGCATGATAGAAAATGAGGTGCTGAAAATGAGGAGCTCGTTTGAAAAACTGAGAGGTTGTTCAAGAAGAAAGCTCTTTTTCTGGAAGACCTCAATACAGCCAGAAAAACATATGATCTTGCATGCATTTTCCTCCAACTGCCAATTGCATAAAGTACATAAAAGTTGCCCAGGTGCAAATTTACTCCATATATCTGACTGAGAATGCTCCTCATTTTACCACGATCAGTGTTCACAAAGCACTGTTTTATGCCAAATCTTATTTTCTCCACCATTGTGTTGCCCCTAGTTGCACTTTCAATAAAGCCAGGTGTTCGATCTGACTGGTGTTGTGCATACAGACTGAAAGAAAATCTACAATGCAATACAGAGGGGAAGGAAAAATATGTCACCTAAAGGAAGGTGAAAAGATGGTAGCAAATTGTTTTTTTTAATCCATTACAAAAGGCCTAATTCCAAACAGATGCGGACCTTTAGATTAAAATCTCTTCAGTGAGCCCTAATTTTACATTCTCGAGCCTTAGACAGGAAGTAATTCACAATAATAATGGCTGGCTCATCCATTAACACTTCAATTGGTCATTTTGTATTGGTACTAATTGAATATTTACTAGAAAATCTACAGAAAATTAACTTTTCCATGACATAAAATCCAGTTGCAACTTCCAGTTATCTCAGAGGAGTTCAACCCAGATGACGGATTCAATCAGAACCCTTCAGATTAGGGAGGGATCTCTTAGATGAAAGAGTGAAAGTAAGAAAATAATTTAACTGTGGGGAGAAAACAAATTGAACTCTATTTAGGTTTATTTCAGGAGTATGTGAGCCCCCAGTGTTTAAAGCTGACTATCATTGTTTAAGGGTTGGGTATTGTAGGAGGTCTAAAAATCACGTTTACCTGTACTGGCTCATAAGGATACAATGCAATTACTGAGAGCAACTGGCGATAGAGGTCCCTGGGAAAAAAATAAACAAAGCAGTTCATCTACATTTTTCTTTGCATGCTGCCAAAGCTCCAACAATAGCCCTAATTTCCCCTAAGATGATTTCAGCTGCTTATGTTTTCTGTAGGCTAATGCACAGGATTCATTTCCTCTTAGAGGAAGCAATCCTGCCGTAATTTGACGAGCATCTCTTAACATCAGTACCTGTTTAAGCAGTTCATCCCGTCCCCCTCTTTCCTCAGCATTCATTTCTATCCTCGTGCTGACTTTTTGGCAATGCAGGTAAAACAGTTTATGGGAACGTATTGTGAACCAGATCATGTAACCAATCTGTGTTACAGACAGCATACACCCCCTCCTCGGTTATTTTTAACTGAGGTCGGTTTTCTACCCTGGTGTGACAGTATAAACAGTTGCCCAACTGAGAGCCAGAACAGGGGCAGGAATGACAAAGGGAGATGCAGGGTTGTCTTGCTGAGAGAAGAGCACATCAAACTACACCCTTAGTAACCCCAGGTCAATGCAGGCTTAATGACAAGCAAGAGAAAATGAAATTCAAGCAAGAAGTGAGGCTATGGCTCTGCTAATGGTTGCTGTTTCCAGGCAGCATGCTGTTATGTATTGGGTAACTCACAGCAAGCTGCTACTGGAATTCATCTGGGCACAGTGGGCACCCTCAGAGACCTTGCATTGTTCAAGGTCCCTTGCTGTCTACCTCCTTTCTTCTCTAGTCCAACCTCCTGCCCACAGCAGGGTCAGCTCTGAGCTCAGACCAGGTTCCTTAGGGCTGTACCCAGTTAGGGCTTGAAAACCCCCATGGAAGGACATGCACAACTTCCCTGGGCAACCTGTGGCACTGCCTGTCCTCATGGGGAAACAATTCTTCCTTAAATCCAGTCTGAACCTCTCTAGTTTCAATTTATGCCAGTTGTCTCATGTCCTCCCACCATGCGCTGCTGTGAAGAGCCTGGCTCTGTCTTCTCAATAACTTCCTTGTAGGTATGGGCAGGCTGCTGCTGGGTCCCCCACAGCCATCCCTTTTCGAGGCTGAATGAGCCCAGCTCCCTCAGCCTCTCCTCACAGGGCAAGCGCTTCACTTCTTGACCATCTTGGTGGTCCTCTGCTGAACTTGTCCGGGTTTATCCGTGTCTTTCTTGTATTAGGGGAGCCCAAAACTGGATGCCGTTTTCTAGATGGGGTCTAACGAATTGAATTGTTAGTGCCAATTTGAAAGTGATAATCACTTCTCTCAACCTACCAACTATGCTTCTGCTAGTAACAGTCTGGGATGCTGTTAGCCTTTTCAATGTCAGGGCACACTGCTGGCCCACATTCAGCTCACTGTCCTCTAGGATCCCCAAATCCTTTTCCACAGACCTGCTCCCCAGCCAGTCAGTCCCCAGCCTGTAATAGCTGAATGAAAGCTCTGCAAGCTGCTGCTTGATTTTGTTAAGGCATTCCTTGTAAGCATACCTCCCAAAATGAACTGCTCAGAGCATCTTCAGACTCTTTGTGGCAGACCTATGCTTGTGAGGAAAGTGCAGAGTGATGAATGCCACTTAGGGCTGTTCTGGATCCAGCTGCTGTGCAAGCCCCTGCATAACAGCTTCATCACTGAAGTTCTTATATTGCCTTCCACATGCTCCTTTCTGCACGTAAGTTTCCCATACCGCTCTGCCCTCTTCTCCTTAACCAGGCCAGCTGTGAAAGGGAACTGGGTAAAAACTCTTCCATTAGCAGCGTATGCCTTAGAGTCAGAGGTAGTGTTGGCTGGGCTCTGGAGGAGACAGCACTGCAGAGAGCGTCTGAGTACAGTCCTTCCAGCTCACTCACCCTTGCCCCGTCCTCATCTTTGAGCTGGGTGCTAACCAGCACGGCCTTTCTGAGCGACACAATGTGAAGAGACACCAAGGGCAAAGTGTTGAGATCAGGATGAGATGCTGAACATGTTCAGCCTCATCCAGCACAGGCCCACAGATGCTGTCACTGGAAGGAGGTGTAAAGATATACTGAGATGGCATCAGTTCACAGCTTTCTAGTTATGTACTGGGGACACATTCATCTTTGGGGAGAATTCAGAACATTTCATTGGCATTTATGAGCCGTTTCACACTTTTCTAAGCATCCTGTGATGCAGACAGGTGTGTACAGCAATCCCCATTTAACAGGGCTATATTTGGGATAGGGAGTCTCCCCCTCTTCTGCCTTTTTTGGATCCAGAGAAGTCCCAGAAACTGTACGCTTCAATGATGGAAGAGACAGAGAGGTGACTCCAGCAGCAGGTGTGAGAGAGGCTTCGGAGAACAGTGGAGGAGTTGGGGGGGCAGCGCCGTGTCAGAATAGAGGGGAGATGGAGCGTGAGTCACCTACGTTAAAGTAGTGCAGGGAAGAGCAGAACAGAAAAGATGATGCCAGAGAGAGCTTCAGCTCTATTCCTCAAAAACCCTTTTCAGTCACAGACCAAGAATTGTTTGTGGAAGCCCCATTACTAAACTGACTAAGCACTTCATAATCATTGATACAACACCTCTGTGAAGTAAAGAAAACAAGAATTTTTGACCTGCCAAGGATAGGGCTGCTCACCAATAGCCTGGTTTCCAATAATTTACCAAGGATAATTGGGTTTAAGGTAATGCAAACACCAAACTGCATCTTCAACCTGGAAATCAGATAGCCAGCTCTATGTGTAATCCAGGGGAAGAGTTTGTCTCCATAGAATGAAATACATAAAAGCCAAGAAGCCAAGTGAGATATTGCCTAAATTAGTCAGTCAGAGAGGGAGTCAGGGAGAGGGACTTGAGGATCCACTCAGCTGCTATGTTCATGATTTGATTCCCAAACAGAAATCTGTGCTTAGGGTTTCCCAGGCCTAAATGTCTTGCAGCGTTGGACATCAAAGCTGCCTTCCATCCCCATTTTATCACGACTGGGGGTGGCTGATATTGCTCCCCTTTAAAAACATTACAGGCCACCAGTGCACAGTAGCTAATCACAGAATCATAGAAGGGTTGAGGTTGGAAGGGACGTCTTGGGATCACCTCGTCCAGCCTCCCTGCTCAAGCAGGGACAGGTACAGCAGGTAGCTCAGGCAAGAAGATCAATATGAAGCCATTTTACACTTCATTAATTAATGAAAACTAACAACAAACATTATCCTTACAGCAAATGCAACGTGAACATGTAAGACCACAAATACTAAAACCACTGGAAAATGGCTTCCATAAAATATGCTGGTCATTAAACTCCCACCTCAGCAAGACAGTGAAAACAGGCTACCTTCAATCCCATGACTAATAGGAATGAGTCTTATCCTCTGCATTCTTATGGACTGCAGGTTAAAAGGCACATCTGCTAAAGTAACTTTCTGAACAGGGGCCCTAAAACTATAGTGTTTTTACCACAGGGCCAAAATTTCACTAGTTTGAGATGTAATTGAGTGAGGCATAGAAACAACATTTACAGACTGAAAAAAAAAACCCTATGAAAATTAATAAAGCTTTAAAAATAAAAATGTTTTAACACTACAATCTTGTCTAGCATCAGGACCACAAGTACTCCATCTCATAACACTGAAAGCTGTTAAAGTCAACACAACAGAGTATACCTTTTCACATTCCTGCCATTCAGTTCATTTTTGAAAACATAAGGTCGGTAGCTGATAGATGTCTCGACTCTTTCCTGGACAGCTTACATGTGTAATAACTGCTCTAATTTGGAAGAAGTCCTTATTAGGTCACTGATTAAAACTTCCACGTTTTTGTAATGTAAATCAATCTTATGGCCCAAAACATCAAATTCTTAGGCTAAAGCAGAGACCTCTGAATACAGCACAAGAAACACAGAGGTTACTAAAACAATTCATATTGCATGGTGGATAGCATATATCCTGTATACAAGTATTAATATTTAATGTAATGTATTGCAATTTCCTTTTACTTCAACATCCTATAATGGCCTTACTTTCCCATCTCACTCTCCAACAATGGAAATTATTGTATAGCCAAGGCTCTGTATTGCAACCTATATGGAAAAGCCCCGCTGAAGTTCACGGGAGTTTTGAATTGCCAAGAAGCATGGGAGAAGACTTCAGATCCTAGACTGCTAAGCCATGACTGAGTGGTTAAAGATGGGCAGCTCTGTTTGCTGATAAATACAGTGAGCTCCTCACAACAGAACACAAGAATTTAATAATGAAACAGTTAAAAAATGAAGACTTGCCTCAATAAAATCCGACCCCAGTAATTGAATCTGTTCAGAGAATGTCCGCAGAAGGAGCGGTAATAGTCCTAAGCATAATCCTGCCCACACTCTTGCACCTACTATTCCTCATGAATGGATAAACTATTTGTTTCAGCGCAAACCTGAGGCCTTATTTCTATACCCCAACATGACTTCAGACAGTCTGCAAATGTAGCGAGGTAAAAGCGGAAGCACAGATCCTCACTGACATACTGGGAGTCTTCCAAGCTCCCGTCAGTCATGGCGTTTTGCTGTCCCGCCATGCAGACCACACCCAGGCCATCGTCCAGGCCATCCTCTGCAGGGCCTGCTGGAGATGACACACAAAGACCCTCCTCCACACATTTTGGAGGGAGCCTTAATAAAAAAGCTGGTTTTGGACTTCTGCCACTTTGAGAGCTTTCAGACAGAACCCTACAGACCCAAAATCTACGCCCCCAAGTCTCTGCAAAACAGTTTGCCCAAACCACCTGAATTCTGCCTTGGTAGTGTCATCAGAGGGGCCGTTTGCTTATGTCTCGCTGTTACGAGTCTGATCTGCGCTCAGGGAACAGTCATAATGGAAGTGGTAACAGAGAAGCTTAGAAAATAGATTACAGTGACAGGAAGGGACATGAGCAAATTCTCCTTTGCAAGGGCTTCATGAGCAGTAAGAATCAGTGTGGTTTCTCCTATAAAGGTTAGAAGCAAGAAAAAAATCTCTTGCAGCCTAGGTGGGGGATGGAAATGCCCTACCTGCAGCTATGGAGAGCTCTGGAATTGAGAGCCGCGGGCCTGAACTGGAAACTGGAGAGGCTCCACTCTTGCTTGGCATCAGGCAAGCTACAGGATTTATCCTCTTCGTGGCTGCCCTCAGTGTCCATGCTGTGGTTGGCACAGCATGAAGGCACGGCCCCACGGGAGACACTCTGTGCTGCAGAGCATGCAATCCCATTGACTTCAAGGGGAGGTAAAAAGGAAGAGAATTTGTGCCCATCTTTGACTTCTGTTAATTGTGTTGACTAATCCCTCTAGTTTAATAATTTCAACTCAATTCCTTGCGCTATCCCTTCTATCTGTGGCCATGTGCACCCATGTGTCGTCCTGGTTTCTGATCAGTCTTCTTTTGCACATTATTGTGATGGGATAACAGCTAGCTACAGCTCTGCTTATCTCTTCC
>NW_008825614.1:11775051-11776318 GCF_000699105.1 Pygoscelis adeliae | reverse complement strand
CACCCCCCCGCCCTAGAAATTGCATTGCACTTTTCCCTCTTAATTCTCTTCCTCTGTTACTGCTGGGTCATTTCAAATAGCACTGCCTTCACGCCAGTGCAAGTTATGTATCCCTATCCCTGAACCTGTGATTGCTGGTTTCAAAGTCCTGAGCCTACCGCATAGGCTCAGCAGGGGTGGGGAGGCAGAGATCAAGTTTAAGGAGATCAATAGGTTTTTCTGAAAAACAGCTTTATTCTTCTTATTGAAAATATAATTTTTTCAACTCTTCCGGACACTGAACCAAGTCTGTAGCATAACTCATTTACCTGCAAGTAAAACGAAACCTTTATTTTATTAAAAATACTTCTAAAAGTGCATCATTTAGTATTCTAAAGAATATATTCATGTAACATCTAAGTTTATTAAGTGGCTTCCCTCAATATGGAATATGTTCATGATTTCCAGCTGAATAGAATTTCTGCACATTATATATAGCAATATATTTTTGTAGAACAAAAAGGTACCTTTTAAATTTGGGAGAATATCTGTTTGAGGCTTTATCTTCTCTTTCCAAAATATGCAATTAGTTACATTCTAAGACAGTACGAAAAGACCACTAAATGTAGAGGTACGAGTGCTGCATATGTGTGTACGCACACCCCTCCCTTGGCTCCCCTGTACGTGCACTGTATCAATCTCAAGTTACTTCCCTTAATGACAAACAGAGGAAGAGTGAGGAGATTTCAGAGTCACGTTTAGCGAAGCTGAAAGGTAAGGTGTAGCGCTCCCCTACTTTATACTTCGGACGTTACAAAAACGCATGTAAAAGATAAACCAAAACCACCTCTCCGATCAAGTATTTTATCCTTTCAGCATGACGCAGAAGTTTAATTTCCGCTGATGGGGGGGGGTGACCTCAAGACTATTGTACGGCTGCTTCACCCCCCTTCACGGCAGCGATTCCCCAGACTGGCAGAAGAGAGCAGGTCTATAAATAGCTTCCAAAGGAATTGTCTCTCTCCTCACGCGTCGCAGACAACTGTTTACATAGACCCCGAGTCCTTACATACTAGGTTCGCTCAGCTCGCGTCCTAGGGGCTGTTTTCATTTCCTCTTCCTAAAAAAGCCTTGGACGATGCAGGTATGGCTGGAGGCACCCTCCAGCGCTGCAAATCCCCGTTACCAGAAGTTGTGGCTCCCGGCGGCAGGGGCTGGAGCGCGGCCCCGGCTCCAGGGAAATTCCCCGGGGCAGGGGGGGTTGCAATCTCGTGTAATCCGTCCTTAA
>NW_008825614.1:11771439-11773892 GCF_000699105.1 Pygoscelis adeliae | reverse complement strand
TTTTAGCGCCTCTTGGTTTTGCTCAGCGTGTTGCAGCGACGGCCACATCGGCGGCGGTGCCGGTAAAAATAGAAAGGGAGATGCAGCCCAGGAAACTGCGGGAGCGGGAGGACAGCCTCGAGTATTCCCCTGCCATTTCGGGAAACCGGGAAGGAAGAGCTGCCCGCTCCCTTCCCTGTCCCCAGTGAATGCGCGTGGGAACGGGCGAGGAAACCTGGACATGAAACAGCGGCGGAATCGGTGCGTTGAGCTAAGGCCACACTTCCATGACCGTTAGTGCAAGATCTCTGCGCTACTGATTAGACAGCAGGACAAAACTGATTCAGAGCAGATGCGGTCACACCATTGTTTCTCTGTCAAATTAACCGGAGGACCTGATGCATAGATTATGTCAGTTTTATGCTGGCTTTATGCTGGCTGCAGAAAGACAGATGCTACTTGTCCAGCATGAAATTAGAGTGGTGCAGACAGACAGTAACTGATCTCGTACAAAGCCTGCCAGTAAAAAGTTAACACACTGGATTAGGGGCATTTTACGTATTTGAACTGGAAAAGTGAGTTCATCCTGGATCAATGTCATAATGGCCCGTGTCACAGCCTTTTTTGTTTGGTACTAGGAGTCTTAAACCCAAATTCACCATTTCTTCAAACTGTGGCCTGCAAACAGAGACCTGATCCTATTGGTATCGACCAAGTTTTGCCCTAAGTACTAGCAGGATCAAGCTTTCACGCTTTACAAACATCTTTTTTTTTTTTTCTTTCTAAAATACTAGCAAAATTAGGTCTTTAAAGTTTAACAATTGAGTTAGAATTTCCAGGAAAAGGAAGCTGTTTTTTTAAAAAAAAGAAGTTCCATATAGAAGATGGATATCGCTGCCCACCTATGCAGCACTGTATTGGAAATCAAAGACATAGACTCCCTTTCTTGCTGACTTGTTAATGCAGTTTTAAACATGCCACATCCCCTTTCTACCTCAGCTTCCCCATGTCTAAGAAAGAGTTAAAAATGTTTAGACTCCTCAGCAAAGTGCTTTGAGATCTGCAAATGGAAGCACTAACACTAGTTATATATGTATACAGTATATAATGTATCTATTTTATAAATATATGTGCATGCCTACATAACTAACACATTGTAATCTAGCCTGCATAAACACTTCTCCTCATTGCCTAGAGAACATAAATGGAAGAAGCTAGCAAAGTAATAGATGACCTGTCAATTTTGTATCTTGAAAACAGCTTCCAAAAATGCACATTTTTAATAATCTCTAGTGTAGAAGCAAGCATGACTATTAATAGGAAAGAAACAAATGCGAATATTAATAGGTAAGGAGAGTGAGTGGCTCTCATCGATGACTGAATGTCAAAACAGAGAGGAAAACACCAGTACTCCAAACATAATTCCAACTGTATACCTAACCTCAACATCCTTTTCTTGAAAGAGGATGAAAGATTCCACAAATCAGAAGAAAAAAAAAACCAAAACCCAAAGCGGGAGCAAAATGTTGTCTCAAGAGCTTTAACAAGTTCTGGTCTAGCTGTCTTCCTCAGCTTGCGACCTAGGCCACTGTGCAAGCAAGCCTTTCGTGAACACTCATTCAGGAATGGATTGGAAAACAAACAGTTTAAGACCAGTGCTGAAAATGAGCAGTTGGGTCAAGGACAACGTGGAAACTGGCTGAAGCAACCAGATGCCTATAGCTAATCTATCTTTAGTGCAACTCCACTTAACATCATTTAGTTGACAATGGCACACACAACCCAAGGGCAGCCTCACCGCATGTCTGAACATCTGCACCCCGGAGGGGAAACCTGGCTTGTTAAAATGTGTCAGTTTTTCTGCAATGCCTCACAAGAAAGTTAGGGAGAACCTTTCCTTTTACAATTGGAAGGAGGCGTGACATCCAAGTATTGTGCACTGTGCAGTTCACAGTGGCTGTGGGAGAGTTTCCATAAACTGGAGGTCCTGTAGCTACGCTAAGTTGAAAACACCCAGCATGCCCGTGATTTGCTATCATTAGTACCCATTTAGTCTGTATTGTGCCTCCTAAACATATGCAATATCAAATCTGGCTCCTTTGGTGATATTTGTCTTTCTTTTAGAAGTCTACTGCTTTAGAAGTCTTCTTTAGGGCGAAATGAGCCTTCCCCAGAGTTGTCAGTTTCTCTCCACTGACTACAGAGGACCTGACACAGATGTATACATTCAGACATATACATTTAATTAAATGAATCCTGCCTTTCGCATCTGTATCTTTTCTTATGGCTTAAAACTGGCACCTACACTCTACTGTCCAGATTCCTCCATCTATATTTATAATGGGCTACTAAGGCCACTGATGGATCTGAAAAATATTCAAGCTCCTTTCCCTGATACAAGTGGCTCCAGTTCACCTCATTCCTGTCTCTATGGAGATGAGAAAGGATGGATGATCCTATAAACAGCATCTCAG
>NW_008825614.1:11768090-11771354 GCF_000699105.1 Pygoscelis adeliae | reverse complement strand
AGAAGGAAGTGTTGCAGCATGACTTAAAGGTGGTCATTCCCTCGTGAGGATCTCATAACTGAAACAACATGACCGCCTTTGATGGAGATTTCTTGCTTTCTGGAGTGCCTATAATAATCTATGGATTCAAGTGACTGTACAGTGGTGCCAGCAAAGTGCTGGTTTTGGTCACAGATCTGGTACCTTTAGGAGAATACTTATCAGTGCAGATAGCCCTAAACAATCATATCGGCATTTTAAATAATTTCACTGCCCAGATGTGCGTCACCTCACATTGCTTTAAGTCCTGCTACAATGCATTTTCTGCCTCCCCAGCTCAAAAAACATGCCCTGCTTTTATTAAAGATTGGCATATCATCCTGCATTGTTATTTCTCCTTCATTTTGCCCTGCTGCACCCCTTTCACATGAATATTTCAAACCAGTCTTTAGTCATTTAGTGACATTCAACATACCCTCATAAAATGAGCCTCCTTATGATTGCATCCATTTCATGGACAGAAATTGCCCTTTGAATTCCTGGCATGTGACACTGGTAGACTCTTAAACTAAGGATAGTAGGTTCCAGTACCAAAAAATGCTGTTCTGATTACACATTTTTTGAGACAATCGGATATTCAAGGACAAGCAAAATGATACAGTTCAAATCTTGCTCCAGAGAATATTATCCAAATTTCAAACCATTTAAGAAGCGTTTAATGACCTATATGAAACAAACTACTGGTTCTACATCTTAATGGAAATGCAGCTATAAAAGCCACCCTGTACTATATATTGCAGATGGCTGAATCACTGCACCTACAGCATACACAGAAATCTCTTTGAGGCTATTTGTATGGAACATCTCAGAGGCCCAGAGACCAAATCTAACAACTGCTAATTAGTAGTGCTTGGCAGGCTCACCAGAGTGGCCAAAGGAAAAAAAAAAAAGTATAAGGACCAATCTGTCGTTGTTAGTAGGAACGGGATTGATTTCCTGAAAGTGAAAAGAGGGGAAAAGCACTGAGGGAAGGCAGTACGGTAACTGTGCTGGGTCTGGTTTAGAAATAAACAAGTGGCTGTTACACTGCCAAAGCTTCATCTTTCTCGAGCGCTGAATGCAAGTGCCACGTTTGTAATGAATGACCAGCCTAGAGATAAAAGGGAGGCACTGAGAAGAAAATGAAATTTTAGAAGATATTTCAAGATCCTAGTGCAATAGAAATGGTAATAGGTTTTAAGAAAATTAGTTTATAGGGAATGTTAAGAGAAACCAAACACAGGAGCTAATAAACAATAATGCATATAATGAAAAGTAATAACGTTATGCTGATTAACATGAGTGTCAGCATTCAGAAGAAAGACTTTCAAACAGTAGTGTCCTTATGTGAGTCCTCTGTGAGCTACCTTTAAAAAGGATGCAAAGGTAAATAAATAAATAAATAAATAAAACTGTTGTCAGGTGGACTTAAATTTGGTGTACAGAACCATGTATCCGCACCAGAATAATTTTGGGCCCCCAAAACCTGAAAAGGTTGAAAACCACTCATGTAGAACATACAGAATCTGAAAGGAAGGACGGGATAAACCAGAACACTTCAACAAGGAAATCACAAAAAAGGACTGTACATAAATGGTTGGCAGGATGTTTTGTGTGTAATGAGCAGGGGTTGGAGAACCAAAAATGAGTTTTGCAAGAAAACGACCAAAACGTAAAGTTGGGAAACACAGTCAGCAAGAACTAAGCAGCAAGCTGATACCCACAGTATAGAAAAACTACAAAGAATGTGAATTATTACTCTGTTAAACTGAATAATATCACCTCAGCCTGCAAGGATGTTGCCTTCAGCAAGTGTTGCACATGGGTCTTGATTCAGCTCCACAGATGTCAGCTGAGTCTTTTAATTGACAGCACTGCCCCCAGGCTCAAGACCCAGGACACAGCCCTTCCACTCTATGCAGTCTTACAGTACAAAAAAAAAAAAAAAAAAAAAAGGCTGAAAGAAGCACAGAAGGGATTATTATGCCTATTTAAACTACTAGGCAATTTCCTGTGACACAAGGAAGACCTGTCCACTTAGAATACTTTGTCCAAACAGCTTTTCAGCAATTTAGGCTAGATAAATCAGTGTCAGAGTGCAAACTGTTCCTTACCGGACAGATTTAAAACCGGGAGGAGAAGGGAGAACACGGTTTCTCTCAGATGAACAGCAGAAGCATCCATTGCCCAGAGAATCGCCACAATCAGGGCCCAGGCAAACTGCAAAGTAGTCGGCTGCCTAGGGCAGCAGATTGTTATGAGACACGAGGGCAAAATAACTATATGCTGAAACATCTTTTTGCTTTTGCCAGAGCTTCAGAAAGCCAGGCACCCACCGCTGCACCCAGTGAGAGGCAGGTGATGTGGAGAGGCAAGGCAGCTTGTATTTGGGAGACTGGATCCTTCAAGCAGTGACAAGTTCAGCTCCACTTCCCCGCTCTAGGCTTCAGCAGTGCAGCAGGACAGTGTCTCCAGTGCTTGCTGACTGCACTTTGCACCTTCCCTTCCCTTGTATCATCCACCCCCGCCATCTTCACCTGCCACTCACTCCTGAGAAGTCCCGAGCCTCTCTGTCTCTGCATTAGAGATGCGGAGGGCTAGAAGGCATCTTAGAGGGTCGTCGAGTCCAATCCCACACGTGGGTGGGATCACATGCATCAAGACCATTCATGGCTAGGGTTATCTAATATGTTCTTAAAACCCTCAGTGACAGATACACAACAATATGCCTGCAAAGCCCTTTCCAATATTTCACCACAATCACAAATGGAAACATTTCTAATGTAGAGTTTAAACTTTTTTCACCACATATCAAGATGATCTATTCCTATCCTTTGGTAAACACCATGCCCTTTTCATAGTTTCTTCAATGTTTGAAGGCTGTTCAATCTTCTCTTCATTAAGCAGATTTCCAGGTTTTTCTCAGACCCCTCAGTCTGTCCTTGTAAATCATAGAATCATAGAATCATAGAATCATTAAGGTTGGAAAAGACCTCTAAGATCATCGAGTCCAACCATCAACCCAACACCACCATGCCCACTAAACCATGTCCCTAAGCACCTCATCTACACGTCTTTTAAATACTTCCAGGGATGGTGACTCAACCACTTTTTCGACCGAGTGGAAACCATAGCTGGGTCCTCTTCTGGGAGGGCAACAACTACTAGTTGAGTTGGTCTTTAGAGCCAGGAGGGGGACTGCGCCCCACCCGCTCCCCTTCCCTGCATGCCCTCCCTCATGACACG
>NW_008825614.1:11750354-11767715 GCF_000699105.1 Pygoscelis adeliae | reverse complement strand
TTTTTTGTTGTCTTTAACAACAGCGGCCAGATTGTGTTCTAGCTGGGCTTTTGCCTGTCTCATTTCCTCTCTGCATGACCTAATGAGATCCCTGTACTCTTCTTGAGTCGCCTGCCCCTTCTTCCACAAGTGGTAAGCTCTCCTTTTTTTCCTGAGTCCCAGCAAGAGCTCCTCGTTCAGCCCGGCCGGTCGTCTTCCCCACCCGTTCTTCTTATAGCGTATGGGGACAGTCTGCTCCTGCGCCTTTAAGACTTCCTTCTTGAAGATCGTCCCTTCTAATCCCATCCAGAGCTCTGGATGGCCTTTTCTGAACTGTCTTATTTCTTGCTCTTCTATGCTGACCATAGTCCCTCCAGGTGAAGGCTTTCCTGCTACTGAATAACATGGGTCAAATATCTCCCACATTGTCAGTGTACCACTCCTAGTACTCCATCCTATGTTTTAAGAAACCACAACACATTGTTAATTAGTATGTACTTTGCAGTCTACCATAGCTTCAGGATCGTTTTTGCCCTGCTTCTTTTCCAGCCACTTACATCTTTGTATTTATCCCTGCTGAGGTTCGTCTTGTTGATTTTGGATCACTTATTCAGTATGTCAAGATAATTTTGAATATCCTCCTCCAAAACGTCCGCAATGATTGTTTCTTGTATAGAGGCATCAACAAAGTCATACAAATGGGTGATCAACAGCTCTTTGTCTAAGACTTTTTCATTCCCAGAGAGCAGGATCAGATCAGGGAGTTTCTTCACTACACACAGTTGAGTTTGCCACATTTAACTCAAATCCAGCATGATAACAGCATGCTAATTTTTTGCCATCACGACAGCTGAGAGGTTTTTAACCAAAAATACTCCAAAACCTGCATGTAATTCAAACTCCTCGGGGCCTGCCCGCTGGCCACAGCCCCTAGCTCTCCCTGCTTGGTAATGGTCACCTCCTTCCTGCCGCAGCTGCCCACAGTCCCCACCAGCCCAGCACCAGGCTGGGGGCTCTGCCTCACTGGCACCCCCCAGACCAGTGCTCTGAGTGCATGGGGGTCCTCCCCATGGCTGCCAGACAGCCCACCCGCTGCTCCCCAGCACCCTCGGGTAAAGCTGTCATACTGCCATCAAGCTGTCAGTAATGACTCCCCGAGACGGTAAGTACCTGGTGGAGGCTAACGAGGGGCTTTGCAGTCCGGAGCACCCGCTCCCTCCACACCACAGCGGCTTTTTGCTCCGGCGGTGGTGACCCAAGCCTCCCGCTGCCATTTACCTGCCAGGCCAGCTACTCTCCTTAAAGCCGAAAGGGACAGGTCCAATGCCCTCTTTTCTTGGCAATTCTACCCTGGCACTTTTTAAACCCAATTTATTTTTTTCCAGACTTTTGCAAATCAATTGCTCAATCATCTTTAGGGTCTTTCTGGGAAGTGACATGAGGCTATACATTATTCCTCTGGTCTCCTTCTTCCTTTTATTACGTCAAGTCCATGCCAACGTCTTTGGAGCGAGTGGATGTGCAGAACTGCCCAGTTCCCGGGCTTCCTCCTACCACTGCAGCATGGGCAAAAGCAGCTGGCAAAATCAGATTAATAGGTAGATCCCCATTTGAAATGAGAGCTGACTATGAAATAAGAACCAACCTGCAGGTTATGGTCCCATTTTAACTGATTTTTCTCCTCAGAAGTGATTCGTGTGGGAGAGGAACGAAATTGTATTTAACAATGTGCCTTGTCTTGAAATTGAAAGCCTAGGATCTGCACTGCACCTATTAAATATAGCTTCAAAAAGGACTTATTTCTGCTAAAGTTAGCATTTGCCTTACATTCCTTATCATGCATCAATGACTAAAAACATTTACAGACAATGACGGCTGAGAAAGAAACCGAAATTTTTAAGTGGAATCTAATTATAATGCTGTGTTGATAATATTAGGAAAATTTGATTCAGATACTAAAAAAGGCATAAGATTTAGCTTTTTTTTTAAAGAGCTATAAGCTAATATTTCAGCACTCAGGAATAGGTTGGTTGTGGCCTTGTCTCAAGTGCAGCTGCTAAACACACATTGCAATGAATGCAGAACACATAACACAAAGAAAATTACATTACGTTTCTATTGAGTGAGTGTGGCATATGGGAAAGGTGCCGGATTTATGACACTATCCTATAAACTTGGGTTTTATTGGATTTTTGTCAAAATACCTAATACAGAACAGGTGGTGTGTATTCAAAATGCTAAAATAGAGGCTTACAAAGAAGGCATCTGGATCAAAGCTACAGTTATTTTCCTCAGGTAAGAGAGGAGTCAAAGCACAATTAGGAGAGTAAGATCTTGAACTGGAGATTGACTTCAGTGTGAATTCTCTCACTCACACTTTATATGGCTTGGATGAAATGATTGGTCTATCATAAAGCAGAGTATCACAAGCTTAACCACTTAAAAACCTCTCTAGAACTTTTTTTCAATAATTGCATTTATACTAAAAATGCTTCTTCTTATAATAATCACATTATTCAACACAGACAAGGATTGGAATAGGTGAAACAAGTACTGCATAAAATTATTTCATGTGAATTCTGTATTGTCAAATCTGACCCTTAAAAAAAAATTGAAACCCATAAAAAAATCCTAAGGGTATTTGCTGTTTGTTTTGCCACAATATTTTGGGCTATTTTCATTTGCCTTATGCTTTCTGAGCCAGGTCAAAACGGGATGGTGTCTGGTTCCAGCTTTTCCTTACAACCAGGAGCTTTATTTGAAAAAAACCCAAAAAATCCCAACAGACTTGAATGAACTTTTGATGTCCAGGAGAGACGGACTGTAACTAAACCTGCAAATTAGCAAGACATAATGAGAATGCAGCAGTTGCCAACCCTGACCTTACAGACCAGAAAACACGACTGAATTCCTAGAGGTCTCCTGGTGGGAAACACAGTAATGGTTTTAGGTGAAGCATTTTTCTTTCAAACGAAAATCTTGTCAATGAGGATATGTAGAAAAGTATCGTGTTGTATTTTAACAATAGCTATCCAAATGTATCTAGCTGGGAAACAATAATACAGTGTAAGAGTAGAGCAAACCAATCCCACAGTGCCAGAGCCTTTCCTGATGTGTACTATCATTTGGGAGGGGGATAAAGTTAATTGGGAGTTTCTGTGAGGTTGTCTCCTGAGGCTTTTTTCATTCCTTCTTGGATGATTAGGAGTTTCTGAAAGTGCAGCAGATGGAGCTTGTCATGGAGAGTCTGTGAAGTGGGGGTATAACCACTTTTGGGTGCTAAATGTTACTGTTGCTTACGGGAGTTCCTGGTATAACCAGGGGAAAAGGCAAGAGAGATGCTGCTATTTGACTACCTTTGTTTGCCCAACTGGGCAGCAAAGGATCAAGGGAGAATAGGAGAAACAGTCAAATTCTTGCCAGCATCGCACAAAATTGGGAAGAGAAAGAACAGATGGTAATTCCTTTGATGCAAGGAGCCCATCTGCTACTGCTTCCCCAATGAGCTCCTGGAGATACTATGTGGAAAAGCTGCAGAGACAGCCTGTGAATGGCAAATGTGAATGTGGGTTATATAGGAGAAGATGGAAGAGAGAGTAATTCTGCTCGTGGAAGGGGAGCTGGACTTCTGCTCAGCTCTTGGTAAGTCCCAAAAAAGGCTTGTGAAAAGCCAAAACAACTCAGCTATGTAGGACAACATGCAAAGTAACCGCTCCCTGACGCCCCACATTGAACACACCTGAGTGATAACATCTTCTGAAAACCTAGTTACAAGCAAATTCCATGCAAAGATCATATTATAGCTGTGGTACCAGACTGTACAGTCCTGCAGAACACCTCAGTTCTGCTATTGACATCGTCTCTGATCACACCTCTCATTCTTGCCTGCTTTGATGAGCAAAGAGGTAAATATACCTTGATATTATTTAACATTGATGCCTGATGATTACCATTTATTATTCCTTTTAAGACGAATAAGTTCTTGAATCTTTCTGGTTTTCAGGCTGCCTGAAAACTCAGGCAGCTATTATCGTCACATTTATCTGTATGATATGAATGGAACAATCTCTGCAAACACAGATAGAGACATAAACTTATCTGAAAGAAAGATGGTACTTCAGAGCATTTGGTACAACCATGGGAAAATAAATGTGGGCACCTGATCACCCTTCTGCTTCTGTCTGACTTCCAGCTGCTCTGATGTCTGCTGCTGATCACTCAAAGCTGTTGTTGACAGGCAACTGAATAAATAGGAAACATCCTTCAATAAGAAAATTCACCACCATGGAGAAGACAATACAAGTGCCCAGCTAAAAGGAGAAAACCAAACGCTAACCCCCCCCTCATCCCTACTTTTTTTTAAGAGCACTCCCTCTCCTTAATGTTGTGAGAAAATGGCAGCTGCCACATTTTAAGAGATTTGGCAATTTACTGATGTTAGATGCAGAAGGGAAGGTTGATTTTCAGACTTGTCACAGATTCTCTCTGCAAGGGATCTGTCAGAGTAGAAACATGTTTTGGAAATGAATTAGCAGGATGAAGGACTTGTTTTGAACAAGGGATTCCTCATAGGAATGGTCAGGGGATGCATGTCTCTTGGCTGACCTCTATAGCCTTTAGCTGGCGTCCTTTGACTCCAATCCATGGAAAGCTGGAACAGACACGCGTTCACACATACGCTTCAAGGTTATCCAAAGAAAAGGGCAAGCAGAATATTTTTTTTCATTGTCTTTTACAACAAGCAGTTGAGATTTGGTGTTAAATAAATACAAAACAAGACTTAAATACCCACAGGCACACATTTATTTATATACTTGTTTATAAATAATGATATTACAGGAGCATCATGACTTTGCCTTGATCAAGGGTTGAGTTACTGAGCATAACGAGCTATGGTTGATAGGATAATGCAAATGACTGAGTGTGATGAACCTTGGGACAGGCCGTGGATCAACAAGCGACTGGAGAACAATATCTGAAACTGCTGGGGAAGTGGTATCGCTGTGGACAGATTTGGCTGGTGGCCTGTGTCGACATCTGGCTGTAAGTCTCCCAGCACTAGAGAATACTAGAGACTGGGGGAAGGCATTGCTCTGAAGACATCCAACACCTCATGGAAGCAGATTGCTCAAGGTAGAACCATCACGTTGGCACTGAGCTGCTGCCCAGAGCCTGACACAGAGACAGGTTGGACAGAGCAAGTGTCACTTCCCCCTGGGCTTGACTGTGCCAACTCACCGTGCATGGTGAAGGTCTCAGGTAATCCTGTGTGTGTGTGCGCCCATGCGTGTAGCCTTTCCTGATACAGCCTGTCCCTCGCTTGGTGAACTAAGTTGAGCCTGGCAGTATCGCATTGTCTGGTGTTTCTTTTCCACCCGTGACAGATCAAAACTAGAAAAATAGAGAAAAAGAGAAAAGAGGAATGGAAGGATGACTTTGGCAATATGACAATAAGAAGAAAATAAAAAGCAAATCAGAAAATGTATGGGAAATGCGTGAGACACTAGTGACTGGCTGAGAAGGGAATCGTCAGCGGATCAGAGAGGGAACGAGGGTGTTAGGCATTCGTCCACCCAGAGCAACCTTCAGGGATGGCAACCTGCCATCTGATTCTTGTCATCAGTGTCTGGGGATATGACTGGAGGGTGAAATGGGTCCTCCCTTCCTGGCCCTTCAGGAAACACGACCAATGGTACATTGCTTCTCCCATGCTCACGGGAAATAGATGTCAGGAAAGGAGCTGCTTGAGATGACAAGCCAGCTGCCTGCCCCAGTGTGCGGCTCTCTCTTCGGTCTGGGGCTTCATGTGCTCCAGATTCTACTGTCTCGATAGAGAGGCTTGAATAAAAATATCAAGAGAAAACTTACTTAGGTGACTAAGCACTAAAAAAAAATGAAGGGAGAAGCCTATTAGAGCCATCCTGGTAGATAAAACTTGATGTTGAAAAATGAGATTATATACAGGAAAGCTGTTGGCAGCTTAAGGGGAAAAGAAACCTCACTATTAAACAAAGTTTCTTTTAAACTATTGCTATTAATCAGCTGTGGTTGTAATGACTGGATGCAATAAATGTAGGTAGCGGTTACATTAGCTGTTCTGAGACTCCCAATTTTCTTTTTAACCAGTGATCTGCTTAAAGAGAAAAGCAAAAATTATTACAGGTGACCAAAATTTCCCGGTGGATCACTTCCCTGATGCCGTGCAGCGCACAGCATCACAAGCTGCCAGGCTGGCTCAGGGAGCAGGGAGGATCGGGATGCTGGGACTCTGGGAGCAGGCACTGCCCGAGGCACTGCTCCCCAGACACCCTCCCATCTAAACCTGACAGGCTATCCCAATTCAGAATTAGTTTAGCATGGCTAAACTGCTTCCTCTGCCTGTGGTTAACCTCTACACAGCTACTTAAATCTTTGGAGCGTGAGGTACTGACTGGCAGCGTGAAGTTTAAAAAAGCCTTTAAAGATAAAGGTCTCTGCCACCTTTTGTTTCATTTTCTCCACATCACACAGATCTGATGTTTTCACTGAATGGCTCTGTATTAATGGTGTCTATTGCTTGAGCTAGGAATGATGTCTGAAATAAATCAGTACTTCTCTAAAAAATACTTCATGCTGAATGTTGCAGACCTGCCGATACATGTGAAAGATCACATTTACCTGTTCCACAGACCACAGGACATCTCATCATCTTAACCGCTAAAGCAGCTCCATGCTGACACACAGGGACAGCAGAACTGTACAATGCCCAGGGTGAGTGTTTGGTCTTTCAAATGACGAAGGTAGGTTTTTGTGGTAAATTCCTGATGTGTTTCTGCACTTCCCACTGCATCATTTGCAGACATTTCTGAACAACAGGTAGCAGCGGGCAGGGACAGCTCATGCCTACTGCAAGAATTATTTGCCATAGGCATCAATGCTTTACATCTCTGCTCTCTGTTCTTCCTTGTGGGTTTGTATGTCAGTAGTTCCCAAGCAACTTCATTTGGTTCCCTGGGAGACAAAAAGTCTGTTTGTTTGCTCTTTGAGCAGCTTTGTTTTTCTTAAACCCCTCTTTGACACTATGTAGCACTCTGTTCTGCATATTCCTCTTCTTTTTGTCCTCTCTCAGTTCCCCTTTATACTCCTTGCTTTCCTCAGGCTTCTCCTGCCGCCATACCATTGACAATACTAAGTTGTCCTACAAAAGCTACACTTCTTCAGATAATTTAGTTTCATATTTATACTGCATAAAATAAAAGATAAGAAGCCTGTCTCCTGCAAAGCTGTTAATAAAGTGAAAATTCACAGCCTTTCTATATATAAACTCTAATCTAAATAATACTGTTGTCACTGCTGGGTTCAGCTGCTATGTACTGACAAGACACTGATAAAATATACATGTGATGTATCCCCATCCTTAAAAACACATATAAAAGAAGTAAATACCAATGAGACCAATTATTTTTCACTCAGTGTAATGAAATGTGCCAAAGCCAGCAAGGACTCATTGTGAATGTATCGATCCCATGTCCAAGGCTATTCTAGTCACAGCATTGGAGGACATCTCAGACAGATGTCTCGTACATCTCCTCCCCATGACAGCAGTTGTTCTGCCATTCCTTACAGCTGTCTGTCTAGCCTGTTCTTGAAAATTTTACTCATGGAGACTCCACAGTTGGGGAACCTATCTGTAGACTCTGCCTTCGGTTTATAACTGAAGGAAATGGTATGCCTGACAATTTGGGAGGCCAAGTAAGTTGAGAAAAATGAATTCTTATATTTATTTTTGATTCTTTTACTCTAGGCTGCTTAACAACTGGAAACAAACACAAGAAAAAAAACTTCTGAGAGACGTGGCATAAAAACCTCTATCATTTTTGGGTTTGGTTTTTTTTTTCCAGAAGGGCTAGTGCTTCAGGGTGAGAGAATTGAACTTGCTAGCCAGGAGTTACAGAAAGATCTCCCAGTACCGCGTGGCTTACAAAGTGGCAGAAGAAATGCAGCACTGGTGAATGCAAAGCAGTGCACGTGGTGAAGAGTGACCCTAATTCTATGTTCCCAATAGCGAGTTCTCATGTCAGCTTTTATCAGCAAGTATTCTCCTACGTCATTACAGATAGTTCTTTGGAAGATAAAGCTTCCTACTTGCCAACCATCAAAAAGACCAGGAAGGGAATAGAAACTATCATTTGGTACTCCATAAAGTCACAGTGTACCCAATCTTGTGTGAAGCTCTGGTCGCTTAAAAAATGAGATTTTACAACTAGAAAGTATACAGGTAAGGAAGGTCAGATTGGTCAGAAATAGGAAACAATTTCCGCTGGAGAAGAAAGTGAAGAGGTTTGGTTTCCTCAGCTTGGAAAAGAGATTACTGAGGACATGATAGAGGTCTAGAAAAACATAAATCATGTGGAGCAGGTGGCGAGGGAATGATTAGCCATTATTTTTCATGAGACAAGAACTATGGGGCACTAAATGAAATCATCAGGCAGCAGGTCAAAGACAAATGAAAGAAAGCACTTTCACACGCAGTGCCTAATTGCATTGCAGGATGTAACATCCTGTTTTGTTTGGATGCCCAAAGTATAAATAAATTCCAAAAGCTACTAGATGGGTTCATAGAAGAAAGGTCTGTCAAGGGCAGCTGTACAAGATGATGTAGATACAATCTGTAGATCAGGAAGTCTCTAAATCAGAAATTGCTGGAAACTGGAGGACCTTGGAAAAAATATGAATCTAAGATTGCCCTGGGTTTTATGGCTTTTTCTCTCCTGTCTACCACTGGCTATAGTAGAGTTATAATATATCAGATAGATAGGGTATATGGACCTTTGTTCTGATATAGTACAGCTGTTCATCTGCTATTTGGCCAGAATGACTATTTACAAACGCTATGTAGTCAGAAGTGGGAAATCATATTAGAATAATTTATGTTGATTGTTTCAATGAGATTACCAAGCATGCAGAAGCAACACTACTTTTCCCTTAAAGAGAATCTACATATCTTGAATAGTAAAAAAAGTTCAAAACCTTAAAGTTGGAGGAGTGGAGACATGAGAAGAATAGAAATATGTACAAATGAGAAAAAAAAAGAAAACACAAGGAAGTAGATCGCCTCTGTGAGGTTGAAATCAGCACTCCAACGAAATCACAAGTTTTTCCACTGTTTGAAGCAAGACTAGGATTTCATGTGGAGGATTACATTTTGTGAGGAGTCAATATGGCAAAATGATGACAATATCAGATCTGTCATTTCTCTCCCTAACCAGGGCTAGGAGGAAAAATTAGATTTTTTTTTTTCCCAAAACTGACTGAACTCAGAATTCGATAGATAAATCATATGAACTGAGGAAATGCACAGAAATGATAAGGTGGATTAAAGACCAGAGCTGCCATGTACACCCAGTCATCTTCTTCACATTGTTTGTAAAGGTCATGCCAAGGAATTTAAGACAGACTTAAACCAAAGTACTACCTTATGCATCAGTATTTAACTTACCTTCCAGCTCACACCCCAGCCAATGCCAAAGATGTATTATGAAATCAATCAACAAGAGATCTGACTTCCATTATGATAAGGAATGATAATTACTAGGATCATCTTGACAGATAGGTCCTGTAAGAAATTAGTATTACTAGAAGAAAAATCTATTTCCTCAGCTAAAATAATAAACTGTTTTACCTCAGTGTCTCTATAACAGATTTAGAGAAAATATTCTTCAAATAATACATGCCTAGGAAAGATTTTAGTATTAATCTCCATTCACAGGACACCTAGGATTATTTCAATCCAAAAATTATTTCAGATTATTCAGGTACATACTAGATATTCTTTATATCCCCATTGAGCCTTGCAACTTCAGAAAGTTGTTCTTTAAAGAGGGTGATTGTTTATCGTTTTTGTTATTACACATATTACTGAAACTTAAATCACATTACCATGTATGAAGATCTAAGTAGTATCTTGAAACAATGCAACGTCCACTTAATTGGCCTAGATACATAGGAAAGTTTTGCTTCCATTTAATGTCTGTATTTCTTTAAATCCTTTCAGAGTCTAAAACTTAGGAGTAGGTGGTAGATATTTTATTTGGGTTTCTTTCAGCATATTTCAATGGAAATGTTTCAGCATGTTTCCTTGGGGGGGCGGGGTCATTTATACGTTTTTAGAGGCAATCCTAATAGATTCCATTTGCCTCTTTTCATGGGATTTTCCTGCCCCTGTAGACCTGTATCCCAGCTGTCAGTGCCCAGACAGAAGGGGTGTACATATATTTGAAAGATATGTTCGAAAAGGAAGAAGTTCTCCTCAAACAGTTTTCTTCAGCTGCATTTTTCTATGCTTCTGTGATTTGCATTTTTATCAGACCTCACTGGTGTCAGAAAAGCAGCAGGATCAGGTTTTATTTTCCGACAGAAATTTCCATATGGGTCAGCCTTTTTGATCTCATAATATTCTGCAGCACTGGAGAACAAACTCAGTCAAATGATCATCAAAACATGGAAGCTGTAGATAGATCACTGGAAGTTTTTGGCCCCATTTTTCCTCTATTCAGCCCAAACTACTTTATTTTTAGATTATACCACTTTGTACCTCTTCCATAAATACTCGATGTTTTCACTTTGATTGCAAGTTCATAATTAATTTATATTAACACATTTAAATCCAGAACAGGCAGCCATATAATGATTTACAGATTTTAATAGTTCTTTGCCATCTCCTGTCTCTTCTTCCATTTATCATCTACTCCCACAGTTTCTTACCAAAATGAATAAACTTTAATCCAGCTGGTAAATCCCTGGATAAGCTTCATCTGCAGAAGCTACAATGCTGACCCCAAACTTTGAACTTCCTGTATCTTGTGTAAATAGGGCTGGCTATTCCTCAGCATTGTGTCCTTCACATCCAGGGCTCTTAGTTCCTATGCCCAATAAATGCTCTGTAGCCAACAGCTTGATGGAGTTCAGCTACCTAACCTAGAAAACAAGTACTGGCTCATTCATATCTTACCTGCAGCTTCTGCAGAGCCTGAAAGTACCCCAGGCTGTGAACCCGGGCTGTGTCTGGTTTCCCTGTTCATGAGTGATGTGATAGAGCAAGTTACTCACAGAGCCTTCAGAGGAATATCTAAACACAAGCTTTGCTCTAAAGACGGATCAAGAAATTATACAAAGCTACGGAAAAACAACAAGACCTGCGTGTAATTCCTTTCCTCAGCTTTTTTCAACATTCCACCCCTCCAGTCCTCACCTTTCCAGGCAGCCACCTTCTGCTTTGCTCTACCTGATTCCAGGCCAGTTCTCCGCCTTCTTACTCTCTCCAGAAATGGATCATCAGAGAACTCCTTATTAAAAAATCCCTGTCTTCTGCTACCAGGTAGCTTTCCTCAAGGACTTTCACACCTAATGCAAGGCTTGTTACAAGCTTAGATAATTGGATGAGTTCCTCAGATAGGAGCCAAAATTATTCTGATTACTTTAACTAGCTCTTTGTTTATTTACTCTTCAGAAAATATTAAAGCAACACCCAAAGATCTAAGGTTCTAGTTAAATGTAATTCATTACGACTCTTTCTGGTTTTGCTGGTATACATTTTTCATCAAGCACCATCAAATTGGCAAGTAATATATTTCTGATTTTTTTTTTGGACCATTAAAATAGCATAGTTACTACATGCTAGTTTCTGAACCCAGCTGCATCACTTGTGTCATATCAACCTTACTTTGATTTTTCCAGTTCACATGGGGAAGTAGCTTTCAGTAACTGGGTCAACAGGAGGGCAAAGTTTAATTACAGTTCAGAGTAGTCTTGATCATGTGTTTCCTTTTTTCTGATGAAACCCAAATAAGATCAAAGACAACAGGTCATATTTTCTGCAGTATGGGCCCTGTACTGCTAACAGGGACAGTCAATTGCAAAGTCTTTTGGGCATTGAGCAGTTAGCTCATTTCCTGATATAAAAGCAACTTTTGCAGAATTAAAATTTTCCACTGGGAAAAATTTCAGTTTACGGTTGGAATCATTGAAATGAAATATTAACTTCATTGAACTCAATGCAGAATATACTTCAGTTGAAGTAAAATTCAATATTTTTCCAAGTTACCCAAAATGTGTCATTCTGAAGCACTTCTACAATAAACTGCAACTGTTGATTGCAGTGCATTGTATGATACAAATTGGAGTGCCAATCTCCATTCTTTCTTAACGTCTTGGTTTCCCTGACATAATTCAGTGTGTTCTTCATTTAAACAACATGGGTGGTGCATTGTGGGAGCCACAGGACTCTCATAGTGCTATGGAAAATGTGTCTGACCAGGAAATTCTGCATTATAGCAAGCATCAGGTTGCTCAAAAACAACATCCAAGATGCAATGCACAATATTGGAAAAGCCGTATGTGACAAATTACTCTAAGCATTTTTAAAACCAAGAACTATTTTTCATATAATATGACTTGGTCCTGAGGTTATTCACATTGTTATTATACAGTGCAGCAATGTTCATTTGTTGTAGAGCCAAGTTCTACTATCAGTCACAACAAATTGACTTTAAGTGGGGTTGCACTAGCTTATTTAAAACCAGAACATGGTCTGTGTTACTGTAGTTTCATCAGAAGTTACAGCAAAATGTATTTCCCTTTCAGGAATGTCAGTCTGCTTTGTTTTGATGCAATTTTTTAGCATTTCTAGAACAAAATCTTGAGGGGAAAACATTTCATATTTGCATTCCAATTTAGGTCAAAACTAATGCTGCATTATCAGGTTTTCTTAATCTCTTTTTCACCCAGCTCTAGAAATTACCTCTTACAGTCTCGAAGCCTGCCATGTGAGTTGAACTAGGGGACCGCCAACATTTCTGCCTGCACATTTGCCTTGGAGCCTCCACTGATGAGATCCTAGGTAGCTATCGGTCTCTTCTTCACTACACCACTTTTCATGGGACTCCTCCTCTGTGTTATAGTGCTGCTTTTCTTACCGCAGTTTGCGTCATTATTCTTTCTACTGTGGCTTACAAATAAAGTTATTTTCATAAATAGCAATCCAATGGTTTTTATTTCAGCACCAAGGGACTGAAGTACATGCAGTTTTATTAAACAAACCTCAATATATTTCTAAAAGAACAAAAAGAAAATCAATAAAAAGTGACTAAAAATTGGATAAAGATCTGATGCATATGTAACATGAATAATTTTTCTCTGAGAAGACAATGGAAAAAGAGATATTTCTTAAAAAACCAGGATTTTCTGGATACTTATTTAACTCTTTGTCTGCTGGCAAATTAAAAATTCTTTTGGCAGCATTGTGCAGTCAAGAAGTGTTTGTCAGTTTACACTGCACTGCAGTACAGTAAGGCTTCCTTTGCAATGTCCAAGTACCCAAAATTAAGCATGTGCACATTCAGGAAGTACTTACTATGATAATTCTTAATCCAGAAGTACTGAGCGGTTTTACAATGTGGTATTTTCTTTTGTTAAAGAGTCAAATTCTGTTCCTGCCTACAAACCACCGAGGCATGCATGAAACCAGGCCTTGGCCCAGTTGAGCTACTGTGACTGATGCCTTGAAAAACAAAAGCAGATAAACTTGATTATCCGGGTGATGAGACCCTGGCTTGCCTAATCCAGAGCCAGGTGAGCTTTTACCCTTGACTGCAGGACTGCAGATATCCCATATACACACCACCCCCAGCTCTGTGCCCAGCACAGTTTTAAATGTCCCCCTCCTAGAGTCCCTTAATGTCTGCTTCACCACGGGTAAGACCAGGCTAGCTAAGGGAAGACAAACGTTTTTCCTTATGTGTCTATCATAACCTCATCCTCTCAGATGATGTCTCTCATCATCATTTCAACTACAGTATCTTCTAAAATGTCTTTTACTGCTACGTAGGTTTGTAAGATAGGCATGGCAACTCACCACGCATCATTCATAGCACAAACATCGGCTTTCCTGGGGCCCACCACATTCCCTGTGCACTCCACTGACAAAATGAATTTACAGCGTAGGCGTTTGCAGACATCTCACGGGAAAAATAGGAAGAGGGAGCCTGCCACGTGACGAACCCGTCAGGAAAGCTGCTGCAGCCCCAGGCTGTTCATTGCCCCTTCCAGAGGGAAGCGGTGTCACTCCAGAGGATTGCTTGCTTTTGGCTTTGTTGGGCTGGCATCAGAAGTTCCCCTCCCTTCCACAGTTTACGGGTTGCAGAAGCAGACCCCAAATGTTTGACAATTTAAAAAAATAACAGCGTTACTTTGTTTTCCATCATAATTTTTCATTGCCTAGGCTGCTCTGCTGGCAGGCAATTTCATGAAGATACGGTCTGATAAACTGACTTTGAACACTGAGTCAATTGTGTGATTTAAAGTAGGAGCCCGAACTCAGCCAGCAAGTCATAAAGCAAAAAATTCATTAGAAAGAGAGCTGCAGTAAGTCACTCTAATAAAGGGCATCCTAATAGTTTTATGTTCAAAGTGGCCTTTAATGATAAATAATACTGTGTTTGAGAAGGAAAGAGAGTGAAATAATTGTTTATGAAATTGCAATACACGGTTAATTTAGAAGAAAAGGAAGATTCACAGACATCCTGATTTTAAATCCTTCTCCACACAGCCGCCTACCCAAAGGCCATGAAAGACTCATGGATTGGTGGCTATTAAGTGAGATCACTCACGGTATTTCTTTTCCTCTTTCTAGTTACATAAAGGGGTGGTAAGGAAAATTAGACTGACAAATCTTCCCCTAAATGGAAAGAAAAAGCAGAGCAAAAGAAAATCCATCCGTTCTCCCTCATGGAATTTCATGTTATCCCATATAAGGACAAGTTTCTGCAGCACATGAATCAAAAATCCTAAAACCCTGGGTGTTATAAAATCACCAGGACAACTGCCAAATACCAGTTTCAAGGCATCTGTACCAGGCTAAGACAAAATTCAGGGTGCCTGGTAAGCTGAGCTACAATAAACGGCACAACAGATTAATATTTCATGTCTCTCGAACGAAGGCATTTTTTAATAGGGGAGAGACAGAGCAGAAGGGAAGGGGGCAATCACCTTAGCCCCACAGCCAGCAATCGGATGGTTTGTGCCCTCTGACAGGACAGTTTGTACCCCCCGCAGTCCTCCTGCCCCCGGGAGGCCACCAACGAGAAGACGCCACTGTAACATGTCTGGGCTGGGCTGCAGATGCATGACTGAAAACCATTAATGTTGCAAGGAAGGGACGGAGAGCAACCCACGGAACTGGTGTGAAACATAGACAATATTGGGGTGAAAATATGTGGTATCCTACAAAATGAAGGATATTTGAGAGGACTAAGCAATAAAGATCACATCTATCAACTTAAAGCAAGGCTAATCACAGAAACTAATGTTTGCAGACTCATTAACTTGTATCTTGCCTGTATACTGACAGCACATTTTCAAAACAGACAGTGTTGTCATAAAAATTACATTACATAAATATATACAGCTTTATTTATATTAACCTAGTTCGCACTGATTTTGATTCATATACAGTCTTTGCTTCAATTTTCTTTTTCTTGTAGTGTAAATCCCAGTCGAGTATTAAATATTCAGTCACAACTTTTAATGGTCCTTCACACTGTGGCTACGGTGATAATATCTGTACACTGGGTCACACCACATCCTAGCTGGAAAGAGGCTGTGTGGAGAAATTAGTGCTGTGAAAGAAAACATGCTGTGTTCCCCAGGTCTTTGCTTTGCCCATTCCTCATGCAAAACTGGAAAAGCCACAGAAGCCAAAACTGTACCATGCATCTAGTCCTTGTCAACTCGCTGTCTTCTAGTCTCTTCCTTCCAGCTTTTTCTTTGCTGTATCAGTCAGTGGTCCCTGGGGGACGGCTGGGCCAGGCACCACACGCTGTGGGAATGCACCGAGGCAGCGATGGGGAGAGCTCATGGTGTGCAAACAGAAGCATAGAATCATAGAATAATTTGGGTTGGAAGGGACCTTTAAAGGTCATCTAGTCCAACCCCCCTGCCGTGGGCAGGGACATCTTCAACTAGATCAGGTTGCTCAGAGCCCCGGCCAACCTGACCTTGAATGTTTCCAGGGATGGGGCATCCACCACCTCTCTGGGCAACCTGTGCCAGTGTTTCACCACCCTCAGCGTAAAAAATTTCTTCCTTATATCTAGTCTAAATCTACCCTCTTTTAGATTAAAACCATTTCGCCTTGTCCTGTCGCAACAGGCCCTACTAAAAAGTCTGTCCCCCTGCATGATTGTCTGCAAGGCACAGCAAAGAAATGCTGGCTGTCCCTTCATCCTTTAGCTCACTTTCCATCATCACTCCCCAATTTAATCCAGGCTCCCAGACCTCGAGGCTTAGGAATAAACAGCCAGTGCCAGAGAAGTGACAGTTGATTCTTTCGTGCCAGTGTTACCTTTATTGTTAGTACCCACCGAGATCACCTTCTCTCCATGGACACACGTGAAGCCCATAGGTACAAGCAGAGGCACATTGCAGACTTTGATTTTCTAGCAGAGCAGTGAGACAATGCCAACAGGGCTGTAAAGAACAAACAGATGTTGCTGTCGGGCTGAATGCAGTCTCCACACTGTCATCTAGTGGATTTAGTTGTGATATCCAGAGCTCAGTTTAGTACTATACTGGAATTTCACTGGACACACTGCAGCAGAAAGACACTTTTTTTTTTTTTTTCCTGTGCAGTTTCTGCCTTTTCTCACCCCATTCTCTTGGGATTGCTCCTTTCCAAATCCTCTTTTTACAATATTTTTATCATCTCCATTTTAATCCCTTTGTACAACAATGCCTTTTTCTTTGGGTTACTGTAATTCCCGGGCAGGCTAGTTCCCCACTGCCAACTAGTGACTGAAGAATGTCTTCTTTCCTTTCTTTTAGGAAAGTATCTTTTTTCCTTACAGTAAGGTAGAAATAAGTTTCTTGTCTGTGAAAGACAGAATAACTGCCCTTATGGATTTACTATAAGTGGTGTAGGTGCCCTTTGACACCCCTCCAGTTTTCAAAGACAGCTCTACAGGCTGAACACACTGGGTGTCTGTCTGTCTCTTCACATGGCGTCCCTGCCTCTCCAGGCTCCAGCCTCACACCGTTTGCAGTCTCCTATTCTGTGAAATTGCCCAATAAACTCAAGGACTGCAGGGGTATGGAAATTATGACATACAATTATGCTGGTTCTGTTTGCCTAAATCTAACAAGTATGTAACTACAATAAACTTAGCAGATATGATAAATATTAGCAAAGAAGAAATATAGCTTTTGCTGGGACTCAGGAAAAAAAGGAGAGTTTACCACTTGTGGAAGAAGGGGCAGGCAACTCAAGAAAAGTATAGGGATCTCGTTAGGTCGTGCAGAGAAGAAATGAGACAGGCAAAAGCCCAGCTAGAACGCAACCTGGCCGCTGTC
>NW_008825614.1:11734356-11748683 GCF_000699105.1 Pygoscelis adeliae | reverse complement strand
TTGGACCAGGCTGCCCAGGGAAGTGGTTGAGTCACCATCCCTGGAGGTATTCAAAAGACGTGTAGATGAGGTGCTTAGGGACATGGTTTAGTGGGCATGGTGGTGTTGGGTTGACGGTTGGACTCGATGATCTTAGAGGTCTTTTCCAACCTTAATGATTCTATGATTCTATGATTCTAAAGCGGTGTTATTAGCATGACAAGCACTCCCAAAATCCTGAATTCTCCCAGTTCAAGAAGGTCTGCAAGATGCAGCTGTTGGCCTTTGCTCATGACATGGTGGCTCCTAAGGTGTCCACCTCATGCATCGAGGTGGCCAGGAGAAGGTGCTTGCCTTTGTAGCTGTGGATTCCCAGGTGGTGGGATCTTCAATGCTGATCCTATTCCACTGAACCTACCTCTTGGGCTTTGATTTTCCCTTTTATCCTCCTAGTTTCAGTGACCTGTGACCTTCTGTACTTCCTCATTTATGCAGCCAGATTGCTCATTACCCCTGGGGAGTCAGCTCTGAATCCATCCCAAAGGCAACCCATCACTCCATCCGCATCCTGCAGCTGCCCTCCTGAGGAGTCAGCTCCTCAGGCTGACCCAGAGACAACCGATCACTTCGCCCTCGCTCTGCAGCTGTTTTAACCGCAGTGATTTTACAACATCTACCCTATGGTCTACCAGATGTTAAATCAGCAATTAGCTAAATATATTAATGCCAGGTCAGCAATTCTATTACTGCTTTACAGTTATACTAAGTCAGTGATTTGGCCAGTCTCTGTCCCATCGGAAGAAATGCTAAATATGTTTGTGCTGGTTTGGCAGTTTTGTCACTGGCCCATCTCAGCTCAGTGATCCCTTTTCTGTACCAAGGTTCTGTGACACAAACACACACACACACACACACCCCCGCTGCCTCCATCTTTTCTCTTGCAAAAACTGAGACAGGGAAAATGACTTGTCAGAAGTTACAAAGGAGGAATATGAAGCCATTGACATGTAACAGAAAGGGGAGTGAGACTTTAAACATTGTTTAGTCTAACAGTTTACAAACCACAAGCTAATAGTCCAGACCAGCTTTTCTTCTCTAAAACTGTGCTTCTGCATTCACATCAGAGACTCTATCAAAAACCTTTTGCATGAGTGCATTCTGAGGTTATTTTTAATAGAAATCTCTGTTTTAATAACCAGTTTAATGACCCTCTGCCAAAAACTCTGTACAAAAGTCTGTTCCACAGGCTACGGTATTGGTCTAGCTGGGAAAGAGGCCCATTGCCACATTCATTGCTGACTCCTAGACAAAAGCTGGGAGTGCAGAATTCAGGCAACCTGCTCTAGAGAAACCTGGCTTCTTCAGCAACTAATTTTCAATAATTTAGATCGACTTTAATGATAATAAATACATTAAGCAGGATATGATGCACAAAGGACATAAGGAGTTCAGAAATTGGTGTGTGTACTAGATATGACTTAAGCTGGAAATTAAGTCTGTGTTAGACCTTGCTAGCAGGTGGCCACTCTCCTGGAGACGATGGCTAACCTGCCCCGCCACCGAGCTCTTAATAGAAGCCCGTCCCTGTTGAAAGGACCACTGGAGTAACAGAATTCAGGCCAGGAGAGAAATTATTTCAGAGCAGAATTCTCCTTCTATACTCATAATGAATACATAGACCAAGTCTCCCAAGTAAGGCAAGTGGATATACTTACTTTGTTACTTGCAGTTAACCTCATTTTTCAGGGGAAGTCTTGGTCCATTTCTCAATTCCGATGTGTCTCATTTCTGAGCTCTGTCCCGCTGTGCTATTTCCAACTGGTACAATTTGGTTTAATTTAGTAAAATTGTCACCTGTATAAATTATCATTAGTAAAAATCATAATAGTAGAATTTTAAGTGTCCACTCTATTGTAAAAGCATTAAGTTTCATAGGCCTTGCGTATACCACAAAAAAAACAAAACAAAGAGGAAACCTCTCTATTTAGGCACGCTAACAAAAAGAAAAAAGAACTTAAATACTTTTCACACAGGGATAGGAGACTGAAATCACTGAGAAAGATGAGAAGTGGTGAACACAGCCTCAAGAGGAAACCAAGACCTGATATTTCTTTTGAGCTCTTTGCTTGCTGGAAAAATGGACAGTCAACTGCAGGAATAGAAACTACCATCCCTCCCGCTGCTAGAGGTTTCCCTACTGCTACAGGACAAAGAAACCCTCAGGAGCGTGAAAACACGAGCTCACGGTGTGGGAACTACAGTCGGCATTACCGGGGGCTTTCTGAGCTCTGCTTGTGAAACAAGTTCAACAACCCTTGAACAGATACAATCACATGACGATTTTTCGTGCTGTGCTTCTGCTATTGTTTCCTTTTTGGGGAATATGCAGCCCCTTCGCTATGGTTTTAGGTAACATTACACATTGAGCACTGGTATCACAGCTTCTGGGTATCTTGAGAGCTAATGCGTGCCTAGGATTGGAGGACACGGGCTACTTAGTAATGTAGCCGTGGGCAGAGAGTGGATTTTATGTTCTTCACCTCCTTGTGCACTACTCTCACAGAAAAGTTTACTGGTCCCTCAAGGTGTAGTGATTTTCTCCTTAAAACCTGTGGTGGGCCACCACCTGCTCATTCATCCCTCATTCATCCCTCAGTGGGATGGGGGAGGAAACAGCAAAAAAGAAAGGGAAAACTCGGGTTGAGATAAAGACAGCGAGATCGCTTACCAGTTACTGTCGCAGGCAAAACAGACTTGCCTCAGGGAATTTAACTTAATTCATTGCCAATTAATATAAATATTTGATTAGTGACTTGGATTTTTCTTTCAAAAAAAAGCAGCAAACATTTATACACAAGGAAAACACTTTTCCTCCCCCATTCCCAGGCTCAGCTTCACTCCATCACTCCAGGCACCTCTCCTCCCCCCTTGTTACCACTGCAGGGTACACTCAGTCCCTTCATGGAGGCAACAGGCAGTGCAGGGGTTGGGGTCAGGACATAGCAGTTTCTCTCTGCTGGTCTTTCCTAAACTCCAGTGTGGGCCCTCTGTGGGCTGCAGTCTCTTTGGGGGTGTACCTGCTTCAACATTGGCTCATCCATGGGCCGCAGTCCCTCTGAGGAAGTATCTGCTCCAGTGTGGGTCCTCCATGGGCAGCAGTTATTTTGGGAATATCTGCTTCACCATGGAGCACTTCCTCCTCCAACTTTGGTGTTCCCTCTGCTATTTCTCACTCTTTTGTTTCCTCCTCCTCTCTCTCTTTGATGTTTTCTACCCTTTCTTAAATATGTTTTCCCAGAGGCACCACCAGTTTGGGTAGTGGGCTCAGCTGCTGTCCTGCAATGAGTACCTTGTGGACCCAGCTGGAGCCAGGGCATCCCCTGGCCTCCTCCCACAGAGGCCCCCCTTGCAGCCTCCCCACTGCCGAAACCTTGCCGCTGACACCCAATACAAAATTATATACCTGTTATCAGAAAAAAAAAATCACATGTGCATCTTATTAATCAAGTAAGAAACCACTAGCATGCTGTTATGATGTTTTACCCTCCAGATTTCTTCCCAGACTCTCTCTCATTAAGACATTGCCTAGAGTCAGAACCAAAGGGATATCTCAGCCTGACTAAACCAAGGAGCCCTCCAAAAACAAACCTATTTGCTAATTTCCAGTTTATTCATCAAGCAGTTCACCTCCCAGTCACCACTGATCTTTCAAAAAAGAAGCTTCAAGAAGTAAAACAACATATTTTCAATCCACTTTTTGCTTTCTGCAAATTGTATCCACACCAGAATTAATCATGAATGCGCATAATAACCAAGAAAGAGTTACAAAGCAGACAGGGCTACAGAAAAACAGCAGGCATTTCTTCTGCTGAAATCCCAAGAAGGCCTCCAACCAGCTCTGTATAGGAAACAGCACTTGCAGCTATAGCATCCATATGTCTAATCATCATTGACTATGCGTTTGACCCTTCTCCTGTTCCCAACACGCAGACCAATGGAGAAAGTGAGGTGCTCGTCAAAACATTACAGAACAACTCTCTGCAGTTTCTTATCTCCCTTGCAACAAAACATCCCAGGAGTACAGAACAGCTGAAAGCCACTTGCACTAACCAGCAGAGAGTGCATCCCCACCAGACAGCAGTGGGACTTCTCATCTTACTCCGTTTTTTTTTCCCTGAGAGCCTTTCTTTACATTGTGTATGGCAACCTATCATCCCAGTGCCAAATTAATACAAGTCAAAAGCATTCTGGGACTAGTGTTCACAAATAAATCTAGTACAAGTACCCTCAGGATACAGTCATTACTAAACATCTCTTTCATCTTGCTCATTATATCAGGGTGAAGCTTTTTTGAAATATGTCTATGTGAGAGACAGCAGTGACTTACCCAGAATATAAATTGTTATAGCAGAGTGCAAAGATGTCTTTCAACATTAATACCACAAAATCAACAAAGTTTACAGAGCCATTAAACCTTTAGAACTAATCTTATTTACACATATAGTCACCTCCAAATATTAAAGCATGTCATAATTTTGTGCTTTATTCATGCTCTCTTTCCCATACTCTTTCTATAAAGAGTATCTTTTTGTCATAACAACATTTTAAAATTTAAGGTTTAGGGACTCATGCATGTTTAAGTCTTGTCTGTAGCCGTTTCAGGTCTTATCAGAGAATAAATTTGCTTTGGATGTACTTGTACCTCAGAACAGGTTCAACCGTAGTTAGCTGCATGAGATGCAGAGCAGAAATGCTGAGCAGCAACATCAGGCTTCCCTACAGAAAGCTTTTCTTGTTGGCTTTTCTGCTGAGCTGCCCATTTACATTGTAGTTGCTGGAGATGCCCACAGGTGAAGCAGACAGTACTAAAGACAACTCGTGTTTGGTCCTCTGCTATGCAGGTCTGTGCCAAACCAGCACGACCGCAATAAGAGGTTTGATGTTAAATGTGACATTTATGCACATATCCAGACTGCCTCTTCTATGGAGCAGATGGTCTTCAGGCTTTTTATGCCGCTCCCTGTAGCTACTCCTTGTAGCCATAATGCTGCTCCTTGCAGGTATTTTCCTCTGAGCAGCTGTCTGAATGGACAGTGGCCAATTTATCAGTCACGGCAATTTATCAAAGAGATTCCAATATTGGCAAAATCGCTATGAAGTTAATACACTGGAGACTGGAACTGCAGAGAGTGGTTTAAAATAACAGCAACCTGCTGAATATGGCATCATTGAACCCAAACTGCAAATTACATTAAAATATATTTGCTTATGGAGCTTGACCAATTACAAATGTATAACAACCCCGACATATCTCGAGGATAACTGCCACTGAACTAATTTTTCCATGTTGATAAGATCAGACAATTTTCCCATTGCCAATATGCCTCGGCAACCCACTTGTGATAATGAACAGAAAAAACCTGCATTTTTTTCTACCTATATGATTTTGTCTTACTGTTGTCTTTTTCTTAGTGTGTTGATATTTGCTCCTATTTGGAAATAGATGATCTTTGCTGTTTTACTGACACAGGGATTCTTAATATTGGTATGTTGATTCCATTTGTCTTTTCCTCCTGCACTAAGAACTGGGCACAACAAGGAACGTGAATCTCTTACACATTATATTTATAGACAGTTTTGCAGAAGTTTCCTGTAAAGCGTACTGCCAGATACAGTTAAGATTCTGCAGATAACTCTTTAAAGGAAAATGCCTGTTCCACCAGCTCACGAGCTGTTGTCGTGATCCTGATGGTTTGTATCAGGAAAACTTCCACCCACCTACAGAATATGTCTGCTATACCTACCAAGTATTTTTGACCTTTCTTTGGTTCTGACTAAATGCCCTAGAAGATGAATTTGCATGGTGGGCCACAATCTATCTCCTGCTGGGCTCTAAGGAGAGCATTCTTTTTTCTTGTTACTTGCAGAATGATTGCATGCACAGGTAGAGCATTTATCTTAGTCTTCATTCATATCCATTGTATTTATAGCCTGTTATTTCCAATCTGCATTGTTTTGTCTATTCCTCAAAGTCCTCCTGAGAGAACACTACGGACTAAACAACGTCTTTCAGGTTTGTGTTGGTGCTGCCCTTTCTAGTTCCTTATGTCTTTGAGCATAAACAAGAAGCTCTCTATGCCAAACTTAATTTGGTTCAGTTTATTGCAGGATTCAATATTGAATCCTGCAATAAATTCTCCTTGCCTAGGCTTCTTCTAGTGCTTCTGGTAACACTGCATCTTGTTTCTGCAGTGCCCGAGATTCAGGACAGTCTCTGTACTTCTAAAGCACAAGAGACTTTTTTTTTAATCAATGTGGTTAAATCATTAAAGAACCAGACAGGCAGAGAAGTACTGTAAGCAGTGAGATTAACAAAGTGCATCCAACATCTCCAAAGAGATGCTCCCCCAGTGCTGCAATCAGTATCCTCTCTACAGTACCCCCTGTTCAGACCCATATTTTCCCTGGCCCAAATACAGCACCCTAACTTCATCCCACATTGTTTCCTGGTAGGGTACAAGTCAGCATCTCTTGCGGCTAGCTGGGAACCACACATATGCTAATTTGCGGGCTAACCTGAGAGCTGAGTTCTCCTTGCCTTTACCGCAGTGTTGGGGGAAGGAAGGACTTATCGTTTTTCTCATCTCAAACCAGCCATCAGCGTTATCTTCTATGGTTTTTGCTTGATACTGGTCAACAGAGTCCAAAGTTACTGGGTGAGAGCACGGTGGCAGGCTAATTTCTGGGTGTAAGGGAACGGCACTATGAGCCAATTAACATATAGAGGGGTTTTTTTACTCCTTATTAGCTACATCTCCACATTTTGGTCTGAAAACCATCTTTTGTGGTGATTTACTGCAGGATTATTTTGTTGCAAAGATTATAGTTTTTGTCTTTCAGTTTGTAGTCTATTGAACGTGTGTTGCTATGGCAGAGGGACTTTATTTTTTAATTTTATTTTTAAGAAGAATGCTGTTTATGACTTTTTTAATAGCACTGATGATTGGAGGAAAGAGGATAGTCCCCTGGGGAACATAGGAGGGCTTGATGTGCATGATGGTACAGGCTCAGTTTTACAGTCCTAACACCGTTTCAGACATGGGTTTGTTTCCCATGTGCTTCAATTATTAGTGCCATAGCAACATAAAACTGAAACAGAAGCAGGAAACCTCTGTCATTTTACACTGAGGTGTAAAATTCTACATTTGAAGACTGAAATAATTTTATGAATAATCTAAGCCAGCTTTATAAGATCAAACAAGCGATGCTCACCAGTTAGCACTGCATGGAGAAACACAAGCAGTGATATGAACTAATCAGTACTGCAAAACGCTTGTGCATGTAGCCGTAGAAAGCAACACTACAGAAAACAGATACCTTGGCAAAGTCCACCATTACACTGTATGAATGTCTTTCACTTTATGCCATGATATAACCATAAAGGTAGGAATCTTTCTCTGCCTACTGCTCATGAACTGGAAACACTGAGGTGAATTTTACCTTTAACGTTGAAGACCGCAAGGCGCGCATTCATTTGGACTTCATCAGACACCAGTTTCTATCATCACAGCCTTAGTGATAAGAAGGTGTCCTCCTCACAGAGTCTCAGCATTGGGACTGAGGTGCTTGCAGAGAGCCACATGGATCTTTGTTTTCCCATGGCAAGTGTCATAGCTTTGGACTGAAAACTTCAAATCCATCTTTGACTACGTACTATGCCTGGTTGGGATGGAGTTAATTTTCTTCATATGGTGCCAGGTTTTAGATTTGTGAACAGAATAGTGTTGCTAACACACCAATGTTTTGGCCCTCGCTAAGCAGTGCTCACACAGCCTCAAGGCTTTCTCTGTTTCCCACTCCACTCCCACAGCGAGTGGGTAGGGGTGGGCAAGAGGTTGGGAGGGGGCACAGCCGGCACAGGTGACCCAAACTGACCAAAGGGATATTCCATACCATATGATGCCATGGTCAGCAATAAAAATGGAGGATAGTCTTTCTGTAGCCGTTGCTCGGAGACTGGCTGGTTATCAGTCTGCTGGTAGGAGGTGGTGAGTGATTGCCTTTGCATCACTTCTTAGTTTTTTTCCCTTTTCTTCACTTATTAAACTCTCCTTATCTCAACCCATGAGTTTTCTTGCTTTTGTTCCTCCTATTCTCCCCCTTATCCTGCTGGGGGTGAGATGGGGAGTCAATGAGTGGCTGGTGGGTACTTAGTTGCTGGCTGGGGTCAACCCACCACAGACTACCAAACTTTAAATGCCATATGAATGGAACTTAGCTTCAGGTTATTTTTAAAGTTTCTTCAGAAATAGCTCAGTCATTTCAAAGAAAATGCTAGAACAATTGTGCTGCATTCACTGGGAAATTTCAGCATCTTTATATTGACGATGAAGGTCTTGAAACCTGGACCATGGGTTCCTGGTGTGACTGTGTGCCTGGGTTGAGGGCGGGCAGGGGGTGCGGGCAGCACCCAGCCGGGCCTGATCCTGCCACCGGCCGGGGAGGGGGGACCCCCCCCCCCCCCCCCAAAAAAAAGGCAAGCAAACAAAATCAGAGCACCCTAACCCTGATAATCTGTTCACATGTGCCCAAGGGGACTTGCTGAGACTCAGAGCTAAGTGCTCCAAAGCTCCCACTGCCATGTGCATGCTCCAGCCCAAGCCTGCAGGGAGGAAGCAAACATTCTCAGTTGCTTTTCTTGTCAGCTGGAAGATGTTCTACTAACAAGCACAAGAGCTGGAAGCAGGGAACCATTTTCCCCTTGTAGTTTTAATACTGATGAACAGACAGCAAACAAAATAAAAAATAAAAAGCTCCTTGGCTTAAACGCAGAAGTCTAAATGTGAGGTAGGCTTTGCATGGTTGAGCTGGTAGCGCTGGAGCTAGAGGCCAGGAAAAGTTTCAAGACTGTGAGCTTTGCTGGGATGAAGACAGGCTGGGGGCCTGCAAGCAGAGGAAGACAAGTTGGAGCCCAGGAAGATGAGAAGATAAAAAGATTTTAAAAAACAAGGTTGCAGTGGCAACCTTGCAAATTCAACAAGAAGTCCCAGAAGGGAAAAAAAGTGAGGGTGAAGGCATGGTTTCCAAAAGGAAGGGCAAAATATTTAGGTCTAGGAAGGCAGAGAGACAAGGACTGAGACCGGAAGGTCTAAGTGTAGCCACTACAGCCAAGTCTAAAGGAAGACTTAGTTTAAAGGACCAGGTTTCTAGAATAAAGGCTGGATTCTAGATTACAACCCACCTGTCTGCCACTAAGAAAATCACTTTTGATTGGTAAGCAGAGCACGCATCTGTCTAGCACTCAGCTAATGAGGCATCAGTAGGAAAAAAATTACTTACAACACCTGGGACAGAAAGTACTGTCAACACCAAATGTGGTGGTAACATTTTTCCAAGTTCCCAAGCCTAGCACTTTCTAATGCATATTTTCCTGCATGTTTGTTGGTTTGTTTGGTTTTTTTCTTGATGACTGGCTCTATTCTCGGTTTACAAGGACCAAGCCACTGTATGACTGGACACATGGCAAGACAGTGGGTGTGATTTACATGTCATGACAATTATGTGAAGTAAACGGCCACTGAATTTATGGCATCTGCATTCATACCTGGTCAAAGGAAATAATAGTGTTGCGGTTAACCATGTCAAATTTGTTATCTTGCTGTTACACAGAATTCCACCCTATTGACCTTCTCTAACATCACTTCACTAGATGGTTAGGGCAGGGGCTCCTTACCAGGTCTTGGAGCAGATGTGAGCCCAGTTTCTACACAGGCATTGCTGCCTGAAGCCGCAGACAGGCATCTGCTGGACAGGCCATCCTTTGGGGCCATGGCCTCATCACACCATTAGAAACCAGCTCTTGTGAGTATCTCTAGTTTCACCTGTTGGAAGTAAGCAAGAGGAAGCAAGTGTTTTTAGGAGACACCCTGTGTGCCTTTCCTGAACTTCCACAGAAAGTCACTCTTGAGTTTCCTGAGGACCCCATTTCTCCATGCAAAACTGCAAAGGTTCATTACATCCCATTCTCCAAGTCGTTAATGAAGACCGGGAACAGTGACAGACCCAGTATCAATTGCTGAAGAATGCAGTAGTAGTCAGATGCCAGCTGGACTTTGTACCACTGATCACAGACGGTATCCCTCCAAGCCCAGCTGGTCAGCTAATTTTCCACCCACTGTGTAGGTCACTTAATCAAACCATCTCTCTCCAATTTGGCTACAAGAATACTATGAGAAACCATGTCAGGAGCCTTATTAAAGGTAAACAACATTTTCTGCTGTCCCCTTGTCCACAGAATCTGCCATCTCATCACAAAAGGCCATCAGGTTGGTCAGGTGTGATTCACCCTTTGCAAATTCATGCTGACTGTTCCAAATCACCTTATCCTTACTGCAGTTGGGTAGTCATGGCTTCAAGGAGGATTGTTCTATAATCTTCCCAAAGAAAGGGGTCAGGTTGGCTGACCAGTCTTCTGTAGTTCTGTGGGTCATCTTCTTGTCTTTGAAAATGGGTAGCAAATGACATTTACCTTTTTACACTTATCAGGAACCTCATCCATGACTCTCTTGGGGCACAAAGGCAAGAATGATGGAAGTGGTAGCTCTTCCTACTGACACAGAAAGTTTCCTAAAAGAGAATGGGAAGAAGAGAGACGACAGATGCCAACAGGATAGAATGTTGCACTCCCACATCCTACAGTTCTGTATCTGTCAGGGCTCAGCAAGGACCAGCGGCTCCCTAAGGGCCAAGGGCCAGAAGCTGAGGGAGATACCATGACTGGCAAGGCAGAGGCCTCACCAGCCAAGGCCCCATCCCCACAGCACCCAAGCAAGGCAAGCAGGACAGGGATGGTAACCAGGGTCAAGCCAGAGTCCAGATCACCAGACAAGCTTGTAGCGATGAAAGAGGGCCAATGTGAAGCTGGGAAGTCGATCCACAGGCCAGGATCAGATCCAGTGATGCTAACCAGGGTCAGACATAGTCATGACTGACAGGCAGCTTCATAGTAATAACATACATCCAAGTCTAGGCAGGAAGACCGTCCATGGGTCAGGGTCTGGATCAATGGGCAATTTCCATGCCCACACACAGGCATGACTATAACAGAGCTCGAGACAGGTAGACCTTGAGTATCGCTCAGGCAGGGACTGAAACCCTGGCTTGATCTTAAATGGAGTTCCTGGGCCCATGAGCAGGGGGTGTGGGTGGAGGTCCCACATATGGATGATCAGGACCGTTAAGACCTATTAGTGCTCTCAGAGCCACGACAGGATCCATGGTTTGTACAAAGTAACCCCACTGGTGACATTCATATTACAAATCCTTTCAAGTACAGGCAACACGCAAGACAACGGGCACACATCACACCCGTGACAGGTACCTTCAGTGCTAGTGAATGCCCTCATGCTTGTATTTGTCAGTTCACTTCAAGCAACATAGCACTAGTTTTTTCGTAGTAGCCACATCTAGGTGGATGTCAGCATCTTGCCTGTCTGAGGCCAAGGGCTTGCTGTAGTATCGTGGCTTCAGTCAGCACCATAAGGAGCAGGACAAATGGCAACTAAATAAGAGCATCTGGCACAGTCCTCCTACTATGCAGGTGCATACAGCAATTATGCAGTAAGCGTAGCACAGGCTAGAGGCCAGCCGTAAGTGCAAAGTACTAAGGGCTTACAGGATAGCTACTGAGCCAACACATGAACCAAGCAGAAAGGATGCGGCCAGTCTATCCCAAAGATCCTAGCCATACCAAAACAGTGTAGGCACAAGTCACCATGTGAACGTGGTCACAGAGCCAAGATTCACTCCTTGGTAAAAGAGAGGAAGAAGATGTAGCTGTATCCACTGGGACACAAAACTGGCGTTCTCACTTACTGGGTGCACAGGGTCAGTGAGCAAACTTCTCCAAATATTTAGAATATAATCGTCATGGGTCAACGGATTGAATAATTTCCTATTGAAAAGAACTCACTCAAGCATTTAAGTCAGCTCATGTATCATCACGCAGAACAAAACCCAAAATAAATTGACAGGAACTATGTGTTGTTTGTACTTGGTACACTTAAGGCTACAATGAATCTTCCTTAATGCAGGCAGTATAATACAGGTGCTAAACTCCCAAGAAAATGCAAAATAAAACCTTCTCAGAGTTGCCAACATTATTACAAAATTCTCCAGTGGCAACATTCCCCACTGACTAATAGTTGGGCATCCAGCCAGAAAAAAATTCTAAGTGATTAGGACAGCTGTGCCAGACAGGAAGGGAGTTAAAAACCTCCCGAGTAGTTCCCTAGTTTGAGAGAAGAAATGTACGCGTGATAGAAGGGAGGACTCCTTTCTCCCCAGAAAGCCAATTTTTAATTCAGCATACAAATAGAGCTAGGAAATTATAATGTTATGCTCCACTGGGTAATTATATCCATGATGCCTACAAGCATACATCTTCAGGAACGGAGTAGTACTGAAGGCTTTTTAAGTACTCAAGCCAAACAATTCCCAACTCCAAGTCAGAGCATGGCGGGGGCAGGGGGGAAAGATGCTGAAGAGAAAAACATTCCTGATGTGTTTTCTGAAGTGTAAGTACAGGCTGTTAGGAGTTCATTAGAAAAAACTTGGACTCAAGCCCAGTTCTCACTTGCAACTATGAAACCTTTTAAGAAGGAAGATCTGGCACTTATTTTAAAGCTGCTTTTCATCTACAGGAATATCTTCAATGCCTATTTAACTAACAGCAATAAACACAACTTTATACTTTTAAACAAAAAAAAAAAAGACAAGGCATAGCCTTCAAAAGTTTATTTCAAGTATAAAAATTGTTCAGTGAAATATCTACAGAGCTTTTACTTTCAATATAAAGGTTTAAACAGAAAGAATCAAGTACCCAATTTCTGAAAAAATATGATTCAATTCAAAATTCTGAACAATAATGAAAAGGCACTTAAACAAAAGATACCCAGCAACAAATATAACTCTTATGTCACAGTGAACGTGTAATCAAACATTATCTAACAGTTTATAAACAAAGAAATTAACTACTGTCTGGTTAAAGAGAGCATCATAGTCCAGACAAGAGTGAATTCAAACTCCCTGCACTTCAACAATCGCACTTTTCTTTCAAGTGTAAAGAAAGCAGAGAGAGAAAACCAAAAGAAGAGAAGTCTTCAGTCAACTATCAGTTTACAGCGTTGTGGTCAGATGAAGAACTCAGAGTTCAATTTGTACAAGTTCCACAAAAAGAAATGTAAGAAAACTGGGTAGCAGCACAAATACTTCATGGTATCCCCTGATCTGTATGTTTGATTCGAGGGTTTTATATTTGTATTCCCAGTTAAAAAAAAAAAAAGTTTCTACAAAACTTGCTTAGAAGCACAACAATCAGACTAGCATAAGTAGAAACTAAAGGTGTAATGCTTGTGACTCCACTGCAATCCCTTTCCAGTAGGAATATTGTGCTACTGCCAGCAATGCAAAGTAGCACAAGTAGAAGTTTTCCAGGATCAGAAAAGAAAACTGAGTTTTCTCAGTTTTCTCTAAATGAGTCTGAGTTTTTTTGGTCAAGATTCCACTAACTCCTGGATCTTTTAAAAAAAAAGATTCAAATATGCCAAAAAGAAACAATACATTTGACAATGGCATTTTCAGCACCAAAGCGTATTTGTGCAATAAATACAGAGTAAGATCTCAATCATTCACAAACATGAGGCAAATAGGGGGAAAAATTGCCAAACCCCCCCAATTTATTTATTTTTTTTTTTTTACAATTATTCAGAAATATGAAGTAAACAGGAAAAAGCATTTTAGTGTTGCTATTTTTTCCCAGTGATACTGAGTAAGACCTACGATACAGGAGTGCTATCAAGGCTTTTGCATCTTTTTTTCCAGATACATTTTCTTGTAGGTCTGAAACATCTCTTTTGAGTCTTTGATTGGAATGTGAAGAGCCTCGCCATCTCCATCCAGGAACTGTATAGCTGTATCAAGTGGAATACTGTTGTTAGCTGAAAGACAGACAGAGAAGCAGGTTAAAGCAAAAGTCCAAGAGTCTCAAATGACTCTACTCTACCTGGGAATGGAAACAGGTCCCTGCTCGGGGTGCCAGGCGAACCCCCGCCCGGCCTCCCTCACCTTCCCAGTTGCCTTTACACAACAGATATGGGGCCCTGGAACTTGAGGGCCAGGCAAATGAGGATGTAGACGAAGGTCCATCCGGGAGGTTGCCCAGGGTGAGGCAGTCAGCCCCACGCATTATGACTGCCTCTGCTAAGAAAAAAAGGAGGGTGATTGTCATAGGCGATTCCCTTCTGAGGGGAACAGAGGTCCCTATATGCCGACCGGACCCGTCCCACAGG
>NW_008825614.1:11733630-11734302 GCF_000699105.1 Pygoscelis adeliae | reverse complement strand
TATGGCCTTAATGGCCTTCCGATTACTACCCACTGTTGGTTATACAGGCTGGCAGCGATGAGGTGGCAGAGAGAAGTCCTGCAGTGATCAAAAGGGACCTCAGGGCACTGGGGCGACTGGTTGAAGGATCAGGAGCACAGGTCGTGTTTTCCTCAATCCCTACAGTGGCAGGGAAGAATACTGAAAGGAACAGGAAAGCACACCTGATCAACACGTGGCTCAGGGGCTGGTGCCGTCGGAGGAATTTTGGCTTTTTTGATCACGGGGAGGTTTACACGGCACCGGGCCTGCTGGCGACAGATGGAGTCCAGCTGTCTCGCAGGGGGAAAAGGGTCATTGCTTACGAATTGGCAGGGCTCATTGAGAGGGCTTTAAACTAGGTTCGAAGGGGGAAGGGGACAAAACCGGGCTCGCTAGAGATGAGCCGAGGGGTGGCATGCCGATGCCGGGGGTGAAATCGATAGCCCAGCTCAAGTGCATCTACACCAATGCACGCAGCATGGGCGGCAAGCAGGAGGAGCTGGAAGCCATCGTGCAGCGGGAGAGGTATGACTTAGTCGCCATCACAGAAACGTGGTGGGGTGACTCTCACGATTGGAGTGCTGCAATGGATGGCTATAGACTCTTCAGAAGGGACAGGAGAGGAAGGAGAGGCGGCGGGGTGGCTCTGTA
>NW_008825614.1:11720338-11731216 GCF_000699105.1 Pygoscelis adeliae | reverse complement strand
GGGGAGGTTTAGATTGGACATGAGGAAAAACTTCTTTACTGAAAGAGTGGTTAAACATTGGAACAGGCTGCCCAGGGAAGTGGTTGAGTCACCATCCCTGGAGGTATTTAAAAGACATATAGATGAGGTGCTTAGGGACATGGTTTAGTGGGCGTGGTGGTGTTGGGTCGACGGTTGGACTCGATGATCTTAGAGGTCTTTTCCAACCTTAATGATTCTATGATTCTATGATTCTACTTCTTATGCATGTGGTACTTAAGGCCACCCACTGTCAAAAAGGATGCCACAAACTTCCTTCCTAAAGCACCAGGCACCTCAGATTTAAATCAATCTCCAATGCATCTTTAAGCACCAAATGGTCATTTCAGTGTCTTCGGAAGAGAGATGTCTAAAGAATATTAAGAAAGGTGTGAATGAAAATTTGCATTTGTGAACGTAAGAGAAGAAACAAAAGGAAGGGCTAAAGAATGGCAGACACCAATAGCCGAAAACACATTCAACAGCAATGAAAGATATAAACATTGCAAAATGTGTTGCTTGCATCAAGACCACAACACAGACAACTTGTCAGCAGAGGACTTGCACTCTGATAAGAAGAGGACGGCAACAAGGTTACAGCATGCTGAATGCGCCATTTCGCTTCCTGTTAGACCAGCAGGAAAACAAGACTATAGCTAGAAAGATATCTAAAGCAAAGAAACAAAGACAGCGGGGAACAATCTCGCCCAAGATTTACAAAGGATGGAACAACCAAGATCCTGAGATGAAAGATACCACTAGTGTAACTGTTGGCTCCTAAGGGGTACAAAAGACCATCCAAAAAGCAATTTGCCAATCAAGAGAGACAAGAAAGATGTAATAGTGGCACCACTTTTCCTCTGTGTGTCATACAATTAACCCTGTCCAGACTACCGGGACACACGGTCCTGGTACTTGTGAGCACGGGTGTATGTGCGGACAGCGTCAACTTACTGTGAAAGCCAAATAAAATTTAAGGGGAAAAAAAAAAATCACTTTCTGTTTTTATAGTCTCACACTAGATTTTGTTATGTCACTTCCTACATTTTAAAGTGGGAAAGAGCTAGCTTGGTCTTCATCTACAGTTTAAAACTGTACTTGAATCTTATCACCGGTGCTACCTCAGATTCAACTGCACACACGTACGCAGGAGAATTCCAACAACATCCAACAACATATTCTTAGGGTAATAAAAATCTCCACAGATCTTTGAAACTCCTATGTCTACTCTACAGTATCCATTTCAGCAGCAGAGCTAGTAGAATAAATTAAAATACTTTATTAAGATTTGCTACTGTAAAGGAACACTTAAAACCAAGCAGTGTATTTAACTTATATTTCAAAACAGATAATCAGAAGTCATTTCACCTGTAGAGATCTCTTCCAGCTTTTTTTGCTTCACTGGAACACATTTTAACCAATCTTCTTTTTTACTCTTGACACCTAAAGAGAAAATTTAAAAAATGTTTTTGAGGTTCCTATATCAAAGGTTTTGGTCTCCATTCAGCATCAGGTTTTAACACATATACTAGCACACACAAAAGGAAATTTCCTTTGGGTGTGAAAATGACTGCAAGGGCTGGTATGTACAAATTAAGATTTGGTTTTATTTAAAAATCAAATATAGCATTTGACACAAACATGCTTCACAATGTACCACGTAAAATGTCGAAAGATTGAGGATAGGGAAGAAGAGGAGGAAAAAAGGCTGCTTAAAGCAAAGATGGCAACAGTTACGGAGACTGCAGGATATGTCTGGCCCAAGCCCTGTCTCTTCCTCAATGCTGCAAAAGATCTCTCCCTCCGCTGTCTACCCAGCCGGATTTATACACAACCAGGTGGACACTGAATACAAGTCAGATCACCTTTGGTAATTACGCCAAGGGAATCTGCTTTCTACAAACAAGCCAAGCTATCTTCTACAAGTAGGTTAGAAAGCCTTCTCACAAAGTTATTTGAAACTGCCATGCTCTAAACTACTCTAACTTTATTCTGTAAAACTTAAGGAAAAAGAATAAAACACTAAATTGAAGGAAAAGTCTCATGTTCTTTTTCAGCTTAACACACAGCTACAGTCTGTCAGAAAGCTAGCTAAGCTATTTCAACCTTCAGCTTCTAGCATCCCACGCTTTCACTGTCTGTAGTTCTGTGTGACATGAATTTAAAAAATGAGTACATACTTTTTACTTGCAAATTAACTTACAAATTAACAATCAAGATAGCACCATACCTGCCACAATGGCTTTCTCTCTTTCCAGGGGATTCTTTGCAGCTAAGCTTTCTTCATCAGTGGTTGGAATTCTGAACAGTATCTCTGGACACAGCTTAAATTCAAGTACTTCCAGTTTGCATGATTTCTCGACTTGTGAGACAGAAGCATCTCTTTTTGTATCTGGGCTGTTTTGTGACACTTTGGGCTTTATATGACAGACGGGTCTGACAGGTGATGTCTCTAATTTTGTCAGATATATGCGTTCCTGTGCCATACGTTTAAATGCAACTCTATTCAGGTAGTGTTTTTTTGGTTCCTTTTGAAGATGCAATTTTAATCTGTTATTCCTTCTATTTAAGTATAGCAGGTTTTTATCAGGAAACGTTTTCTCAGAGCACGTGTCTTTGTTTTGACCATCGAGACGTTTCTCTTTGTTACAAAAGTAGTTTTTAGAGATGGTAGAAGATCGAGACCTTTTTCTCTGTAGCTTAAGCACAGAGCGATCTGCTAATGAACTCTTCTGTTTCCAGCCATTTTCTCCATTCAATTTTTTAGCTTTGTCAGTATTTATCATGCAATTATGTGAAAGCTGCCTGGAATTCTTTGCTTCAGATTGTTTCAGTCTTTCCTCTTCCACCTTTGTTTTCTTAGGATCTCTCTTTCCAATCATACTTTCCTTCCTCTTCCGTTTGTACGACTGCTCCTGTGAAGGATGAACTTTCATGGATTTATGCTGAGAATATTTGCGGTTTCTTGACTTTAAGTCTACAGTGCCAAAATTTAGGAACTTTACAGCATCAGCATGATAACTATTCATCTTTTTACGTTTTATTTCTGCTGATAATTTGGCTTTCTCTTTGATGTTAATTCCTACATCTTGCCCAAGTATCTCCACTTGTTTCCTACAGTTCTGTTCTTCAGCTGAGTTCTCTTCACAGGTTTTAATTTTTTGTCCTTGATTGACTTCAGCGTGCTTAATTTCAACAGTTTTTGACTTTGTAGATTTGTGAATGTCTGTTTTGGATTTCATGGCCAAACCTGTTTTGGTTTTATCTTTTGAAAGGGACTCCATTTTGAAAACTCCCTCTTTCTTTTTGGATGACTTTGTCATGTTGTCTGCATCTATATGACCAGCTTCCTCTGACAACTCTTCTGAGACTGTCTGATGTTGGTTTTCGTCAGAATGAAATTCTTTGCCTAACAACGGGGTTCCTCTGTCGATCTGCAGCTCCTCCTTACAGCTGCTCCTTTTAGATTTATCAACATCCTGGTTTTCAGAGGAATTAAGTGGTCCAATTTTTTCCTGTTGTGTTGTAAGCGGCTTGTATTCATTATTCACCTTTAGCCTAGCTTTTTTGTTCATTACAGAGGTGTGTTTGCAAATATCTTTTTCATTTTTGCTAACACTGTTTGGGATTTTTTCAGAAATTGGCAGGTTTCCCACTGCACAGTTGTTCTTCATTACAGCATCAGATTTACTGTTGTCTCCTTGTCTCTCTGCAGAGCTAGTATTTTCAGCTTTTGAAAGTTGATCATCATTTTTCGCTGAACCAGGCATTCCAAGTTTACTGGGGCACTGTGGCATTTTACATGCTACAGATAGCCAACCCATTAAAGAAAAATCTTTTTTTTTTTTTTTCCTGGGGTTAGACGGTTTTTGTGGTTTTTTTTTCTTCTCGCATAGACTCCGACTAGGCTGAATACTGCCTTCAAGGTTCTCCTTCTCAGCTGAAGCCTCTTCTGACTGTTGACTCGCTACTCTCTTCCTGTCACTAGAGGAACACCGGTTGTGTTCAGGAAACAGTTCTTGCACCTGATCAGAGCTTAACACTGCAATTTTTATCTGATCTACTGGGTCCTTCAAATGAGAATTCTTGTCACAAATTTGAGTCTCTCTTTGAGGTTGATTCTCCATCCGCTCAGCCACAGAATCATTTTGTACCGGTTCTCTTGTTAGCATATCAGCACCTTCAATGCCATATGGAAACTCTTTCACTAGTTCAGACAGCTGATTGTTTAGACATTTAATAGGTTCTGCTCCAAAAAGGTTCATCTCTTTTTCTGTGCTATTTTTACTGGACATGTAATTTTGGTTACTGTTGTCTCTTGGAACAGTGAATGCATTTGTTTCAGCAGTTACACTGATTGAGGGATCTAGTGAATTTTGAGCTAACTCCTGGTTTATACTAGCAAGAATTTCCAAGTCATTTTCAGGATGCTTGAAAGATGCGTTGAATGACATTTTTTGTTCTGAGGTAGAAATTGTTTTAAGAGGATTGCCACTGCTTTCTTTCTCCAAATGACTAGCTGTGATACCATCCAAAATCTTACCTGCTTTATTCATGCAGCTTGATGATTCTTCCAACATCTTTTGCAGCAAGCTCTCTCTTTGGGGAGTGTTATTGCTCAGCTCATTTTTATCCAAGTCCAGCTGTTGCTCCTTTTGCCTTGGGTCAGATGCATTTCCTTCTGACGAGGTATCATTTAGTGCATGTGTCTCAGGGACTGACCTGAAGATACTTGCTATTTGTGGATTATAAAATGTATCACCTTCAACAAGAGAACATACACTTGAAATACAAAACATCTGTTCTTCCAGCACAGCTGTGGATGTATCTCCTGTCTCTAACACAGCTGGCTTGTCTTTATGGTCTTTTATACCTTCTTGAAAGGTTTGACTAGAAAAATTTATGCCCAATTCAGGAAGAGAAGGCTTGTTTTGTAATCCAAGCTGCAGATTTTCTCTGGCATCTTGTGCAGATTGACTAAGCTTCCTTTGGTTTTCATCATATGAATCATTTGCACTCACACTGTTTTTTACTATTCTGTTTCCATCAGCTAATTTGGTCTGCTGCAAATGTGAGTCCACTTTCTGTACCAGAACACAATCACTGGATGACGACCGAACAGTTTCTGTTGTTCCTTCATCAGTATTTACCACACTCAAACCATTTTTCCCTTCTTCTTGCGGGCTACATGTGCTTCCCAAGTCAATCACTGGATAGGTTTTACCTGCAGATGTTGGACATTTGTCTGTCTGCTCACTCTGTGTTCTCTGTTCAGAAAGTACTAAAGGAGAGACAACTGCAACTTGGAGTTCAAAACTTTTTATCAAATTGCAACTCAATGTATCAAGTTTTTGTCCTACAGAAGCAGTTGTTATAGGCAAAACTGCTTCATCTGTACTAACCAGAACATTATTTTGTTCTCTAGGTTTTGTGTTTTGGCTGCAAGGTGCAATCTGATTTGCTGTAGGGCTTTCATTCGACTGGCTATTTTGCACACTTACAGATTCCGATGGATGTTTTCTCCACAAGCCCAGGCATGCAGTTAGCTCTTCCACAGAGTAACTGTAATTGCTCTGTTTAAAAGATGTATTTTCAGTAAATGGCGTTTTTTTCTGAGCTACATCACTCTGGAATTTAGCTTCACCAGATTCAGTTGTTTCTGATACAGGAGAGTTTGTGTGAACCATAAATGCCTGCTCACCTTTCAAACTTTCTACTTTCTTCTCACTAGTGTCTTTTAGTAAGCTTCCACCCGAGACAAATGTATCTACCAGTGGTTTTTCACTACACAGGAGACTAGTCAGTATTTTATCAGCAGTAGCACCAGCTGTCTTCTCTTTCAATATATTTGTGCTGCTCAATACAAACTGAAGAAACGATGAGTTCTTAGGGTGAATTGTCACACTCTTTGATGCCATTTTGATAGAGCTATCCACTTGACTAAAACATGAAGCATTGTTCAAGGATGTCACAGTTTTTTGGGAAGGGGCCAAGGCAGATGCATCCCTTTGTTCCGAGATGGGAGTGCTCTCAGGATTATTTAACTGAGCTGGGAGTTTGCTCTGAGAAGCGATAGGAGCAGAGCTAGATGAAAGGCTTCCCTGCTCCACCTGAGGGTTACTTTGAGTCACCTCTAATCCTCTGTTATCAGCACTGACTACGTTTTTGTCGTTTCTTTCTTCAGGTGAAGCGTTAAGTATTGGACTCGCTGTCCTCGCTGTTTCAGATGGGGAAGGTGGTACATTTTGGTTGGGCACCCATGGAAGACAATTAGCAAGAGTACTTTGATAACTTGGAGGAAGTGGGGGAGTACTTTTCTCATGTTCTGAAGCTGCTAAGAGTTTTCTTCTATAATGATGCATCCTTTCAAGGAGGACACTTTTTTTTTTAATAGCGAGCAGCCTTTGAGCTTCCCAAGCTAGTCTGTTCTTCGTAATTGTTCTTCCCTCTGCTGCTGCTGAAGAAATTTGAGAATTAACAGGCCCATTCATTAAACTACTAGTCTGGCTTTCTTGAACTGAAGCAGGATCACTCGGTGGCTTTGAAGCAGCCACCAAAGAAAGAGTTTCCATTTCTTGCACATCATACAATTCTTTGGAAATGCCAGGGGATCGCACAGACATTTCATTAAAAGGCTGATTTGCTGTCACATTTCCACTTGCATTACAGACATTCCTAACTGATTGACTGACTTCTCCAGATTGCTGTTTCTGACAGTGTTGCTGAACACTGCTAAAACCAGAAGCATTTTTTGGATCTGATGGGCACCTCTGTTGGCTTAGGGCGTATCCATTAGGTGCATTTTGAACTGCCTGTGGTACACCTATTGAAGATTGCACTGCAGCTCTTGAATCACAGCTGGCAGGCAACAAAGATGGTGCAGAACATCTGGTAGGAGCTTCTGATCCCATCTGACTTGGTCGATATTGTAGCAGCTGTACATTTGCTGCAGAATTTTGACTCAGTGAGTGTAACACTTTAAACTGAGTGTTGGGATGATACATTTGGTTTTGGACATGTTGCCCAGATGTACCAAGAGACATAGAATTATTCTGGGAATGAATGTTACTTTGATATAACATAGTAGTTCTCATAGAATTACCCTGCGGTATTTGTGGCCACACAGTGTAACTGTTTGTGGTGACATACTGAGGTTCCTGAAGCACATTCCTCACGTTATTTCCAGCGTTCATTTGAGAAGACAGGGAAGGTACCTTTCTAAAGGAATAAATGTAGGCATTAGAGTTTGGCCAAGAAGTCTGAGTCAACTCTGCCCGCAAACGTGATGTCTGATTGGGAGGTTTTGGAGGTATGCAGGACAGTGGACGTTGATCAGCTGAGTATTTAGAGATAAAAAAATCATTACCAGCTACAGATGCTCCTGGTAAGACCTGATCTGAAGTTTTGAATCCTTCAGCATTTACAGGAGGGAAGGCAACGTCGCTAGTTGGCAGATACACCATTTGGTTATTTCCAGCATAAGTGCATACATTTTTAGAGGAATAGGTATTTGTCTGAGGAAAAGCATGTGCATTAGAAAACAACTGAGTGTAACACGCTCCTTCACTTTGCAGATTCTTCTTTGCATCAGCATTCTGAAGTGGTCTTACATTCCAGTCCATCTTTTCTTGATTTCTTTTTCTTCAGCCAAAAACCAAAACGATAAAAAAAATAAAATCAAACCTTAATCTTTCAATCAAAACCTATTTCACTTACCAAGAAGTGATTTAGAATGCATTATGAACAGAACCATTGAACTTAAATTGCTAGGTAGAAGAGCAACTCCATTGGCACATCTCATGGACACTGAAGTTGTCAATGTCACGTTGCGTAAATTATTTCCCAGAACACAGTTCAGGTACAAAAAGACAGAGCAGCAACTAACAATTCTATTGACTGTCTAATGAATAACAAAATCCTCACACTATTCTGCTAATCCTATGGTCATTCAACTTTTTAATTTAACGATAGATTGCTTTATTTACCTTCTCACCCAAAAATGATTGAAAAAACCCAATGTATTTGTATAACACGATACAATAAGCAATGTTTAACAGCTAAGCATAAGAAGCACCTACAGAATACAATACAGGTCAGAGTTTTCATACAAGAAGACTAGACTTCAATTATACCTTCAAATACAACAAAAGAAAGGATAAAATTAATCTGGGTTCAATAAAGATCTTTTATAATAACGTGGCCCACTTGTTTTTATTTTACATGTCATTCGCTCTTCCCTGACACTGTGGGCAGCTACTAATTTTTGAGAAACACAAGTCTGTGACTCTAGTTAACAGCACATGTAGCTACAAGCAAACCACCCCTAATTCTGTTTGGTAGCATTAACTTACTCAGCATGAAGCATGGAGATGACATCATCACCATGTTGCTGTAAGTACACCTCCAGGAGGTGACTAAGTCACAAATCTCTAACTCTTCATGTGTTATATTCCAGAATTTACATTGATTACCAACAAGCCCAAGTGGGTAAGCATGTTACTTCTGAATAACCTCCAGAAAGTTGTTAGAGACAGCGTCTTCAAAGCCAAACAATACTTCAGTCTTCAAAAATGGAAAAGCACAAAAAAGCCACGACAACCTACAAGCATGAACACTGTCTGCATCTCCAGAAGTTCCTCTCAGTATGGTCAAACCCACCTCGGACAGAACAAACACCTTGCTTTCTGCAGGGTGTTAGATAATTTCTCAACAAAATGTTGCAGGTCATTTCTCCCAGATCACCCAAGGCTCCTGACTTTCTTTCGTGGGCTCTTTTAGATTTTAAGACTCTCCCAATTTCAAACTTAGGAATTAGAAGCATCATTCAGATCTAGCCTATAAGAGCCACAAAGTTAAAATTTTCCAGGTGTTATTATTAAGATTCAAAGATAGCTCTATCTTCCTTCACTCTCTTTCACTTTCTGTGCTCTCAAAGGACACCAATAACAAAAGAAAACAGGAAAACAAAGTCGCATATGAAATTCATAAAAAACATCAACAATTAAGGCAATACTTACAGTGATGCAGAAACCTTAGATGAGAAAACAGGCTTTTGCATCGAAGCTAAAGATTTCAGACTGCTAATGTTACACTAGGTATTTCCTGAAAAATAATCAAGGGATGAAACAATCATGTCCCTGAATTAGGTAACTGCTGAAGAAATTTAAGACATTTATACATTCCAGAAACATGACTGAGATATGTAAACAAGACTAAGATGCCAACTAGTAGTAATTGTAAAATCCTTGCTAAACAGATGAGAACCTTTGACTACATGCAACACACAACTTAGCCAAGAGTAAAACCCAATTCTTGTCACTGTCAAGACCATAAAAATGAGGAGTACAACCTTAGTTCATCATAATTATTAGCTGGATTAAGAAAACTAAGTTTGCAACTGTGATCACAACCTTAAAATGTTTTATAACTTTAATACAACAAAATACGCTACTTTAAAAAGTGATATTTGGCAGAAAGCGCTTGTCTTAGGAAGAACATTTGAGAAGATCAGTATCAGTACAAGACTCTGAAAGACAAAGAGAAGACTGTTCCTCATACACGCCTGCTTCACTCCTTTACCTGCTACTTTCTCACCTTCACCACAAGCCTCAGAAATTATCAGCAACTACTTCACAGGCAACTGCCAATTTTTCATTGACGGCGCACAGGAAGGGAATGGAGAGATAACCCCATTGAACGCAGGAGTAACAGCGCAGCTCTTCAACAAATCTATCATGCGACTAAAATGCCTACACCTAGACTTCTCTATCAGATAGTTTTAGGCATGTCTCTGGCCTCTGCCTTACGTAATGTCCCTGAATCACTCTGTGGAGACACCTCACATTCACCTCACAGAGAGATTTGAGGGGAATTTAGGCCATCTATATAAAGACCAGTAAGTTCAACTGTTATGGGTTTCTATTCTAGAAGAAAAGGAGCAATACATCCAAACAGTGGAAGGCTTAAGTTTCCTACAGTTTTCTAACTGAAACGTCTAAATTCATTTCTGATAGGAAAGACCTCAATTTTTATTGGCAATGTTTGTTATTGATTACTGCTTCTTAGAGGCCCTCCTCTAGGAAATACATACAGAGGAAAATAAATGAAGCCTAACCTAAAACACAGAATAAATTGTTACAGGCTTTTGATCTATTGGATTGGGTAAGACATTCCAGTGAAGATTTAATACTTCATTCACTGAACACTGTAACTTAACATTAAAGTCTGTACACCTGCACACTGGAGCCAGAAAACACCTAATCAGGGAAAACATAGGGAGAGTATGAGACTCAGCAATGTTGTGTCGGACTCGTGAGAGGCAAACCAAGATCACAGTAACAGTTGACTCCCAGAAGGTATAGAAAGCACACCCAAAACCAGTTCACTGGCACCAGTCAAGAGGATAGTAGGACATGCAGTAAAGAGTCATGAGGTTACATGCCTTGTCTAACACATTGTTGGAAAAGAAAGTTAACATAAATGCAGCAGGAGGCTGCAGAACCATGGTGTGGGAACTACTGTGCCGAGACTGGACAGTAACTGAATGGCCTACCCTGAGCAAACAATTACCATTCCTGCAGAAAGCAGTTTGGCAGTAACCAAACTGCTAATTTAGCATTAGTGTATTTAGCATTTTGATTAAATGGTAAATGCTACAATCGAGCAGGTAAGACACCTGCATGATCACAGAATCATAGAATCATTAAGGTTGGAAAAGACCTCTAAGATCATCAAGTCCAACCGTCGACCCAACACCACCATGCCCACTAAACCATGTCCCTAAGCGCCTCATCTACACGTCTTTTAAATACCTCCAGGGACGGTGACTCAACCACTTCCCTGGGCAGCCTGTTCCAATGT
>NW_008825614.1:11704705-11720312 GCF_000699105.1 Pygoscelis adeliae | reverse complement strand
GTTTAACCGCTCTGTCAGTAAAGAAATTTTTTTATGATGATCATCAGGTAAACTACTCACCTGTCAATCGGTTTCTGATTCACCAGGGAACATGGACAACCAGTTCAAATGGAGTGAGCAACTGCCGAAGGCAACAGGTTGCTGAAATGAAAGGGTATAAAAAGATAGCTCACCAACTGTGGGCTAAGACCAGCAGCAGAGGATCACAACATTGAAGATCCCCACCACCTGAAAAAAATCAACAGTTATGGAGGCAAACATCCTTCTCCAGGCTATGTCAACACACAAGGACAGGTGTTCCTGGAGCCCCCATGCCATAAGCATGGTCTCTTAAGAGCCAATACAAGGATCTTGTGCCTGTAACAGACTGGGAAAACTTATTCTGGGGTTGCTCCTACAGTCAACCCCTGACAAATGGGCTGGGTAACAATACCTGGGAAGGTCAGAATGCAAGCGTGCATTCTCTGTGTGTGCACATGCCAAAGACTAGTTTATTTGGAGGGTATGTGCCCAAAACTGATCAAGTCAAAAGGGAAGATGGTCATCAACCACCAACTGATGGTGTTGAAGAGGAATACAATCATCACCTGGATTAAACAGTAACTGGGGAAGTTCAGACACTTTTGAAACAAAAAAAAAGGATTCAACAGAAGTATAAAAGAAGCATGAACATTTTTAACAAGAGGAAAACACCCTGGAGTGGAAACAGCAGTAGTCAAGACCTGTGTGACACTGCCCAAAGTCACCCTGCCAACATCACAACCTCTACCTGTGCGAGACAGAGCATCCTCTCCGTCAGATGCTGTAAGGAGCCCAGCCTGTATCCAGCTAGAGGACTGACAGTGCAGGATGCAACAAGCAGGACCCACACCTCATCTGCGTGCATGCAAACTCAGGGCATGCCTTCTCACCAGCATGGGGATCAGCAGGTTATAGGGAACAGCAAATGCTCACATACAGCTGGGGCAACCCCATCTCCCACAGAAGGTGTGTGCAAGAAGAGTGCTTGCAACCCATACATCAGGGGAAGGCGGAGAGGGATGCATGTCACAGAACGAAAGACACTAGACCTTTCTAGGATAAAAGAAGGGTGTTTAGAAACAGTGGGTGCTTCCAGAAACTGTAGATGCTTAAGATTTTTGAAGTGTCGCATTTTGTGGTTTATTTGTTATATTACCAATTTTCCTTCTGAAGATACGGTTGACTGCCAGTTAATTACACATTCTTAATAAACTGCTTCAATCTTGAACAAACTACACAAACAGAATAGTTCTCTACTACAGTTTACCATAACTGTACATAACTGTATTTATGTATTTTTTTATCACAATTGTACACTGTAGTGCTGTGTAAAAAAAAAATCACTGTAATATTTGCATAGTCATGATCTCTATCCTCCACTAGGTAATGCTGCTATACATTTGCTCCAGACTGACCTTAAGCATGATTACTGGAAGGAAGTAAACAATACTCACCTGGAGATTAGTGACATCAGTAACCCAAACGTACCATGAGGAAGTAACCAGCAACAAGAGATGAAAGGAACGATGACGAATAAGGAGTATTTGATCAGGTGACCCATGTAACACTGGGACCACAAGACTAGTAATATAAATTCAGCACATCAAAGCCAAGCCTGTGGAAGATCCTTTGATCACTCTGGAGAAACAGCCACCAGTAGACCTCACTGCTTTTCAAAAGCATTGAAGTTTACTTCATACAGGTCCACTGATAAGGAGGAAGCTAGTGTTGTACCCTGATTTGAACTGTGGTCAGCAAAACCTCATATTTACCAATGTGACAGCCAACATAGGGCTGGCCTCCCCCCAGTTACCTATCAGGATAGGTCCATGGGAGCTCGACTCCTCTGGTGTAACCATAGCAGGGCTTGTGGTAGGCTGACCTCAGCCAGCAGCTAAGCACTCATACAGCCACTCACTCACACCCAAGCAGGACAGGGAAGAAAATTGGAAGAACAAAAAGTGAGAAAACTCAAGGGTTGAGATAGAGTTTAACAGGTAAAGGAAAGGGGAGGCAGGGGGTGGAAACAAGCAACACAAAGGAAATCACTCACTACCTCCCACAAGCAGACCGATGCCCAGCCAGCCTCTGAGCAACAGCCATCTTGGAAGCCAAACCACTCCCCCCCCGCCCCCAACTTTCTTCCTCCACCTGTTTTTATTGGCGAGCATGAGGTTATACCATATGGAATTTCCCCTTTCGCCAACCTGGGTCACCTGTTCTGACTGTGTTCCCTCCCAGACTCTTGCCCACTCTCACCCCACTCCCTGGGGGGACAGAGTGGGAAAGAGGAGGCCTTGATGCTGTGCAAGCACTGCTCAGCAATCACCAAAACACTGGTAAGTTATCAACATTGTTTTAGCCACAGATCCAAAACCCAGCACCATACAGCTGCTATGAAGAAAATTAACTCCATCCCAGCCACACCCAGTACAGGGCTGCAAACAGCATTGAACTGTAATGCTTATGGCTGATATTGTTATCATTTTACTCTAACTCCCGAAACGCAGAGAAAAGACTATGTTTAGAAAGGAGACATTGCTTTATTCAATAGTGCGTAGAATCAGACACTCGGGGGAAGTTCCCCAAATCGAGTGTAAGGTTAAACAGAAGACAGCATATTTATACACTCAAGTTTGCATAATTCATTAGTATACTTCATGTTGACCCTTCTTATCTACTACATTTACATATTGCTAACGTTGCGAAACTATACTAAGCCTGCGCGAGTGGTCATTGCTGGTCGTTTGGGTAGGTGCCCCCTATTCATTCTGAGATATAGTTAACTTCAGGATGCCACTACAGATGTTATCTTTCCAAAGGCTTTGTAAGCATTCTATACATCCTTAATTGATCAAGTCCTTGTGATTGTTATTCTAAGATAAGTTAAAATTCCATCCTTGACTTCATGAATGCTCTGCATGATAGCTAAAGCTACAACAATTAGAGCATATTTACATAAGGTTAGGTTTAAACTCTGCTGGTACCAATATGCTTTATTTAGAACTAATGTTTTATTAGTTTTAGATAACAGATACTTGAATTAAGGGCTCATCTCTTTTGCTGGCATAACCACTTCCATGCTAATCAATCGACTGTCCCAGCACACCATGATGAAGTTCAGCATGCTGAAGGCATTAAAGGTATTGACCACTACAAATTGATCCTTGTGCTCCAGCACCATGGCTGCCCTGGGACAAGCTGGTGGAGAATGCAGACAGCACTGAGGCTATCCTACAACAAACTCCCCATGCCACACAAGTATAAATAAATTAATATTTATACTTGTCAGGAAGTGGTGCATGGCATAGAAAGCAATGTGAATAAAAGCAGCTCATCATCTGCCTCAAGTTTGCAGGATCATGATTTAAATGTAAGGGTTAACTAATAAACATACTACTTATTTCCATTTAGGTATTGAGCCTTGTCTGTTTGGCAAAGTACAGACTGACCTAAGCTTGCTCTGTGTTTTTAGCCAAAGAACGTCCAGCTTGAGCCTGGATGTAACTGCACATGACATCACGTTCAAGCCAATATGCTTTGCTGATAAATGGTGCTACGCATTTCACTTACATGTGGGAATTTAAGTTAAAACTGCATTTTGAGCTCCCACTTTTTTTTCTTAAATCAAACTGGACATAAAAGTTTATTTATATATACACACAAAAAACTAGGAATATAAACTAAGAATAAGCATCTTCAACTTCACTGACAGTATCTTCAGCTTAACTTTTCTGAGTTTACTCATGTAAACTGTTAACCTGAACATCTAGTACAACGGCATTAATATTTGGTCCAATTTGACTTCAGACAATTATATGTTGAATTCCTCCCTTCTTGAAGCCTGACTGGACTTACGAATCATACCAACTATTCAAACTGAGTATGATGCTAATGGAGGCATCGCAACGGAGGCAATGGAGGTGCCTCCACGTGCTCTTTCACAAGCATAGACCTAGCCAAATTAAGCGAGCGCTATCACAAATCTGTTGCTGTGGGTTATTTAGCCTGTCTTGCAAATACGTCACGTGACAGAGGGATACCATCTGAATTTCAGAAACAGAAGCCTGCACCCTCCTTTAGGGTCTGGAATCCAACTACAAACTCCAGTGGGGAAATATAGACTCCTATCTTTCAGGCATCACTGGCATATGCTCAAAGGCCCTGAGATGACCTAGGCCCCCTGACTGTTCCCTGGGCCAGTCCCACAGATTTGGAATTAAGCACAGGTAGGCTGGTTATCAATCATGCTTTAGAGGTAGCCCCTGTGGCAGACGAAGCCCTATCGGCTTGTCATCCCTCTGAAGGTCCAGCAGCGCCCACTAGTCAAGAAGGGTCCTGGTCCGCTCAGAGCCCATTAACATCAATAGGCACTAGCCTTACAGGCACAGTGCCCAGCGCCACGTGGTCCCAGCTATTAGTAAAGTTAGTTTCTGCTATGCTCATTCTGTCATCCTCCCTCCTCTGTGAAGATGCAGCTATAGTTACCACCAAACACCCTTGTGTCCAGGTAGTTAAAAATCCCCCTAAGCCTGCGCAAAAGGGCCCTGACCCAAAGCGTCTTGAAGTGTGGAAAGCCTGTTTGGCCCCAGGCATTCCCAAACAGGCAGCCCACAAAGTCCCAACATCCATTTTACTGGCTTTTGCCAACAACCCTCCCATGCCGCACCTTTTCCCACCAAAGCCTTAGCAAGGGCCCTAGAGCCCCTACCACCACTTCATCAGCTGGAAACTGGAAAACCCCCAGCCCTTGGTTACCACACAGACTTATCAGACATACAATTAGCAGCCCGGGGAGCCAGTCAGAACCTCCTGATCCCTCTCAGGTGGCATGGAGGGTGCAGCTTACAGGGACTTCCCATCCAGATGTAGATGCCACCATCAACGATACCATCATTTGTGTGTCCTCATGGGCACTCCAAATTCTGCCTTCAGTTGATCACACTGGAGGGGACCACTTCCCTCATCCTCTGCAGTAGTCCACGGGTTCACAGGAGCCCCTTCAGCCCTTCCCGTAGTCAGTCAAGTGCAACTTCCCTAACAGACAGACCGCCTGAGGATCTGCAGGTTTTGGGAGGTTCTAACATCCATTGTGGAGTAACCCAAATGCAATTCTGGTCAGGTCAGAACAGCAGCAGTTCATTACTGTAGGTACAGGGGACAACACAGAGCAGCAGCATGACAGCCTCTGCTGATACAAACTCTGCCCAGCTGGGACAGTGACAGAGTTTATATACCTCTGGGTTACACGACTTATTTTTCACAGAACTACAGCTATGTGTCAGATAAGCAGGACGTCGTAAGTTACCACAGAGAATGGTAACATACAGATTACTTCAGATAAGCTCCAGACAGTACATCCTTTTATAAGTATTCCACTCCAGTAACTGGGTCACACTTACTCAGTGAGGCCATTAAGTAACACTGCAGATATTTCTTAACTCGAGAGGCCTGCAAAGACCTGTGAGGCATTAGCTATTTTACTTCCACATACGGAACTACTCAGAGACTGGACCTTCCATGACGCTCAAGGGAAGGGACAGTCTTCTGGTACTTCTGAACCAAAACTCCTCCTAGTTCGGGTACTCTGAGAAGCACCTCCCCTACCTCCAATGACCCATGCTGTTAACACCCTGTGAACCTGCAAGCCCCAAAACTCATTACCTCCCTTCTCACACAACTGGAAAAACAGGGAGTATTCACTTGCACCCGCTCCCCTTTTAACAGCCCCAGCCAGCCAGTGCACAAATCCAATGGGTCTTGGCATCTGACCAATGACTACCATGGCATAAATTCTGCCTCCTCTCAGCCTCATACTGCAGTCCCAATAGCTGCCGAAGTAACCAATGCCATTTACCTTTCCTCTTACCTATGCATAGCGGGTTTGGACATTAAAGACATGTTCTTCCAGTGTCCCACCCACGTGGACGACCAAGCTCACTTTGCTCGTACTTGGAATGGCATTCATTATACCTTTACTCATTTACCTCAAGGCTATTGCTATAGTCTTATCATTGCTCGTGGTATCTTACCATCAACATTAGCTGAAATTTCTCCCACTCCTGATGTCTCTCACCACCAGTATATTGATGACATTTTCCTAGGCAGACATAGATGGGAATCTGTTGCACAAGATATGATCCCCAATTTCAGCCCTCAAAGAACACCAGGAACTTTATATTCCTACTGGTAAATGCCAGGGTCCTGCCCAGAATTGTAAGGTGTTTGGGTTCTTTTTAAAGGAGTCTTCTTGTATGCCAGTACCAAAGGTATTCCTGAAAGTGTCTTGCAATCTGTTTTCTTCACCCAACCTACTGCCTCCTCCAAATGCAAACATCAGAGTCTCCTAAGCTCTTTAAACTTTTTTCGTGACAAGGCCTGGGTTTTAGTCAGCTAGGCCATCCTCTCTATTCCTTGCTGTGCACACATTCTTCCTGGGACTGGAACATGAGTCACCAACAGGCCCTAACCCTTCTCCTACAAGTATTCAACAGTACTGGTATTTGGGACCCCTCACTCCTACTGGTGGACTAGAATGCAGGATCCAGCACAGTGCAAACTGCTTGGTGGTGACTGTTCCAGGAAATAGGTCCCAAGGACCCTACCCCTAAAATCAATCCCTTCTGGCAGCAAGGGGTGGCAAGACGTGCAAGCCTCGGATGGGGAATGGGAATGTGCTTTACATGCCACCTTCCTTGCCCTTTCCAATATTGATGAACTCCTTGTGGATTGCCCCTTTACACTGAACAGTTTTACAACTATTCTTTGCAATGTCCTTCACACATTCCTTTCCCTGAAGGACATGCACAACCTATTACCATTCAATGTTGGGTTCTTGTTATCTCTGCCATCAGAATCCAACCTTTAGGCCCCAACCATATGATTCTCACCTCCCTCTCCTCCAGCTACAGATGATCCCTCAGACTCATCTATTACAGAAGCCTATCCTTTCAACACTCCACAGAAGGATGTCTGGTTTACAGAAGCCTCCACAATCCTTCACCATAATGCCAGCTTTGGGCATGCCACTGCTTTTCATGCTGCAGATGACCAAGCTGTTACACCTGATTGTCACGATAGTGCCCAGACGGCTGAACTCTTGGCCCTTTGCTTAGTCGTTGACTCCTCTGACAACAAGGTCTACACTGACTCCTGGGCTGTTTTTGCTAGGTGCACCCACTGTCTTCCCTCTTGGAAAGCACACTCCTTCCGCACACATATTGGGGAAATTTGGGGCTGACTTCTTCGTGAATAAATACAGGACTATGTGCACTCATGTGCTTTGGCTGTTGGCCATGTTGATTCCCATTCTGCTTGCCCCATGGCCAAGGCCATATGGAACGCCCAAGCAGATGTCACTGCTGTGATCAGAGGGGTGGCAGTGGTGGCAAACACTGACACCTATGATAAAGCCAGCCGCAGCCCAATAGTAGCAGATGAAACTGAGGAAACTTTAGCCCAAACCTCCAACCTAGACCACAGAACCACTGTGGTAGCTCTCTGGTTGCACAAGTGTCGGGGTCATCCTGCTGCTAAAGCTTTAGTCAGAGTCGCAGCACTCTATGAAATATGTCTTCCCTCGGACATAGCAGAAAGTGTCACACAAGCCTGTGACACAGGCCCAAGTGGAGAAGAACTGGTCTCTTTCAGCAATTAGCTACCCACAGCCAGCACTATGGAAACACTAGCAGACATTATACTGGTCCAACAATTAGTGTGCCGTGTGCCTGTAGCAACCCTTTTGTAGCATGTCCCTTACACCTTCTCACTCTGTTGACACTGTGTACCTTTAACTTAAGCTTTAATCACTAAAGTTTAATACTATTCTCTTGCCTGAGTCCCACTGGTACTTCCGTTCCTGAGCTCACTGCAACCAACCCTCCAACTATTCTTCCTAACTCACCCTCAACTCCATCCCCCATCGTTACTGAAGGATAGAATCATAGAATGGTTTGGGTTGGAAGGAACCTTAAAGATCACCTAGTTTCAACCCCCCTGCCATGGGCAGGGATACCTTCCACAAGATCAGGTTGCTCAAAAAGCCTCATCCAACCTGGCCTCGAACACTTCCTGGGAGGGGGCATCCACAACTTCTCTCGGCAACCTGTTCCAGTGTCTCACCACCCTCACAGTAAAGAATTTTTTCCTAATATCTAATCTAAATCTACCCTCTTGCAGTTTAAAACTGTTACCCCTTCTCCTATCGCTACACTCCCTGATAAAGAGTCCCTCCCCATCTTTCCTGTAGGCCACCTTTAAGTACTGGAAGGCTGCTATAAGGTCTCCCCGGAGCCTTCTCTTCTCCAGGCTAAACAACCCCAACTCTCCCAGCCTGTCCTCATAGGGGAGGTGTCCCAGCCCCCTGATAATCTTCATGGCCCTCCTCTGGACAAGTAGGTACTTATGTAATTTTGAAAAATCATATGCAACAGCTACTTTTGGATCCTAACTGTTCCCTAAAACAAGCAGAGTTAACACTGCTAACCAGCGTAGCTAGACTGAACTCAGTGTGCCCCCCGTCTTGTCTACCACTTACGACAGATGGCTAGCCTGGCTCCACAGCTGTACCTTACCTTGGTAGAACATACACACACATAGAGACCTTACAGGCTATTTGGAGTGCTCAACAGTATGCAGAAGCCCCAGCCAATAAGCTAGACTCAATGACTACCTCACTGCAAAATCTCCACTTTCCCTTACAGTTATCATCACTTTAATTGGGATTAGGACAGTGGTTGACCACAAACACTTTACCTTTATGGGAATGTCCAAAACACAGTGATTGCATGTTATTATTAAACCTTTAGGGTTAACCCAAGCGAACGTTTCCTCAGCTCTGAGCTGCCTTCAAGCCCAGCCATGGGTCTGAGCTGCAGTAGCTGTAATCTTAAGAGAAGGTGACAGCAAAATCCCACCTGCTGAAACTCGTAAAAGTTGTCTGGAATAAGGTCACTGAAACCAAATGACACCTGCAAGCCTGGTGGCTCTTGGGAAACTTTACATATAATGCAAATGCAGACTTAGCTGTTGCTTATGTATTGACTAGAGGAGATGCTACTACTGAACGAATCTACCCTATCATATCTCTGGCTTTACACCAAGACGGATCTGTGATCCATCCCATGGATCATCGACAACAGGCCCGGCAGACGAATAAAGGACGACAATAGGTAGACATTGAAGCTTGCATCCCTCATCTACGATGGGGCTTGTGTGTGAAAGGAATTCCTCTGGAACCTCCGATATGTGCCTTAATTCCCCTAAGGGAGTCTGACATTTCTCAGTACACCCTGACGAACACACTGAGACAGTACTTGTCTATGTCAGCAATGGCTGTGTGTATATATGATCTTGAATGGTCACCAACAGCAACTGGAGCTTTGAATTTGATGTTATATCCAGTTGCAGTTTTGTTAGTTTTGGCTTTATTGTGTTTATTGCTTATAATCATTCTCTATCTCAAAGTTGGGCAAATAATGAAACAAGTTATGTTAATCCAACATGTAAAACACATGCAATCAACTGATTCTATATGTGCAATGGTATATAATTAGCATTAATCATAACGCTTAAGCTAAGCAACTCATCAAATAATTGTACCCTTACCGCTGATTTGCAATACACTGCATATTTATGACAAAGGCAAGAGGTAACCATACTACTGCTTGATAAAGTGGATTAACTGTAGTCATGGGGTGGAGTGTGACGGATACACTCAAATCCTTGACCAAACTAGTGATAGTTTGGTTCAGGCTCTCAAGGAAATAAAGGCCTAGGCCATGACCAGGTCAAGAAATTCTCTAATTCCAACCTGTTCTTTGAAAACCCACACAGGAACAGGGTGACATGGAAAGCTTTGATGCATATAAGCTGGGAAACTGGAACACCAATCATGCGATTAACACATGAATAGCAGGTGGTTCTTCCAAGACTAATTTGTCAAGGAACAAACGAAGTTGTGGGTACAAGGAGTCTCATGCTTACCTTTTCCATCGCACGTAATTTGACTACGAGCCAACCACTTTATTCCATAAATATGACAGCCTGAGTGAGCCTTTTCCAGCTCTCCCTGATAAGCAGCTGGCTGCACGGCAGTGATCTCCCCTTGAGTTGGGACACCTCTCAAGGTTACTCCTTGAGGTTGAGAGACCCCTTACCAACTGCAGATCTTTGGTAAGTAACCGATAACACGCATAACCTTGTATCACAGGCCATTAAGATCTTGTATTGGTATTTTTGAATTATTATTATTATTATATCCTCTGTACAGTAAATAATAGCTTGAACCTTGCCATTGGACTTTCTTAAGCCTCACTTTTACAACATCTTACTTCAATAAAACCACTTTTGCTGCTACCTTTGGCAGTGGTTCTTTAAGCGGTCTAAATCTCCTCTGTGACAAGTGTAACTAAGGCACTCACAATAGTTACAAAATATTCTTAGTCATTATTAAAAGCTTCCTTTAATTGGACCAAAACTCCAAACACCAAACATACGTATTTCAACGCCAGCCACTCTGATCTCGGTTGTTTCCCACCTCTCCAGGACGTGAAGTTCAGAAAACACAAGCTTCCAAGAACTGAAAGGACAAAAGTTCAGCTGCAGGCCAGCATGACTTTGCTCCCCTGTTTCCGCTTCTGGACTTCTAGCAGCCAGTCTCAGTTAACCAAAAGCATTTAAAATGAATTCAGAATGTTTGACATACAGTATCATAGAAAGATTAGAGCAGCTTGGCAGACCTGCCCCTGTGGTACAAGATGGCCTGAATCAACCAAACATGTGCCCAAAGGAAAGAGTACATCCACACCAAGAATTCTCATTTTCCTCAGTTTGTAAATATATTTTAGATGTCACAGCAGTACCAGCACACAGGGGTTTTCTTGCCACAAGGATTCTTAGCAGTTACGTAGGAGATAATTTGTTAGAAATTACCTATCTCTCAGATTGACAGTCAATCACAGTGTAGTTACAGTAACTTTAAGCATATGAAGACCAGTCACTTCTCTTTGCAGATTCCCATCCCACCATTTCCAACAGTGTATTTCTCACTTTCACCTATTGGCTTTGCTGTCCTAATGCCATCTGCTGCTACAGATGAGCGTTACAAAAATGGTTCTCAGATGAGCCTGTTTTAGTTTTATGCCCATGAACTGCATGTGGAATCAGGCTCTTCCTCCCAGCCTTCCCTTGTGTTCTTTGCATTTTCTCCTCCAACCACCAGGTCTGTTAATGCTCCTTTATTCAGTATTATCCAACAGTATTTCTGAGGCCGTTTGTTAGCAGGTTTTTTTGTTTGTTTTGGGGTGGGTTTTTTTAAGTGAACGCACTTCATTCTCAAAGTCCTCAGGGCCCAAATCTAGCACAGCGGGAAGAATGCTCAGAACAAACAGGACCTTTTCAGAACAGATGAAGAAACAGGACAGAGATTTTGACGTTCAAGCAAACAAAACCCATCAAAATTATCCTCTTCAAATTATCTCATTAGCATAGCCCCAGTGCTTGTTAAGGGATATAAGTGACCACCTCCAGCAGCTCTGTGGCCTGGTGGTTCCTCCTGCCCTGAGGCTGGAGCCCAGCCTGGGGACCCAGGTATCTCCATTGCAGGCCCATGGACACAGCTGCTGCTGCTTTCCTGCGTGCAGGTTCAACCAGCAGCAAGGCTGAGCATACATCCCAGAGACACACACAGGACGTTGACACACACAGCCACAGACAAGGTGCTGCCTTCAACAGCACCTACATACATGACTCACATAAAATAGAAGTATAGACAGACAAGTTCCTTTCCTCCTCTTTGGCTGGTCAGGACTGAATGTCTCTCTAAAACCCACACACCCCCACTCTCTACAGTCACAAGCACACACACATTCACAGATCCCTCAAGTACCGGTACAGCCCCCCTGCCCAGCCAATACCCCTACATGGATCCCAGGCCCTCTTACCCACTTTGAAGGATCTCCTACTTGCCGGCTGGTCCAGCTTGATGCTCACTAGCAAAAAGATGCACACGCTCGTTTCATAAGCATTCCACGCTCACAGATCCAAATACCAGCATGGACCCTCTGCCCATACGATACCCCTGCCTGGACCCAGGGCCTCCTACCCACCAGCTAGTCCACCTTGAAGTCTGCTAGCGAATCATACAGGCAAACCCCACATACCCAATTTGGGGAAGATATGCCCCACGCACCCTCACCAGCAGCCAGCATCAGGCACGTGGGCTGTGACCCACAGTCCCACTCCAGCTACCAGCGCTGAGCCCCTCACTTACTCCACTTGCCCTGGTGAGGCTCCCACTCACTCCAACTGCTGGGGGTGTGCAAGAGGTCCAAGGGCCAGTAATAAAAGGGACCTCAGTGTGTCTATATTTTCCCATAGTGGATTTATGCCAATGTGTGTGGGTGCGAGTGTAATTTCAAACTGAACTAGTCAGAGCAGGAGGAAAACCCAAGACACTTAACCAACCAAGTTAGCAAAGTATATGTATGTAGCAAAAAGTATATGTATGCTACCAGACCAGTAGCAAAGTATATGTAAGACCCAATACTCCCATACTTGTGTGTCACCTGTGTATACAAAATTGGTCAATAAAACAATCAACTGTTAAAAACCTTGGTCAATTTTCTCCAGTTTATGCTGAATATAAGATTTATAAGACAACGGTTGATAACTTTCATGGGTGCCTTACATTACAGATGTCTGCACACTACATTACCCATAATTGTTTAATACCCTTCAGACTGTACTAAAATTGTGTTTCTTGTAGCAGGCAGTTAATAACAACTTGAGAAATTACAATTATATAATTCAATTTTAAAACTTATTCAGAGATAGTACAAAAATTAAAAAAACAAGGAAAAAGCACTCCATGGCACTTAGCAGTGGACCTGATCCACAGTCCTACAGCTATAGAATCACACCCAGCAACACTGCCACAAGAGTCACAGGAATTGCAGTCACAGCCAGAAAGGGCAGCAGGAAAGAGGCCGTTCTTCTCACCAGGAATGAGATAACACAGATAAACACCATGCCACATATCAACAATCAGAAGCGCTAGATACAGAAAAATCTGAACTTGTCATAAGCAGCATCTAAACCAAGCTCAAATAGATTATTCTGAAAGATAAAAATTGAATTTTCTGCAAGCACATGGACTCCAGGCATTTGGAAAAGCGATGCTTCACAAGGTGTTTTAAAATTCTAGTTCTCCATGATATCAAGCAACATACAAACATCAGCAAAAGAGATGTCACTGTTCAGAACAAAATGAAATCTTGAAGATGGTATTTGATTGCTTGATGGTATCAACCAAGCATTTATTGCTTACACTCCTCAGGGGAAAAATTATGTTAACTTTTGACTAACAGCTGTAAGCATGAGAAAGCAATTTTTAACACAAAATCAGAAGATTTGCAGGGAAAAAGGCGTTAATAACAGGGATCAGATTCATCACGCAAAGTAACATCTCCTAATACTCTATTCAGAAACCTACAGATGAAAGCTTTTCTAATGCTAGCATCAGGCTCCTTTATATGGGAATATCCTTGCCTCTGTAGTATAGTTCACATATATAATTGAAATATATACCTATAAGTATACATCTGTAGCTCATGCTTTTTAGTTATATTACTACAATGGAAGAGGTCAGCTAATGATAAAGCTGAGTCCAAAGATGCTTTTTCTTGGACGGAATGACATTTTTTAGAAGATACCTACACCCCTATGCTACAGCTGCAGATTTCTACTTATCCCACTTTATGGAAACCACTGTGAAATGCAGAGCAACCATGAAATGCACTTCAATTTCTGAAGACTTTCCAAGTTCCGTCCAAGTTTTAAGGCACATTCAAATAACTGGCTTACATCTTCAGCAGTTGTATTTCCTTTTAAAAAAGTATTGCTCTCAAATCATTCAACACCTAATGACTTCTAATTGGAGAAAAGTTTGCAATCTATGTACGGGATACTGGCTGAAGTGCAAATTAAGAAGTTAATTGAATTTCAGTCACTGAGAATAATAGTAATCTTTCACCAGCACATACTAGAAGAGCTCTTTGGCATATTTACATTTTATGGAGACCATTTATACCAGCAATAAGGCATATTACTAGCTTCAAGATCACAGGAGTGCTTTTAAAAAAAGTATAGCTGTGATCATGCCTTTCTTCTCTGCTGATTTGTGAAGTTTCCTGTGTACTGTAAGTTACATTATCAACACTTCCACTCATTAAATGGTCTTCCTTGCAATTCCTCTAAGTATAAAATCCTACAGCTTTTTTTGTTTTACATCTTCACTGCCCTTTGCAGTTTCAAAACTGTTGAGAACTTACAACTCTCATGTTTAAGCAGAAACACAAATAACAGTCAGAAAGATCCTAGTAGTGCCTAGCAACCGAATGAGTGAAAAAGCAAAAATTCACTCCCTGTCAGCAATGGGAAAGTAGAGTCCTTTGAAAAACTGTGGCTGTAACAGTATTAACAATAGCTTAGAAATATTTTGAGTGGCAAAGGCAGGTTGAGAAGTTTACATTTTCCTCAACCCCATTTTTTTTTCCCCACTTCTACATCTTCAGTTGCACTGATGCTACTATTTGTGGTGCTTCAGGATGAACCAGATTATAGGTATTAAAATAGGTTCCATATTTTCAATTTATTTTTTTTTTTAGTAAGATCACTTACTTCAGCAATCCTGTTAGAGTGTGTCCCTGAAGACAGAAGAGAAAGAGCTGCTTACTGATCTTTGCTCCTAGAAGGAACAACAGTCATTAAGCTGCAAGTGCTACTTCTATAGAAGTAGCAATGACCTATACCAACAACATCACTGGACAGTCTCCTATGTCACTGATTACTAATAATACATCAGAAAATCTCCTGGCAGGTTTTGAAGTCCAATTTGCTGTGAAGCAACAGCTTCCTTTTACAAGTGCCCAGTATCAGCTCATAAAAGCAATCACCTAATGCTAACAATCATAATATAAGTTTTCATCATTTTTCCTTGGTTCCCCCCCCTTCTTAAGAGTCACCAGCAGGCTCTACAGTTTCTCACAAGCCCTTGTAGTCAGGCTTAGCAAAGCACGAGCTGCTCTAGGAATTCAGATAGCTGAATGGCATCTTCTTGACCTTCTGCACCCTTTACTCTTTCTTTGCTGTCTTCAGCCTCCCCTCCTGACCCCTTTTAAATTAGGGGGGGGGAGTACTGACCTCCCTCCTGTGCCCACTTGTTGATCATTAGTCAACAACAAAGAGAAGAAAGGCTCAACATCAAACTAGCAGGTTAATTATCGCATTGATTGGAGCAGGAGAGACCACAAACACTGTGACAAAGTCACACATCTCCAACCCACTGATACATTGCTCATGGTTGCAGCAAATGAAACTGAGCAAGCTCAGCACATGCAGGATTTAAGAAACCACTTCCCTTGTTTGCAACCCACAGCCAAAAGTCAATAGAATCATAGAATCATTAAGGTTGGAAGAGACCTCCAAGATCATCGAGTCCAACCGTCAACCCAACACCACCACGCCCACTAAACCATGTCCCTAAGCACCTCATCTACACGTCTTTTAAATACTTCCAGGGATGGTG
>NW_008825614.1:11703379-11704072 GCF_000699105.1 Pygoscelis adeliae | reverse complement strand
GTCCAGGTCCCTCTGCAGAGCCTTCCTACCCTCGAGCAGATCAACACTCCCACCCAACTTGGTGTCGTCTGCAAACTTACTGAGGGCGCACTCGATCCCCTCATCCAGATCATTGATAAAGATATTGAACAATAGACACAGGTGATGGCTCAGAAGGTCGTAGTAAGCAGCTCAGCTGGTCCGTTATGGGAAAAAGGCCTGGCAAGAAGGACCGCCTGAGGAGCACACACCCTCACCTGGCCAGGTGCACGATCACACCTCTACTCCATCAGAGGTGACTAACCAAACACAACAGGTCCCTTGAAGCAAGGAAGAACCAGATACATTCACAAAGATTGCTCTTGCTAACATTGCTTAAATGGCTTAACATTGCTTAAATGGCTTTTGATAAAATAGGTTGCTCTTGCTAACATTGCTTAAATGACTTTTGACAGTATTGTATAAAATGGCACCTAGCGAAATGTCTGTAAACACACCGAGTGATAACAACATGTGCCGGAGACCCCCTTATGGTGAGTGATAACAAAATGTGCTGGAGACCCACCCTATGGCGAGTGATAACCAGATGTGCGGGAGACCCACCATATGACGGGTGAATGTGCTGGTTATAAAAGGTCTCCAAAGAACAGTAACGGGGGGGCATGGCTTAGGAGACGACTCCCCATGTTCCCCCAGCGCTGAATAAACATACCT
>NW_008825614.1:11695785-11698350 GCF_000699105.1 Pygoscelis adeliae | reverse complement strand
ACCATAAAATCAAGCAGCAAATAACAAAACTAGGGCGGGAAGCCAACCTGCCGTGGCCGCAATCCCTCCCACTAGCCTTATTACGCATCAGAACAAAACCAAGGGGAAAGGAAAGATTAAGCCCTTTTGAAATCCTGTATGGACAGCCCTGTGGGATTCAACAAGGAGACCCGGTACAGGTGGGAGAGGAAAATATGACAACATATATAATAGAATTAGGAAAACAGCTTGACATTATCCGAAAACATGTAGTGGGAATGCGGGAAAGAGGGTTGGATGGGCCTGTACATGACATACAGCCGGGAGATTATGTATATGTTAAGTCTATTACAGAGAAAGCCTTGGAACCACAGTAGGAAGGACCGTTCCAAGTGTTACTTACCTCCTACACTGCAGTAAAAATAAAAGAACGGACCGCGTGGATACATCATACCAGAATTAAGAAGGCACTGGCATAGTGGACCAGCGAACTACGGGAACCTTTGAAGCTCTGTTTCAAAAGCAAGAAAGCGTCGACCCCAGCATAGAATGGAGAATAATAAGTTGCTACTAATCATGCTGAGTTTGTGCATGTATCTGGAAAAAGTAACTACTTGGATTAAATAATGTCCTTAGAAAAGGACATGACAAAGAAAAGGGGGGAAATGAAGCAAGGAAGAACCAGATACATTCACAAAGATTGCTCTTGCTAACATTGCTTAAATGGCTTAACATTGCTTAAATGGCTTTTGATAAAATAGATTGCTCTTGCTAACATTGTTTAAACGACTTTTGACAGTATTGTATAAAATGGCACCTAGCGAAATGTCTGTAAACACACCGAGTGATAACAACATGTGCCGGAGACCCCCTTATGACGAGTGATAACCAGATGTGCGGGAGACCCACCCTATGACGGGTGAATGTGCTGGTTATAAAAGGTCTCCAAAGAACAGTAACGGAGGGCATGGCTTAGGAGACGACTCCCCATGTTCCCCCAGCGCTGAATAAACATACCTGCTTTACAATTCTATCTGAGAGTTGTGAAGTTACTTTTCCGCGCGTCACCCCTTTTGATCATTTTTTGTCACAAAAAAAGGCAAACAAAAGAGCTGGGCAACATTGCTTTGTGTAATTTTTAGAAACAGATATAAAAATATTCTACTACCAAAACACGTTTGCTTGCAGAAAACACCAAAGTCAATAAATTGCTGGCTTTTAAAAAGCCAGTGTTTGAAGGACAGCCTCCTGCAGATCAGAGTATTTTATTGATCTACAATTATTTTTGTTGAAGAGTGATAGGAAGGCGGAGGAGCAAAAAAGTTTCTGTGCTTTAAGTAGAAAACAGAACTGAAATGACAAAATAAAAGTTCTTCTAAAAACCTGACAGACCAACGAACTGGAGAAGCAGTTTTAGCTACTATTAAGCAGGAAACCAAAACACCCCATAACAGACTTGATATGAAGCATGCTGTAATGTTTTTTTCTGCCAAAACATCAGACAATATACTATTTCCTGAAAAAAAAAACCCAACCATTTTAAGCTTGGACTACAAAGAGAGCTTCATCCTTTAACTTCGAAGAGCCACCCAACTCACTGCAGTGAGCCACACGAAGACACTGAACTAACGGTTCCTGATACACACCTTCAGAACGACCTCAGCACACTGGCTAAGGCTTTGCTTTGAGACTCAGGAACTTTTATACTGGCACAGCTATCGAGAGTAAAGGATTTAATTTTATGGACAGTAATATAAAAGTGATCATTAATACAAGTCTGCTTTCTCTGCCAGGAACATCTATCTAAATGTTTTGGGACACTGGCTGGTTAGTTCAAGGAAATCGGGTGGTAAGAGCCCAGTTAGGAGCTTTTGATGTGAGTGACAAGTTTTAGTCCCACCATTCTCAGATGCAAGAGCTAGAAAATATTTACCAGGAGTCACGATGAGCTGGGTTTGTTTTTTTCTATTTTTAAGTCGTCCCAGGAGGCTAGTTAAGAGTAGAGAAACGCACGACAATACCACAGAGCTCCTAGAAAGAGTTGACTCAACCTCATAACAACTTCTAGGAAAACAAACTCCAGCATTCCTATGGGCTTCTGTAGCACATCCAGTGCTTCAGGGGAAAACCTACTCACGTTCTACCTGATGCCTCTAATTTTCACCAATACCAGGAGCACATGAAGCATATTTCCCAGAGCATATGAAGAAAGTCGATAAAGAAGCGTTGATGGGATACTTGCCTTTTTTCTCACATTTCCATCTGCTTTTGTAGATGGAATAAGCTAGGTAATTCTTTCAACTACACTAGTCAGACAACCCAAAGCAGAATAGCAACCTATACCTCTTTAAAACCATTTTTTTCTTTAGTTATATAAACAGTTTTGTCAGTTCAACCACAATACTCGACTGCAGGTGTCCCTCTTACACAAGGCCGAGCATCGGCTCCTTACCGCATACCTTGTGATGCCTGACAGGCTGCAAGGCTGAAGCAAAAATCACGGGCAAACACCGGACTTCCATCGCAGAGCTTAAACGCGGACTCGAAACAACACCTCGTCTTCCCCACACTGCGAGCCCACAACCC
>NW_008825614.1:11693463-11694912 GCF_000699105.1 Pygoscelis adeliae | reverse complement strand
TCTGGGCTGGCCAGGCCGCGCCAGCCTAGCCGGCAAGCGGTGCGAAGGCAGCGGTGTGCAGTTCAGGCGCTGCGGCCTAGGAGGACGAGTTCGGCAGGCGGGAGCAGGAGCTTGCCTGTGGTTTCACTGGGCCACTGACGGGGAGCTGTGCAGCACGATCAAATTCGACTTTCGGCTTCTCAAATCCCTCCAGATTGAGCCCTGCCTCCCTCCCTCCCTGCCTCCCTCCCTGCCTCCCTCCCTGCCTTCTCAGGTCCCCAGAGAACTCCCGCAGCTCCCTGCTTCAGGCACATCGCAATTTCTAAGAAAAATACAGTGGTTTTTTCACCCCCCACCATGAGTTGAGGACCAGCTGGGTCTTCAAGGGAAGCCTGCAATTAGAGGAACTGGGGACTGAGAAATATAAAAGCTCTGTAGTAAAAACTAAGTAGATGGGGAAAAGAAAAATTAGATATTTAACGTGCGAATAAAATATATGTAAGCAGTACAGTACTTACAGATAAATTTCACATCACAAAATTACCAGAAGGCTATGATCTGTTTAAAAGGTGTAAGTTTAAGTTTTAACCGGTGACAAGCCTATACTGAATAGATCTTAAGGTACCTATCCTGAGTAGCAGTTAGGGGAACAAAGCTCATTATGTAGCTGTATAGTCAGGGAAAGTAACTTTCATTAAGCATTATAAATGAGCTGACTCTGCTCACTCACAGGTATCGGCATGCATGTCTCCAAGCAGGCTGGTGTGACCTGTACGACAAGGGACTGGCATGTGACCAAAGACATGGCAGCTACTGAATCCTCTCTCTCTCAATTTCCTCTTCATTGCTGGGAACAAAATGCTTTTGGGTAGGCCTTATATATATAACCTTTTGGAGTCAACAGTTACAGTGATCTTTTGCCTCCACGTGAGTCTTAGGAAACGTTGCTGAGTCAATGCTGTGCTTTTGTTTTCCCTTTCTAGTTACTTTCTGTCTCGAGGCCAGTTGTCACCCGACCCTGCGGTGACAGGTAGGTTCTGTTAAGGATCCTTGGTAGAATGAGAACTGGCCACAAGGTTGTAGTTATAATTAGAGCTTTATTATTATATAAAGACTTTAGCAATCAGTGTAGCTTATCATAGAATCATAGAATCATTAAGGTTGGAAAAGACCTCCAAGATCATCGAGTCCAACCGTCAACCCAACACCACCACGCCCACTAAACCATGTCCCTAAGCGCCTCATCTACACATCTTTTAAATACCTCCAGGGATGGTGACTCAACCACCTCCCTGGGCAGCCTGTTCCAATGTTTAACCACTCTTTTCGTAAAGAAATTTTTCCTCACGTCCAATCTAAACCTCCCCTGGCGCAACTTGAGGCCATTTCCTCTCGCCTAATCGCCAGTTACTTGGGAGAAGAGACCGACACCCACCTCGCTACAACCTCCTTTCAGGTAGTTGTAGAGAG
>NW_008825614.1:11689908-11693261 GCF_000699105.1 Pygoscelis adeliae | reverse complement strand
AGTGAGGGGCCCAAAATTGAACACAGTATTCGAGGTGCGGCCTCACCAGTGCCGAGTACAGGGGCACGATCACTTCCCTACTCCTGCTGGCCACACTATTTCTGATACAGGCCAGGATGCCGTTGGCCTTCTTGGCCGCCTGGGCACACTGCTGTGTAAATCATTACACAGAATTTCTAGCAATTAGCATAGCTTTCCTATTACCTAAAATTTCACTTAACTAGACTTTTTAGTCACCTGGACCCTCTGCAGATTGCGTTAAATTGTAAATAATCAGTGCACGATACAATAATCATAATCTAGATACTGACTTTTAAAAGTACATGACTCACCTACTCAACCCGCAGAGGAAGAAGAACAATGGAGGCCAATACTCCACCTAATGGTGAGGCTGCCGGCGTTCCCCGTGCCTGTATCACATTGGGAAACATGAAGGCCTTAGCAGTCCAGCTGCTGTTTAATAGACTTCAGAAACCTTTTGGATAAGATGATGTATTTATACCTCTCAGTTTGGGAGTTTGGGCTTTACCGCTTCCATAAAGTAGTGGATTCTGAAGAGGCTGCCAGAAAATCAATATGTAAGAATTTTGGCTGCAGGAGATAAAAGGTGTGCGTGGTAATGGCTGCATAACGATCTTTCTCTCTTCCTGTCCAGTGCATCCTGCCTACCTGGTGTTGCTCTGACTTTGGCCTAGTGGTGCTGCTCCCAGCATACATCAGGCCTTAGCATGAGCTATGTGTTAAGACGAAACCTGAGCAAGAGTTGAGTGAGCAGTCACAGGAGGCATCCCTGACCACCAGGGGTCACGGGGTTTGCAATCCAGAATATCTCACATACTGTTAACGCTTCACTGTTCCATAACGGGTGTCACCGTGTCCTGGCACAATCCTGTACCAGGTGTCAGGACTGGGCAATACCAGTCACATGGTTTAATTTTTTTGCCATCCGGTTATTGAATGAAACCATGCCTAACTTGTGCTGTGATCCAGGCGCACTGCCAACCTTAGGTAACAATGCATCATCCCCATTTTATTCAAAACAACCTCAAAATTTCTCTTACAAATTTCTATGGTCCCACATGTAAGAGGAAATCTAAGAATAGCCAGAGGCAACAGACCCACAGTAGGGGAAATGAGACCATGTGCCACGACAGAACAGTAACCAAACCCCCAGCACAACACAAACGCATTTAGCATTTCTTGTGGTGAGACAAAGACCAACTTGCAGGTTTAGCACATTTAGAAGATTGCTGATTTAACATCTGGAAGGCAGCAGGGTAAGCAATGTAACAATGCTGCGCTTAAGAAAGCTGCACGATAAGGGCACAGTGACCAATTATCTCTGATTATCTCTGGGCTGGAGAATCAGCATTGAAGGCCCCACCATCTCATAGTATCCTTCTGAACAACATGTCCAGCATACAGCTAGACAAGTCCATAATATGTTGGGTAAGCAATTGGCTGACGAGTCGGGCTCAAAGATTTATAGTAAATGGAGTTACATCAGACTGGCGGCCAGTCACCTGTAGGGTCCCCCAGCACTCAGTTTTAAGGTCAGTGCTCTTCAATGTCTTTATAAATGATCTGGATGCAGGAGTCGAATGTACATTAAGTAAGTAAGTTTGCTGCTGATACTAAATTAGGAGGAGCTGTGGACTCCCTCAAGGGTAGAGAGGCCTTACAGAGAGATCTGGATAGACTGGAGAGCTTGGGCAATCACCAACCGTATGAAATTTAACGAGAGCAAGTGCTGAATTCTCCACCTGGGATGGGGTAATCTGGTTATATGTACGAACTGGGGGACAAGAGGCTTGAGAGCAGCCCCACAGAAAGAGATGTGGGGGTTTGGTCGATGGCAAGTCAAATATGAGTCAACAGTGTGCTCCGGCAGCCAAAAGCGCTAACTGTCCTGGGGTGCATCCAGCACAGCATAGCTAGCCGGTCAAGGGAGGTGATTGTCACACTCTACACTGCACTGGTGTGGTCCCACCTTGAGTACTGTGCAAGTTTTGGGTGCTTCAATATAAGAAGGACATCAAACTATTAGAGTGTGTCCAGAGGAGGGTAACCAAGATGGTGAAAGGCCTCGAGGGCAAGACTTAGGAGGACTGGCTGAGGTCATTTGGTTTGTTCAGCTTGGAGAAGAGAAGGCTGAGGGGTGACCTCATTGCAGTCCACAACTTCTTCAAGGGGGGCAGCAGAGGGGGAGGTGCTGATATCCGCTCTCTGGTGACCATCAATAGGACACAAAGAAATGGAATGAAGCTGCGTCAGAGGACATTAGGAAAAGGCTCTTCACTGAGAGGGTGGTCGGTCACTGGAACAGGCGTGGTCACGGCACCAAGCCTGTCAGAGTTCAAGGAGCGTCTGGATGAGGCTCTTAGTCATATGGTTTAGTTTTAGATAGTCCTGCGAGGAGCAGGAAGTTGGACTTGGTGATCCTTATGGGTCCCTTCCAACTTGAGATATTCTATGATTCTGTGATCTGAAAATCAGTTGCTACAGAGGTGAATATCCTTCTCCAGGCAACCTCAACATGCCAAGCAGGTTTCATGAGCCCAACAGATGTAATGCAAATGAGGAATTCAAACTTGTTTCTTTATTAAGACAAGCTCAATATCATGCTGTGTTTCTAATTACCCTTGCACACATACACACACACTCACACGCACTTCACAACTTCCTGTTACAGCAGAGACATCAGGAGTCTGTTGCAGCAGATGGGCTTGGGGTGCTTATCATGTATTGGTTTTCTTCTTGCCCAAGGCTTTATGGTTTCTTTGCCACTCAGTGCTTAATCTTTGAGGATCCCTGACCTTTGCCTTCTCAAGATTCCAAACTATCAGAGCATGCCTCCCAACCTAGTATTGTTTGTGTGGCATGTCTGTCCCCTTCCTCCACTGTCAGGCATGGTCCCTCCTTGGTTAAGAGCTGAGTATACTATGCAAACAGGAGCTTGTGTATAATGAGGTGTGACCGGCAGGATGATGCAAACAGGAAATGGGTGTAATGAGCCTTGGTGTGTGCCATGGCTGAAATACGGACAGGAGAGCACTCTGAAAAAGTAAGGGAGTCAAGGATAAAGTAAAATCATTCTGTTTAGAAAGCATATAACATAAATGAACCATAACCACCATGGATTAAGTGTTGGAAGGTAGTGTCAGGACGCAAGCTTGCTCTACTTGAACGTTGATTCAATCCAGCAATTGTATCAGTTACACTGCATTGGGCCAAAATTGTCTAGGTAACAGTGTTGGAAACACCAGGTTGAGAAGCAGGAGTAGCAGAATTAAGGCCAATGAGGAAGAAGTAATACAGGGAATGTTGTTAATTTTGGGAGGAATCTGGGCAGA
>NW_008825614.1:11681664-11689813 GCF_000699105.1 Pygoscelis adeliae | reverse complement strand
AGAAAATGGGTTGGCACTAGGACTGCGAGTGCTTACCGATGGTGGTGTTCAAAAATGGAGGTACCATGGACTAAACAAATCAATTTCCACTCTGTCCTGGGGTCTTACACTCATTTTAATCTCAGTCCATGGCATGTTTTGTTCATGTGTTTCAGCTCATCTAGATGTCCAGATTCCATTATAATTGCTCTGTGTTATATTGATTTTTAACAAGATTGAGTCTCAATAAACTCTCCAGGTCAGGTTACTATAGTTTCTAGTCCACACAGAGTTAATTTTCTTCCAATCAAAAACGTCCATCAGTAACAGTGCTGTTCCCAGCATCTTGAAACACAAACAATATTACTGACCCATTGCACTGACTTTCCATAATTCTCAGAGTAGTGAAGGCAGACGCACTCATTATTTCCATGATCATCACCAATAATAGGTGGAAAATCTATTTTCACCAAAAGAAACAGGGTTTCTCTTGTGATGGGGATGCTGTCAAACTGGATCCATTTTTTATTACCTGGATCCATGTCATGGACCTGAGGGCACCAGCAGCCCTGAGTGTCCCTGCCCGGTTCCCCAGGGGCTACCCCTACCCTGCCCATGGCCCAGGATACCATTTCAGCGCCCTCCCAGGGCTGTCAGTCCCTGTCCCAGTGACACTGCGGCAGTGCCGGTCTCCAGCTCCCCACAGCCCTGCCCGGCCACGAGCCCCACTGAGCTGCGCCAACCCACAGGTCAACGTCCTGGCCCAGCCTTGGCCCGTCCCCAGGGACCCATCTGGCCATCCTGGGGCTGTGTCTGACCCTCGTTCCCCGCCCTGGGCCTGACCCTGACCCCCATCCATGGGCTGATGTCCCAGCGGTGCCCAATGTTGGGGGCTGGGGCTGCCCTCGGCTGCCCTGCTCCCCAGCTGGGGTGGTGGAATGGCCCCCGCTGCCAGCCCTGCGCTGCTGCCCATGGGAAAAGCAGACAGTCAGGGCAGGCGTCCAGTTGAGGCTCAGCTCAGGGATGTCCCTGCCTCCACTTACATACTCTTTTCTTTTTGACAGCAGATTATGTATTATCACGTTCACGTGGTTGCACAACAATTCAATGTTGCAGTAATTAGAAGCCGGTGTCACTGTGAACTGATGATTATCAGCAGGGGCAGGATGTTCGCTTTGTGAACTGGGAGTAGATCATGCACACCAAGCCATGTCCTTGACTCCTCGCCAATCTTCTGAGTCCTCGCCTTGCAATGAATAACATTGCTGTCTAGCGGATATAAAACAGCAGAATACTCTTAGTAGTCCATATGTTTGAACTGTGATGCACGTACTCATTTTTCATTATGGCATTTCATTGATTTGATATGACTGACAACCCATCCTACTTATAGTCACAGATGGACCTTCACCTTTATCCTGAAAATTGTGTTCTGTCAACAGCTTCAAATACAACTTCTGCATATATACATATTCAAAGGGGCATCTTCACTTCTATCATTCCTACTCTTTCAATCTTCTACTTTATTTTCTCTTTATATCTCTGACCATTCCTGATGTATATCCAGGTTAAAATATCTTCCCCTGAAGCAGTTTCTAGTGAAGTTAAGAGCATAATGAACAGCATCTTCATTCCAAAAAAGGGTTTGGAAGAACTAAATCCCAGATGCCAATCAACTGGAGCTTCTTAAAACTGTCAAGATCAGGGATAACTGGTAATTTCAGTCATTCTCGCTCTTATTCACTTGTGGGGATTAAGGGCACGGACTCTGGCAGGCATGCAACCAAAGACCTTTATTATGGTGTAACTTTTCCTTTTATACAAAACTCAAGTGTTCACGCGCTATCAGCAGCTCACTGATAGGTTACAGCCTTGTGTTCACGCGCGTCTATGCTCTAGCGGATTGGCCGGTTCTTCTGATCACGCGACATGCCTTCCTGGCCTTTATCCTGTTTACTCCTCTTCAGCTGCTCATCACTTCCTCCTTTTTCCTCTGCCCACGTGCCTTCTCATGCCTCAAGGACACAAGGCTCGGTCCTTGTCCTCGAGCTGCCTATCCCCACATTCACTGTCTTCCGTAATGCCTCTGTAACGGTTTGGTTTGGTTTTCATTCACCACTTGTGCAGTCAGGATGACTGAGTGACTGAAGGTTGTTCAGCACTTGCAACCTTTGCTTCATCCTCAGACCTTGGAGGCTAGTCATGGTCACTAAACCCCTGAAGCAAAGGCCTCCAGCTGAGTCAGTGACTTGTGGAGTCACACATGTGGGGTATGTTTCCAGTTATCATGTAATATATGTTTATTTATTCCTCTGTCTCCTTTTCCCTTTCCTGTTTTCTTGATCTTCATGTTTCTGTTGGGCACTGATATTTGCTGTTACTGATTGTGTCACATGCCTCAGGCTGACAATTTCTCTAACAGGCATATCCACCATTCTTTCATTCAGTTTCCTAATCCTGTTCCTCTGATGAGCTTTCATATGTCTGATCCACAAATGGTTCCCAGACTGAGTCATCCATTTATCAATCTCTTTACATGGATCCTTATTTGAAATAATCTTCCCATCTCCTGACTTCCACCACCTTTTGGCTCAAGCAAATATCTAGAATCGTATTCCCTGCACACAATAATCTGAATCTCAAACCACCCATCCTTTTCACACCTCATGATCTCTAAAATCACTTGCAGGCCTGTATGCTAGGATTGCCTGCCCAGAAGTTTGTCCCCATGGATGTTCAGGGTCTCACATCCAATGCGCCATCTTCCATTTAACATTGAACTTCCAACAGTGAACCAAATTTTGCATTGTGCTGAAATTATGCATTCATGCTTCAAAGGCTTCCCCCCATAGGGTATTCTTTTACAGTGGTTGGGCATTCATGTTTTGGTCCTTAATTACTAAGGACATTGTATCATAACCTGGAGAGAATCAGATTTAAATCCGTACCAGTAATATGCTATTATTAGCTAGATATTAAAGACAAGCAATTGAAAAAAGTGTTGTATGCATGTATTATTTTACCATTAATGTATAAAGTGAATTTTGAAGGTTGCTAGAACAGGAAACTATCTAGTCATTAACCCTAGAAGAGGATGATATTTTGAATGTGCTGAGACTATTAGGACTCTACACCTGGATAACGCTATCAAGATACTGTATGTCAAAGCATGTTAAGCTACATCAGAGAAAACATGAGCTATGCTACCAAGGAATTATATCTTGATAGATGTAAAACTCATGGAGTCACAAATGGAAATGCTGTCAGGAAACTACGTCTTGGCGGTGTAGCCTTGTAGCCCAGGTAAAGTGGGGTTGCCGTTGCTGGTACAGAGGCCAGAGGCTGTGATTTAGTTTTGTACTGCTTCAAGGCTGGGACTTGTCAACAGTTGCTTTGTCTGGGCTTGGCTTGGCCTGCCTGGGGCTTTGCCTTAGCTTGTTTAGCTGTAACAGCAGTTGCCTAACAATCAGATTACCTGTAATATTACCTAACTTGTTTTAACTTTAGTTAGCTTTGTGCAATTGTGTGCTATACTGTTATAGTAGTTTTGATGTATTTCTGTAACTATATTTAGTGAAAATAGGTCATTATTCTGTGTAGAGGGATGTGTCTGTGACCCAGAAGTTTAGAGGAGTACAAGTGCAGGATGATAACAGAGGCCTTGAAGGTACAGGCACCAGATGATACCAGAGGCCCCAGGGTTATAAACAAATCACAGGTGGTCAATTACTGGTCACTAAAGGAATGCAGCCTTGGGAGCTGGATAAAACTGGTTTTACAGATAACAAAGAGAACAAAGAGCAAGTATCTAACAAAATATAAACGAAACCACAAGGAGTGAATTTTGTTATAATAAGGAATTGTGAAGCAATAAAGAAAGAGGAAGATGTGGTGCATGTTACAAAATATATAAAAATAAATCCAAGCACAGACCCTAGAGTGAGGAAGAAGTCCCCACCATCAACATCAGATTCCTCCCAGTGAAGAACAAGGGACACCAACGAATCACCGTAAGTCTCCTTTTCAAGTAAGAGTTGTCACTGTCAACCTTTGGGGCCAGAGGAGCAGTGGAAGGGCGAGTCTAACACCAGAGAACAGGTAGTACTAGGAAGTTTCTGTAAAACTGTTTTAACTGCTAATTAATGTGGCTTTTTCTGTAATAATTATATGAATTGGACTATTAATGTTGGTACCATTGTCACCGGACTGATAACAATGCTTTTTGCTGTTAAGACTTTAGTTATGCAAACAATAAATGTTTTGTGCTAGTAAAGTGTATTTCTTCAGTCCACACAAATGGTACACATTGCAGCCCAGTATTGAAGAAAGCCATAAACCTGTGATTCAAACATTGCGTAAGGGACATGTAACTTGACTGTGTGTAGAATCTGTTGAGGATGCCAGTAACTGATATCAGAACTAGAACCATCTTTAGATGTGCACCTAAGACTGCAACAACAACAATGAAAAACACACCCCACTAGCAGGCTAATGGTTATAACTCCAGTATAATGGCAACTATGAATGGCGCAGGCACCATTGCCTCAGAATCAGGTGTGCAGAATCAGTCACGGCCATTCTACAGCGCTATAGATTTCAGTTTTATCTTATTAAGGGCAAATATACCTCTGATGTTTGTGTTGCCTCTGATTACTTCCACTCAAAGCCTGTTGTAACATGGATGCAACAATGGGCCAAGAGATGAAGTTTCAGGAGTAGTTGCTGGTTCAGGCAATACAAGTCTAAGAAACTCTATTTCCTGCCAATGATCCTGATAAGCTATGACTTAAAGGGGATTTTAGGATCTCTGACCATATATACCTGGAATATTTGTTCTGTCCAAACATTTCCAAACGTGGACTGTATCATCTGATTCAGTGCTGATTGGTTTATGGATTTGTAGCTGGAACCAGCTTGGCTTTCTGATGTTTTTCATGGCAGGACTATTGCCTGTGCTGTTGGCATGGTGCCTAAGAAGGACATGTCGAATCTGACATTTTTAACCTTGCAGCTTGAAAAGTTGCCAATTTTAATTGTCTTACAGCCTCTTCCTGCCTTGGACCCCATTCCCACTCTGTTTTCTCCTTTGGCAACTGTGTTAGCAGATGTGCTATTTCTGTATATTTAAAAGTATGCAGGTGCCAATTGGTGGTGCAGTTCTCCCAATACCTTTCCTAGCAACTCCCTACAGGGGCTGGCATTTCAAGCAAAGTTTTTAGTTTTGGTCTTGGTTTTGTTCTTACTGTTTGATGTTCCTCATGTAACAATTGTATTTCAATCATCTGACATCCATCTGCACTAACTGAGCTTTACTTAAATTGATTTTGAATTTGCTCTGTTCGATCAGTTTTAGCACCCTGCTAGTTCTTGTTCACATTTCTTGCTTTGTATCTCCTGTAGCTCTAACTCTGCTAAAGCCTTACCTTTGCCTCCATAGGCCTGTGCCTTAGCATAGGCTTATGATAGATGCCCTCCCCAGTCTCCCATGTGTCCCATAAACTTTTTAAGCTTGCAGTTACAGTTGTAGAGAATCTTTTCATAGATTCATAGAATCATTAAGGTTGGAAAAGACCTCTGAGATCATCAAGTCCAACCGTCAACCCAACACCACCATGCCCACTAAACCATGTCCCTAAGCGCCTCATCTACACGTCTTTTAAATACCTCCAGGGATGGTGACTCAACCACTTCCCTAGGCAGCCTGTTCCAATGTTTAACCACTCTTTCAGTAAAGAAATTTTTTTTTGCTGATGTATAGGATTTCTACGTACGTCATTTGTAGCGGGCAGCCTGTAAGACTATTGTGAGGGGAGTTAGTGGTCCACATAATACCTAATCCAGGTGTTTGCCCCTGTATCATGAATACCATGTGACCGTTGCTCAACCCTGACAGATGTGTATTTAAGCATTGTGTAATTAATCAATGTGTTTGCTCATAAGCACATGTGTAGTATATTGCTCTGTCCACTTGAAATAGTGTGTCTTTGATCACCAATCATATATATTGATCCTAGGAACTGTAGGTTTATTAATGTGATAAGGATGTTGGGGTGTACTGCCAAGGGAGTTTTCAAAGCTAAGTCCACATCCCAGATCTGATTGCTATCGGGGCTGATGAATCTGTACTGTGAGCAAAGCTCTATAAGAGTGCAGGTGAGCACAGACCTGGTGAACCTCACCATGGATGGGATCTGCACAGCGTGCCGTGCCATCACCAGAGTCCATCTGATGCTGTATCATCTCAGGATTCCTAACAGCAGAAGGGAGGTAAGATTTTATAACTTGCTATCACTTTTTCTGGGATATTAATAAAATAACTGTTTTTCTTGAGCACGTTTGTGGCTTTCTTGTTGGGAACCAAAAAGAACTGACACCTCCAGATACAAAATAGTCATTGGCTTTTTAAAAGAAACTGCTATTGATGTGAAAACTTTGATATGAAACTAGCATGAAAGTAGGATGGCACTGTCTTGACAGAGAAGACTATTCAAGCAGTGAGGTAGCAAAAAGGAGTTAATGCATACGTGGTAACACACTAACATAAAAGAAAGTAATGCCTGAAGAGAGAAAAGAAAGAGAAGAACCTTTTGTCACGAAACTGCCCTTCCCCGCAGAAAGACCAGCACCTGACTAATGACTCATTTAGTCTGGGTGAAACTGATGTAAGATATCAGCCTCCTTACAGCTTATGTTTTGCTTTACTCAGACACAATAATATAATTCATTTAGCAAAAATTCATTGTGCTTTCGCTGTTGTAGTACTATCATCTTGGGTTTCTATGGTCAACTTTTTAAATCAAAACTTGCAGACTTGCTACCTGCTTCTGATACTCTTGCAACTCAGTTATCTTCTGCGCAGTAGCACTTAAATGTACCTGCAGGTCTATAACCTCATCTTGTTTTCCCTGATTTGGTACCTGCAGAGTGTAATTACTACATTATTGTATTTCCTATTTGACTATTCCATCTCTGAGAGTAAGCACATACTCTTCCTCTGAGAGGGGATACCCTTTTGGATGGTATAAAGCAGACGCTATTTGCTTCTTTTCACTTATTTTGTATAAAGTATGATATCTATCAAAACTTTTCTGTGTCAGGTAGGGCTGCACTGCCTGGTCTCATTTTATCAGTGCAATGACTAGGCCCCTGCTCTTGAATTCTCTTCAGGAGAATGGATGGATGCTCCACCACATAACTACCATTTTCTTTTCTTTATTTCTAAACCTATTTATTATCAGTCAACACCTACAACTGGTCTGCCCAGAGCTATCGTTTTCCTTATCCAATAGGCCACCCTTCAGACTATGTTGCTGCTAATGTAGCAAAATGAGACAGGGAAGGTGCTTTTTGTTTTAAACAGTACTGTTTTCACTCACACTCATGCTCTTATACCATCAAATTCACAAACACTAAGAGTCCCTGTTATATTCAAGTCATCTTGGCCAGACCACTAAGAGAGACTGTGGTCTGGGCAAGATTACTTGCATGTGACAAGGAAGACGAGGGATACCAGCTAGAGAGTGGTCATCATATCTCTTGAGTTGCTCTTGACTGGGGAAGACGAACTGGTTTTTGAATGTGCCGTTCAATCTTCAAGGTACTTCTGGAGTTGACTGATTGTAATCTTTTGTCTTTTCATCCTGTCCAACCTCCCTGAACAAGTTTTGCTGATTTACTCCTCTTTGCATCTCCCTCTCCGGGTATTTTATAGATCAAATCCTGTTCTTTATCTTTCTGCCATTCTCTCTTCACATCTTCAGTTCTGTCATTCATTTTCCCAGTATGCTCACTGACGTGCTGGGATCTTGGTAACAATTTGGTCTCTATGCCACCAACAATCACCATTTTTTTAATCCTTCTGTTACTGTTCCTGCTGGTGCTTTCAGACACATATGTATATTTACTAACCTTAATGCTTCTATTACAAATCTCTGCATCGATAGATCCAACCACTATAAAGAAATAGGCTTTTTTTTCTCTAGCTAAATTAGCAGTCACTGTGTGTGGTTCCTACCTTTTTTCTTTTCCAATGAATGGATCCAACCACTTCCTTTCACAACGAAGAGGCAATGGTGGAGAGATTTCCTCTTACTTTCCCACCTTGGATTCTCTGCCAACTAATGTGGCAGGTAATGAAACAAGACCATACAGGAAGGGAAAGTGATATTTA
>NW_008825614.1:11672397-11681072 GCF_000699105.1 Pygoscelis adeliae | reverse complement strand
AGTGATTTTTATTAAACTTTGTAAATCATCTGACTCTGTTTACTCACATTTTCACCAACAGAAGTGTCAGTATGTGTGTGTCCAAGTAATCTGGCCAGGATGACTTGTATGTGACATGTAGGACAAGACATGCCAGTACTGAATCCTCTCTACATGTCCTAAGATCCTCTTCATTGCTGAGAACAAACTGCTTTTGGATAGGCCTTATACAGCCTTTAAGAGTCAAGAGTTACTGTGATCTTTTGCCTCGGTATCTAGTTTCACTCCACATGAGTCTTAGGCAGCACTGCTGAGTCAATGCTCTGCTTTTGTTTCCCCTATCTAGTTATCTTCTGACTCCAGGCCAGTTCCTTTATCTTCCCGTCATCTTATCTTATGGTTTCATTTTCTTGCTATCTGGTTATTGAATGAAACCATGCCTAGGTCACGCTGTGATCCAGGTGAACTGCTGACCTTAGGTAACAATATATGCTATTATTTTAGTCCTTGTTCTACTGTTTCTTCTCATGTTTTCACTTGCCCAAGCACATTTCTACTCTCACTTCATTCAGAACAACCTGGGTATTTATGGCGCAAAGGTCTGCATAAGTTCCAAATAAAAGTTTGGAGTTCATTTGCAGATTAGGATTTCAAGTTGCTTTCTTCTTGTATGTTATCCATCACTAACATAACATATATAAGTTAAATTGCTAGTTTTATTTGTCTATTCTGTTGCCAAACAAGTTCTAGCTGGACTCGCCGTAGGAAAGCTCCTTGCTTCTGATGGTTTTTGTCTGTTATGCTTTCCAGTTCTGCTGTATCTTTTTAGTAAGAATGCTTTCAGTATAGGCTAATAGTGTGTCATAAAGCTTGCTAAGGCATATTCAGTATTCCTGGACCTATCAACCTAGGATCATGTCTCAAGAGCTGAAGCTTATCAAATGCCCTAAAAGTAGGCCTACAGTTTTCTTGGTTTGCCCCTCTGAAGAACATGTGTGTCATGCACAACATTGCAGAGAACTTAAAAGCTTACAGAAAGTTTTGTGACAAAACAAGAGCAAAACAAGCCAGTGACTGTCAGCTACGACAGTCCCGGCCACCATTTGTTCAGCTCCTCTCTTGGGTTTCCATAATTTTCACATGGAAAAGTCCCCGTCACAATATAGTCTAATGGAAATACTTCATCTCAAAACTAGGCTTGTAACGCCTTGCCTGTGCAGGGTAGTACTGAAGATGAATCTTTATTCTACTTTGGCTCATAAGGCTGTGGCTCATCTGATTAATCAAGCCTTAGGGCATTGGAGGATTTTCATTTTCTTCTGAGCATAGGTATTTAGTACTTGTTTGGAGGATTTTCAAGATTATTGGATTAAAGCCTGCCTTCAATACAGAATGCTTTATGGCCAGTACAACTAGCTTCCTGCTTTTGTATAGAGAGAACTGTTGCTGTTGCTTCTGCAAATTTCCTGCACTTCTGTGGGGTTTTAAAATGATCTCTTATGTGCACATACGTTATGTCATATAGCGCATTTATGATGAGTTCTTTTATATCATTTGACTAATCTTATGGTGCTTGTCACAGGCAAACTTAACCACAAAGCACCTACTTTAACCACATAACTTAACAAATTACAGCAGTTATAAATGATTTAGGAACAAAGTTCTGAGTAGATGAGCAAGTGGAGGTGTGTGGGGAGGATATGACAGGGTGTTTTATGTTTCTTGCCATGCAAGAAGTTTCCATGAGAGATGCCTTGCTCTGGAGTCACATGAGCATATGTTAATCATGGTCTGAAAGGGACCTCCTAGAATCCATAGTGACTCCTCTCTCCTCCAAACATGAGGTTAGATAAAGTTATACAACTCTTGCCCCAGGCGCTAAGCAATACAGGAGTTTCATCTTAAATTAATGGCTGTTTAGAGTCACCATAAACACTCGTATATAATATCAACAAAAACCATACAATTCACACGACCCTTTATCATTGGTTACTCAATCAATAAATATCTCTATAGCTATACTAGATTATACTATAAAATTTCCAGTATAGACTGGCTTTTGCATGTAACCGTCTTCCTGGCCATAGCTGAAGCAGTAGAAGGTGTTTTTGACCATCTGTGGCCCACTGATGTAACAGCCCACAGCCTCATGAGTACAAACCTAACTGATGTGGTCCACATCTAAAGCATGATGGACCTTGGATGTCCAAGCTAAAAAGCTTCCTCTCACAGCTGTTTGTCAACAGCTGGAAACAACTGCTTCTGCAGACTTGCTGGCTCAGCAGCCCAGTTGTATCTAGACCTGACTCCTGTTGGATCAAAAACAAATCCAGAGAGTCTCACTGCCACCACTTCCACAATATTTTTCCCAGGAAAGTATCCTCATTCTTACAAATCTATTCATTTCTAAGCAGCAGCATAAATTTTGAGCTCACTCTCCTTTGAACAACATCATCATTACTCTAATTTTCTAGACACTGTAGGAAAATGTCTTTCTTGTGGGGCACAATTCTTTTGCAGTTAGCCCTGTCCCCTTGATGTGCATTTCAGCTGTGTCTCAGCTCTGTGCCATCAGGAGCTCTGTATATTGATTGTCCCCGTACACATTGTAGTTCCCACTTTAAAATCCACTGTAGGAAATTGATTTAATATAGAGGGGAGTGTTTACATCAACAAAAATAACATGCCAGACATAAGTTAGCTAGCTATTTTCATCAGCTCCCACTGAAACTAGAAGCAGCAGTGCAAGGGTGAGGTTGGCACTGCATAGATAGTTGGGGTGAAGTCTGGAGGAGTCAGACCTACTCCTATACCATCAGCTCATTTGCTTGTGAAATCACAGCCAGAAGGTAAAGTCGCATAATAGGGCTGAGCCAATCTAACGGCTCGTCATCAGCTTTTATTTTAGGTTTATTTTGCTGTAAGAATATATAGTGCATCTTTGGGCTAGGTTCTTCATTTGGTACTGTAGGGAACATGACTTCACAACTGCCAGCAGTTTTACTTATTGGTTACATGAGTGAAAAACTGTGAGAATACTTTTCATAAGTATATATTTCTGTAGATCTTACTGACTGCGTGCGTCTTTCTGCCCCTTCACAATAGTACAGGCATCTCACTAGGGCCAAGCCAGGTAATGCAGAATAAAAAGCAAGTGAATCTAAATACACCAGGTTAATACTATACTTGGGCTAAGCAGATTAGGCGATAAATGTTTATCAATAAATAAAGAACTGAGAAATTATGAAAATCCTGACAGCACTATTCTAGAGAGGCACCTTATTGGAGGGGAAATGAACACTCCCACAAAACCTCTGGATGAAAGCAATTGCTGTGTAACGCTGAGCTCCAGCTTGCTCCCGGGCAATTCACTGGCTCACAGCCGTGAAGTCAGATCCAAAGCAGCAAGGGTTAGTTAAATGGGAAGGGTTGCCCAGCTGTGCCTGAGGGTGAGTGGGCAGGAGCTGTTGGCAATAAAAGAAAAGTGAATGGGCTGGATGGGCAGTCAGGCTCTAGAGCTTCTGAATCAATTGGACTCTCTGCTGTGGCAGCTCAGGGATCCCAGCACCTGTGGTGGCCATGGGCTGGAGATGCATCATGGTGCAGCTCCCCTTCCAGGCATGGTACCACAGTCTCCTTCTGGGACAAGTCCCTGGAGTGAGCTGGGAAGAGCTGTTAGCTGCTGGAAGAGCTGTTAGCTGTGATGCCCCTGCCCTGGGTGGCCTTTCCAAGGTAATGGCTCTCTGGTGTCTCCCTTTTGTACGCAGGAGAAGCAGCCACCTACCATCCCCCGACTGAGCCCAGGACTCACAGCAACGCTGATTCTCTGCCGGTGCTGCCCCAAACACCGCTTCCAAGTGAAGAGCCCCTTTCTGTTAGCGCACGTAAATCTGAGAAGACTCCGTAAGAATCAATGTAAATAGCAGAAGGAAGGAAGGAGGGAAGGAAGGAAGGAAGGAAGGAAGGAAGGCAGGAAGGAAGGAAGGAAGGAAGGAAGGCAGGAAGGAAGGAAGGAAGGAAGGAAGGAAGGAAGGCAGGAAGGAAGGAAGGAAGGAAGGAAGGCAGGAAGGAAGGAAGGAAGGAAGGAAGGAAGGAAGGAAGGAAGGCAGGAAGGAAGGAAGGAAGGAAGGAAGGAAGGAAGGAAGGAAGGAAGGCAGGAAGGAAGGAAGGAAGGAAGGAAGGAAGGAAGGCAGGAAGGAAGGAAGGAAGGAAGGAAGGAAGGAAGGAAGGAAGGCAGGAAGGAAGGAAGGAAGGAAGGAAGGCAGGAAGGAAGGAAGGAAGGAAGGAAGGAAGGCAGGAAGGAAGGAAGGAAGGAAGGAAGGAAGGAAGGAGGAAAAGTAGGCAGGTCGGAATCCCATACCAGGGACCCAGACTCCACTCATCACAAACTTAAGGACAAGTATAAATTCTCCTCACTTGACTCATATGAGAAAGTGAAGCTGGCTCGCCTCGTTCCCTCTCTCTTTCTTTGTCTTTACGGAACGCTCAGAGGCTTCTGTCTTTAGTCACTTCTCCTTGCTGTAGGTTTCTTTAGCTTGGAATTGGATAATCTCCCCAGTTCTGGGGGACTCCTTTGCCAGGGGAATTCCTGGGGATATAGCCCCTGTTTGATGTTAAGTTAGCAGCTCTCAAATTCCAAGGGCTGACTAAAGATACGATTCTTCTTTAGTATAATTCCTGTTTTACCAGCAACGATTTTTAAGGAGCCCTTAGCAAACTGTGTATGTTTGTGCACTCATGTTTGTGTATTTTATTTTCTGTCAGATAAGACTCTGAATTTGACTATCATGATTTGTGTGTCTCACTGGGAATTTGGACCTTAAGCCTGTGGTCTTGCTACCCAGGACCTTGGAGATCCCAAATGTGTAGGCACCATTTGAACTCATTTCCCCAAACCAGTTTCATTTTTGCACTCTCTTGAGTCACATGCAAAAGCTGTACACGTAACAGTTGATGATCTGCTGGGGAAACACAGGGCTCCGAGGATTTGGTGGGACCACTCTGTGTCAGACATGGCCTCTTTTACTGAGCTCATGTCTCCTGTAATGCTAGAGATAGCCATGGTCTTGGCTGGGATTTCTAATGAGTGAATAGCTCTTCTTTTGCCAGAATATAAGCAGCTCATTAAAGGCCAGCTAACACAATTAATCCTTAAATGAGTTATCTCAAAGCACAGTGTAAACCATCCTGCCTTGATAAAAGAAAAACAAGGTGGGAAGGCAAGGTCACACAACGAAGCTATGATCTACTTGTGTCTCATGGGAACAAACTAATAAAATCCCAGTGTTTTCCTGGATACATATTATCACTGAAAATAATTAGGGAGGCACTGCCATCAAAATAGTACAAATCAGTAGCAGGACGTTTTTCTCATGCAAAGAGCATTTAGTCAGATCAGGTGTAAATGGGAAGCAGCCCAACAATTTAAACATAAATTAACTAGCCAATTATTCCATGCTAAACTGTGTTTACCCATCTGTCCATCCATCTACAGCTTTTGCACCCTGTTAACCAAATGTCATACATTGCCAGAATGCTTGGCACATATGCTAAAATGTATATATATAGACAGTATTCTCACAGTCCTTAACGGTCTCACTTAACTAATAAGCAAAATTACTGGCAGGTGTACAGTCATGTTCTCTACACCAAATGAAGAATCTGTCCCAAAGATGCATTACATGTTCTTATAGCAACATAAGCACTGAATAAAAGGCAGATGAATAGAACTTCCTTTCTCAAGGCTGAACTTTCAAAACGTGGAAAAGCTGTGATATGTTTCAAGAGTAAAATCTATGGATTTATAGAAGTTCATGCCTTTAGATAAGTAGTGACATCAAGTTCAGCAATCTATATCTAATTTTGAAAAAAAGACAGCACCATCAATTTCTGACAGGTGTTTGACCATCTGCCTTTTCAACTCTGCTGTGTTGCCTGGTTTGTTCGTCAGAGTTACACTGGCTTGGGTTACCTGTTTCAGGCAGATCATGCCTTTGCCTTGTCTTGAACACTCTGGAGTGAATATATACTGATGTCTCCTCTCCTGTAGAGAAACATGTTCAGGCCTGCTTGCTATTCTCCGTGGGAAATCCAAGGAAGTCTTCACTGGAAGCCAGTAAAACAGTTTCTGTCTCTAGAGAAAGGAAGTAGTAGTAATGTATTTTCCTGCTGCCACCATAAACAGCTGTGGACATCAGTCCTCCACAGCTTTCTGATCATTCCCAAAAGCCTCCCTTCTACTTGGATTACCCAAATGACAGGCTCGAGTACCTCCATCCCCCATATGCTTTAAGCACTTTCTGAAAGAGGCGATAATCCCCAGGAAGGCACATGCCAGGCTCATCCAGCCTATTATCCACTGTGACCAGATGGTCCCAAGAGGAGATCCTGGTTCTCTCTCCTTTCTGGTAAGAAGGCTCAGTTCAGAAAGGGGTCACTGGAAATTCCCTAAAAGTGCAGCTTCTTATTGCATCTTACAGTGGGAATATATAAAAGGTTATACTGAGAGCTGCATTAGTGCAGCCTACTGCAAATACTTCAACCTATGTGCACAAGAAGGCGGAAGACATTGGCAGCTGTTTTGAGGCCAAGTGGGAGACATGCTCCTACCCTGAGAAGTGAGGCTGCCCCAGATACAGCTGTAGCATGAGAGTCTCACAGACAAGCAGCACACCTGAGAAGCACATCAAGGTACCCTTCCTCCAAGGACAGATGCATTCACCATAAAGGAGTGGGACAGATGGACATAGCACCAGCATGTTTTCGTCCCTCAGATCCCTACAGAGGTCAAGGGACTGTCATATAAAAGGGCTGAGCCCCTTTTTGCCACCTGAAGTCTGAGGGGCCTTCCCATGTAGAACACAGGTAAGCAAGCACGTCTCTGGAAAGCTGCGATTACCTACCCAAATACCACTTCATAAACTTCTGTCACTATCTCTGCCTGGGCTTGTGCTTGGGTTTTCCCGTGACATGTGGTTAGCTTTTTTCTTTAGGATGATATGAGCCTACATCATGTCATGAGTTGATCCCATTCAATTATTGTCAAGTTTCTGATTGAAAAAAATGGCGTGGGCTCACCCACTGCTGGAGCTGTCATTGATCAGTCTTCCCCTTGAACTTCCTTCCACTCTCCGGCTACCCATATCTTTTTCCCAGCTTTAAAGACAAACAATCTATATTGCTTCAGTGCACCACAGAAATGCAGCAGCAGGCAACAATGCACAAATTTCTTCTTAGGAAAAAACAAACAAACTTTTTAACACAGGTTTGTTGGATTTTCATCAGCGAAGGTCGTTCTTGTTTATTATTTCTGAAGGAAAAGGCTGGACGACCAGGCTGGAGGATGTCTGGAAGAAAGTGACTATAAAGGCCAGGCAAAGAGGTTGTTGGAGGGTTTAGTTTTGCTTGGCCTTAACAGTTCTGTTTGATGGACTTAAATAATAAAGGCCAGATAAGTATGCTCAGAGAGCAGAGAAGGAACATTTGGATTTGCGGCCATTTGCAGCTCATTTTGTGAGCTAGGTAATAGATGTCTGGCAATCAGGTGCCCAGAAGCTGAGAGGGGGAGTGTTATTCAGGAAAAACAACAAACCAAAACAAACACAAAACCCACACACAACATAGCAAATAGAGAATGTATTTTCAAATTTATCTATTCTGAGACAAGCACAGTGTAATTTCCTGCAGTCATTCTGGGTAAAATCATTTATTAGCACTTCCCTCAAGGCCTATTTTTCACAACCAGCCTGTATAGTCTTGTGGGTTGTGTCTCCCAAGATCTCTTACTTGCTTTTTCTAACCATCAGCCACACCTTCCCTAGCTTTTCGAGAACTGGAAAATTTGGAGGTGAGAAAAACCACGAGTCCATAGTGAATTTGAGAGAGTGATCTCCACGTCACTTTCAACTGGCCAGGGTGTTTCTGGTGGTGGCTAAAGCTCCATGCTGCATCAGGGCCAGGAAGCCCAGAAGGGCTTCACATAGAAATGCATGAGAAGCAAGGCAGGAGTGGAAGCGCAGCGCACTGCTCTGTGCTGGGCCAGCTAGAGGTGCCAAATTCTCTGCAAGTCTAATTCAGAGGCTAACTGCTGAGAGACACGTGCTGACAGAGGTGAAGAGGTGGGACTCAAATGGTTATTATTAGTGTAGCCAAATTACAATTATATTCATATGCGTAGTCCAAATTTTCTATTTAGTACAGAAGAAGTCTCGCTAAGAATGTCGCTAAAATTAAAATTGTTACATAAAAGCTCCCTAGCATTTAGCCCTTTCCTTTGGTGTTATGCTCTCCCTTTCACTGCCCATCTGGCTCCTAAGGTTGCTGGCTTCAGCCTGCGAAGGGGTTACGGCAAATTGTCAGCCTTCCAGGCCCTTCTTTCATTGGAAGGATATGATGCTGATGGTGGACAAGAGGTCTGATGGTGAATATGTTGGCGGTTTCTTCCTCCTCATCCTACAGTCGTGTGGTGGGTTGACCCTGGTTGGATGCCAGGTGCCCACCAAGCCGCTCTATCACTCCCCCTCCTCAGCTGGACAGGGGAGAGAAAATGTAATGAAAGGCTCATGGCTCACAGGCAAAACAGACTCGACTTGGGAAAATTAATTTAATTTATTGCCAGTCAAATCAGAGTAGGGTAATAAGGAATAAAAACTAAATCTTAAAACACCTCCCCCGCCCCCCCGCCCCCCCCCGCTTCT
>NW_008825614.1:11659873-11671673 GCF_000699105.1 Pygoscelis adeliae | reverse complement strand
CCACCGGGGCTGATGGGCTCGGCCTTGGCCAGCGGTGGGTCCGTCTTGGAGCCGGCTGGCATTGGCTCTGTCGGACAAGGGGGAAGCTTCTGGCAGCTTCTCACAGAAGCCACTCCTGTAGCCCTCCCCCCTGCTACCAAAACCTTGTCACACAAACCCAATACAAGTCTCCTTGGCACTATTTTATACATTTTCTAACATGCAACTTGCTCTTCTTTCCTGGACATGTATCTCTGTTACAACTGAATTTCCCACTTTACACTTGATGGATACTCTTTCCTTTTCCTCTGTCACCCCTAAGATGAGTTTTGCCCAGCTCCCAAGTTTTCATTCCCTTAACTATCAGTAACTAGCCACTGGTGAGTAGTTTTACCACCATCCTGTGCACACATTCAAGGCCTCTGTTAGCCCATGCACATACTCCCCTACACACTACATCTTCGGGCTAGAGTCATAAATAGTTCATGCCATTCAGAATACTAACACTTGTTACTACCACCTATTTAAAAACTATGGTTATACTGCACAATTATACAAAGCTAAGCAAAAATAAAACACATTGGGCAATAGCCAACTGGTCATTAGAGAAATGCTGTTACATATTAGAAAAAACTAATAGAAAGCTCTGAGCAAGCCACAACCAGTCCAGGCAAAGCATGACAAGTCCTAAGACCTGCCAGGTTATTTTAATACAAAGTCTGTCACCTGTAACTTGTGAAGGTATCACCATATTTACTGGGCTACAAGGATATGGATTTATGACTCAAATAAGCCACAATGACTTCCACTGATACAGAATCAGAATGACAGCAACAGAAACTGGTCAAGTTAACTTAATGAAGGAATATTAAAATAAAAGCCACACTAAGCGCTACTTCCATCTGGCACCTAGTTTTCATCCTATTCCGGTGACCAGTGTTGTTAGCTCTGAAGGCTCTTTTTGACCTCTGTGTCCTAAACAATCTGGAGCATTAAAAGTACTGTAGGTAAAGAAAGCCACTTTAGTTCCAAAAATTATTTCACCACACACACTTCTGAGAAATCCTTACAGAAACAAATGGAGAAACTGGAAGCTTGTAACGACAGCTGCATTGGCTGAAGTGCATTGCAAAGGACTCTCAAATACTAAAAATAAAAGCAAGCACGAGAAAAATCAAGTCATTCTTTTTTGCTTCTCTTTAATAATGATGGGTGTCCTGCACCAGGATTCAAGGAGTAACACTCCTCTCAGGGATCTCAGCACCATTGGATCGCTGCCAGGAAACCCCAAAGCTGGTCTTCAGAAGGGACAACTAGAGGATTTTTCTGCTGGCAAACACTTGGCCAGGTTTAAGGAACCAACACATTTGTCTCAAGAAGGTATCAACGCTTGTGTGCCTCTAGCAAGAACAACACAAACTATGTGCTTTGTTTGCTCTTCCTTTATACATCGATGAAAGGTGTTCTGTATTATCTTTCGCTGCATTTCAAAGAGTCTGGCACCTTGCACCAGAAATGCATACTGATCTGTGTATCAACATCACACCCTTATCATGCAGGCAGAGAGTGATCCCTCTAGTACGCCTGCCTCCATGCACTGTATAAACGTACCCACGCAGCTCCTACAAGGCCTGTTTCCTGGCAGTGCTTTTCTGTGCACAGTAGATGTGCTGCTGAGCGATGCTCTAGTGAGACTGATAAAATTTTTTAATTTACATTTTTGAATGAAAACAGTCAGTTACGAAAATCATGTGAATTGACAGTAAAATCTTTGCACTCAAAGCAACAAAATTCTATTAATAGATCTCTAATAGCTCTTTTCAAATGGGATCAAAATATGCTTGTCTTCTTTTGGAAAGCTTTAAAAATAGGCTGAAAGGATCTAAAGAGATTAAGTGGTGTTGATTCAGGTTTTGTCTACACTAGCAAGGAAGTCAATGCAACAGGAACAGTAAAATATGGTGGTCTTGAGGCTCTTCACCTCCTCATTCCTTCCAATTCAGGAGGTTTACTTCAAATTGGATCTAATTTGCCATGGTATTGAACATCCTCCTTGGCCAAGGTTCAAAGCTTTTGAAAAGAAAACCCCAAAAGAATCAAATATAAACACATTGCTGCAAATAGTTGTCAATAATAAATAGTTTTAAATGCATTTTAAACACATACACCGTATGTATATATGCATATGTAGAGAGGGGTTTTCCGTTGTGTAATAGGAACATCCAGGAACCCTGAGAAATCTGGGAACTCTTAAACTATGAATGTATACAAGACAAAGAACGTAATAGGGTTATCTGGAACCACACTTGGAAAAACATCACACCAATGCAACATCTGAAAGACTCTCAGTCTGCAACTGAAGTAAACAAACTTACCTTGATTAGCAAGCATGCATGAAGACTGTTAGCTACCTTGATGGGTGATCTACAGATAAGTAGGATACCAAGTTAAAGAAAAGGCCAACCTCCCAGTGAAAAATCAACCAATCATTCTCATAGTAGAGGTGGAAATGCCTCTAAACTGTGGGTATGAGATTGCAAGAAACATCACTTGGATTCCCGTCTTTTTCAGAACTGGGTGTGCCGAACTCTGGATCCTGATCAGTATTGCTACATACGTAAGTGTTGTCCTATTATTGTTGGAAGGAACAACTGCTGACATCCTTCCCACAACAGCTGCTGCAGTGCAACATTTCTTATCTCTCCTTTTGGGCAATAAGGGGCATCACACCTTGCCCATGCATATCTCAGCCTGGCAGTGGAACAAGAAGCCACTAGTCCTTCACGGATCCTAGCGGAGCCGCCATCAACACAACACTTCTCTTTTCTGACCAGAGTCACACCCCAGTTTACAGCCCTTCATCCTCAGTGTTTTTACCTGAGCAAAGTTATACTAGCATCCACATTCTCCACCAAGTTGTTGGCTGGGAAGAACGGGATCATTCAACAGTGTTACTGAGTGAGGAAAGAGACTGACCGCGATTATTTTAATAGATTATGTAGACTATAACATGTAAGTACAGTAACTCGAGCACAACAGCAGATACAATTATGTCTTGGCATTATTATAGCATCATTATCTCATAGACATCTTGTAGTTAAAGTGAGATAACTATGGGATACCTACAAGGTAGCTATGGTAACAAGAACAGATAACTAACAATTTATGTGATAACGATAATAAAGGCAGTGCATAGCTATAACAAAAATAAAAGAAAGACGAAGAAAACCAGTTGAAGACAATTATATATAGTTTATATAGGTTTCCTCAAGTGGCATAACTACCTTGGCAGAATTACTCTTTTCTTGGTATAGCTGAGGCTCGTTAGTTTCTGCCAATACAGTTGTGTCACTAAAAAATAAATAAAAGCACCCTTGTGATGAACACTGCTATGGGGCAAAATAAGTTAGTGTGGGCCTGGCCTTAGATCTTATCTTTGCAACAAAATTAGCCTACAACAACCACGTCCATGAGTTTGACTGTGAGAACTGTAACAGGAAGGCTAAGATTGGCATGCATGGAGCATGAATGGGAATGTCTGGCTGTGGAGGTGGCCAAGTGCACCCATCAGGTAAAGGGGCCTGTGTTAATGGAACCCAACTAGCAGGTCATCAAGACCCTAGCACATCCAGTTTCACAGGACATTGAGACCTGGAGACAAAGAACTGTGATGACTCCTGATGACCCCCTGGATGGAAACATTGATCACTCTTAGCTGCAAAAACTGCAGAAGACCTACCCAAACCCTGCCTGTGGTCACCAGCCTAAGAACCACCCAGGAGACAGGAGGACTTGACACCTAGCATCACTTGTCCTCCCTGTCATCACAACAGATCTTGGATCCAACATCTAGATGCAAGCATCGTGGTGCCTGACAGCTGGTCAGATAGCTTGAACATCCAGGCCCTGGTGCCTGGATTCTGGGCAGATTTCTTGGACACCATGCATACTCTGATGCACGTGTGGGGGAATGAAAGTAGGTTTGTTTGAGTTTTTGTTTTAAATAAAGCCACCTCCTGCAAAGTCTCACAAGGGTATTTCCTACATTGTTCATGCAATATTGCACAAGTGTTTCCTATGTGACCAAAGCCTCTTGAGGTCAATCCAATCTTTTAACTGTCTTCAATTCAATTGACTTCAGAGAAGCCCTTTTCCATCCTGATGGCACAACCATTATTCCTACAAACGAAGCCTTACATTTCTCCACTCAATGTTAGTTTGAGTATATTTCTTGTGACATCATTGTGCTTTCTCCACCATTATCTCGCAACTTCACGGTAAGATATTAAAGTGAAAAACTAAAACAAATTAGGGGAAAAAATTAAATCCTTTATACCAGACAAAGAAACAATAAAAGACCACAAAGCCCCTTTTTATTTCGTTTTTGGAATACAGGTCATCTTTAACACATTACACAAAACATTAATACTAGAGCAGCCATACCACTTTGCTATGACTTACCATGTTTCTTAGGTCTTTGTAATAATTTGATAATCAGCCATGTCAGAGATTAATCACCTAATTGTGCCTCTCTCACCTTTTTCACTGAAATCCCATTGCGAGCCGATCTCTTATCAGGGACCTCATTAGTTCCCATGGTATTCAAGATATCAATACATCAACATTAAGTTTTTAAGCCTTCTGTTAAGAGATTGAAATGGGCTACGAAACCATACTACTGTGCCGTACCATATCTGTGTGCCAGAGTGACATTTCAAAAAGATACCCGTGTTGATTTGTATTGTGGATGGAAAAGGAATGGGAGTATATCAGGTCTGTAAAATGTTCATAACAGTTCTAAATGCTCACATCCATACTTGTGATTTGCTCTCTAGATCACTCTATCGTAACCCAGTTTTGTATTACCTTAAATATCTTTCAATGTGTTATCCTTTGCTGTATTTATGGTAAACCACACAAAAACTGTATCCTCAATGCTTTCTCTTTGTGCTTATCTGTATAAAGGAAATATGCTGCTAATGGAACTGACTTGCTCTCAGGCTTGCACTGCATCTTAACTCCTATCACACAGGGCTGCGACCTGAATACTGATTTGCAGTGCCTGCCAAGGAAGGACAACTGCAGGCAACAAACCAAATACATGTCTTTTTATAGTCAGGTCTGCAATGATAAAAGAAGAAACTACATAAATATTTCTGGATTGCAAAATAAGACAAAAGTGTTTGCAGGCTGAAGCAATACAGTGAAAATGCCTATATTTTGTCAGTGAGAGATGTCTGTGGTTTCCGTCACAGCATTCATGCTCCATCCAATCACTTCTGTTACCATTCTCTTAAGAGGCTGATACGTGGCCATTTGTTTCACTATATATTATAATTTTAGTTGATAAACTAATTGAACTAGGGCATTTTAAACAAGGCATCTCTCTCCTGGAGATCAGCTCATGCCCGAGATGATCTCACTCAAACTGAAGAACTTATTCCTTAGCCCCAGAAGAGTCAGAAAAAGGCTGTGTGTGTAACAAGCAGTAAAAAAAAAAGTAAATAAGTTAACCAAGTAGTCTGTTATGATTTCATTAGGTCTAGTACATTCTGTATTTTTCTTAATTTACCTGATGAAGGTAAAATATTAACATTTGTATTTCGGTTATTAAATAGTTATTTCTGCATTACCTTGATCTCTCTTGGTTGCCAGCTCACTCCAAAGGATGGTAGAGAACCAGAGCAAAGAATGCATGCTCTGGAATAAAATGCATCAAGCCTGGGCTGCAGGAAGAGAGAGCACATGCACTCAGAAGAGCAATGCACGGAGGGAAAACGTCAGGCTGCAATTTAAACAAAAGAAACCATCTCATCAGCACTTCAAATGTGGCTGCTGAAGGAAGATTTTTTAAATCCCTCTTATCAGTTCCAGAAAGAGATTATGAGCATGCTTACTAAACAGGTGTTTGTCTGGTTTGGTGTTGGGTTTTTTGCTGGATACAGCAGGCTTGGCAAAGTGGTGTCCAAGAACCTCTCACAATTTACTACACATGAGGACAGATTAGGCAGTAGACTGGTTTAATCACCTGGAACTGGGGTTTCCATAAGCATCGATTACTAAATTTTGCTATTATTGGGGGGGGGGCATGGGGAGGAAATATGGGGAACTGAACCTTGAAAAGATTTCAACCTTCTGTACACAAGAAAGGAAGATGCTAGGGTTGCTGCAGGGGCACATGTTGGATCCTGTTTATGCCATTAAAAGGCTAGATTTGACCACCATTCTTGGAATGCTGTTATAGGGCAGCAAAAGAAATAAGCTCTGTCAAATGTGTCTTTGAGATCCTTGAAGAAGGCTATTAAGGAGAGGAATTTAAAACTTGTTTCATAGGAGCATATAAGCATTGTAAGTATGATACAAGCACATTAGCTTGCCTAGTCTACAAGAGGCTATTAAAAACAGGCTCGCTGGCAAGCAACACAGGACTCTGTCCACCCTGTCACTTCACTATAGTGACTGGGAAGCTACTGCATCCATGTAAAGCAGAAGGTTCAAAAATAGAAGTATTTAATGAGTTAACAGAAAAAACACATATACAGTATAATAGTAATTCTCAGCTACTCAGTGGTAAATGTTGGTACAGCTACTCAGGAAACAGAAGGGCTGTGAAAAGCACTAGTGTATTGTTTTAACATAAGACATACACATGAGTTTTGGGGTTGTTTTTCACTCTGTCCACCAGTATGTTTCTATTCTTTTAAGAGATTAACTGTGAGGTGCAGACATCAGGAAAGAAGACGATATTGTTCTTAATTTCTCATTAAGAATAAAGAAAGTGTTCAAACCGTATTACTACTAAAATTCTATCAGTTCATGTGGAAATGTTTCATTACAGTAATTTTTTCATACTATAGGGTTTCCTTAATTTCACACCTGTAGTTTCCTTAATACTTCCACACCTAAACACTTGATAATACTTACTGAATACTCTTGAATAAATACATAAAGGACATTATTTCTTTATCTTTTAATTATTTTTTTTCTTGCTTAGTCTTTAAAAAAAAACCACCCTAGAAGACAGCCCACAATTCTTTTTTATTCGTAAGATAGACATTCTCAAAGAAGAATGCCTCCATTTAGGTAATGAATTTATTGACCTACCAGTTTATGTACCCAAAGACCCACTTTCTGACAGAAGACAACCTGAAGTTGGAAGATAAAGGAGGTATGCCTGGTAGGTGCCTCAAATTACAGCAAACAGCTGTAATCAGTGCATTATATTGGTGCTTAATACACTCATTTACTGATTCCCCCGAATTGAACAAGACATTGACCAAATGCTCCTCTTTTCAGTGGGAGAAGCAGCATTTTGATGGACACTCCTATCACTCTGTTAGGGAGATCCCCTTCCCTTATAATTGTTAGTGTCCTGCTACCTACATGCTAACTTCTGTATTCAAATATACGGCTATTACATGATCAGTGCTAAGTTTCTGTATGTAGCCCCATGATGAGATCATAGTAGGAAAACTGGTCATAGGTGAAGGTTAGCGTTCTACACCAAGAGCTCCATACCCACCAAGAAGTCAAGGTTTAACATCAGCAAAGCAGAAGTTTAGAAGTTCAGAGTATACAAGTGTAAGTGGTAAGTCTACGTGCCAACCTGACCTTCTGAAAGGTTAAGCAAGATTTTAGCGGTGTTTAGATTAGAAGTATAAGCCAATTCCCTCCTTTTTCATTTACAAATGCAGAAATAATCACTGTAAGAATAAATCAGTAGTCCTACTACCACCACTGCAGAAGTCCGATACCCAGTTGGCAACACCAATTAACAAATACTACAAGGAAAACAGCCAAACATAGGAAGGTAAAAGAAGGTTGTCCTAGTCCTTTTGTTGAAGATTATCTTAAGTTTTATTGAATCTTTTATGTTTGGTTGTGAAATAATCAACTATAAGAACATCTTGATTACAATAAGTTAGCCTCTATGTTAGCGTTATGTGTGGGTTGCTGTGTTACAACAAGTCGGCCTCTATGTTGCTGTGTTAGTGTAAGTTAGCCTCTATGTTAGCATTTTGTATGGGTTGCTGTGTTACCTGTTATCCGAGGCTGTTGCTTGAAGCCCCTATTCTCTGGACCCTCTAGACCATAACCAGAGCCCCCAGGTTCTATTGTATATAGGATGAGTTATTTGACAACCTGGCAAGGTAGATATCTAGCTGGCCAACTTGGCAACAAAACTTACTTTTAAGGTGTCCTGAAGTGAACTGCCTTCATTATAATACTAAAAAACACACCCACAGGTCAAAAAGACCCTTGCCCAGGTGAAGACCCTCCCCTGCGCAAGCGTAGTAACAGAAGAGAATGACACAGCAGATATTATAATTATATGTAAATCACTAACCAATCATTGTAACTGGGAGCGTACTACCTTATAATTTCTGTGTATAAATGTAACGGTGATCTGGCCATAGGTGTGCTTGATTTGTGGAAATTCCACCTAGCACCCGGCGCCACAACAAAGAGTGCCTGCTTTCTAAAACTCCAAATTGAGTCTTAGAGAGTTCTTCACCTGCCGACTTACAGTAACACTTTCATTCATTTTTTAAAGGCAGAGGTTTAATATGTTGTCCTTGGTCAGCAAGGCCTCTACCCACCAGGTCATCACCCTTGGCATCTGGGGGCTTCTCCGTGGGGGACAGGCAATCTGGCTGCTCTGTGGCAAGAGCATCTGCCACGATATCACCAGGGTTCTGAGCATGTAAGACACCTGAATGGAGCAGGGTTTGGGGGACTCCTCAGTATCCCCACGCTGAGGTTCAGTTAGTATTTCTGTTGTATGAACATATGACAACACATCCACAAGCCAAGGCCAGAAGGAAACGGTAAATAAAAGGTATTCTGTAATTTTATACTCAGTCCATGTGAGTTCTTGCTTTTGAATGATGGAAGGACAATCAGCCTGTACATCACATCCATCTATATTCAATCAGACAGCTCTAATAATATGAAAAAGGTGATATTTTTATTTACCCTTTAACTTCTGTTTTTGTATAGCAGGTACCATCTGTTAGTAGCGATGACCCCTGGCGCTATGACTTGTCAGTTATAACGGTTTAATCTGTATCGGCAAAAGGCATTAGAAACCCAGAGCTGAATACTTCCTGATTTCCAGCATAAAGAGAAAGACTTATCCATTACACAGCTAGCAAATTATTTTGTGTTGGTTACATTTTCATTCTGCTCCAACTGGTGATCTCTGTTCTGCTCATACATATTTTTACCCCATGTTCACATCAACTGGAAAATTGCAGATTCCAATGCACTGCCGCACACTGTAGCTCCCGTCCTAAAACCCAACTTCAGATGTTAGCAAACAAGCAGCAAGACAGGGAGAACAGACACTGAGAAGTACATAGACCTTACCTATCTGTGTATTCTGCAATGTTTCTATGGTCAAGCAAAAGTACAAAGTTCTTGGGGCACATCTGATGCTGGCCAGCAACACTGAATGAGAAACCAAAAGAAGCAGACACATTTCTCAGTACTGCATCTAGAAATGGGGGGTGGGTCAGTGAAGGAAGGTAATTTTTAAGCTAGCTGTGTAGTTTTATTAATACCTGCTTCAAGCTACAGTGAAAAAACAATTAAGAGGTATGCTTGTTGTACAGCCTTTCTTTCTAGCACGTAACAGCGTGATCCAATAAAGTCCTCCTCAGCAAGAGAAAGAGGCTGAGCCTAGAAGAATCCACTCCTGATCTTACAGTGAACTCAATATATCAGGAGATGGATTCTTGGCACTAAATCACTTCATTGTCCTCATACGGTAAAGTTCAGACACGATCAATAAAACTGATAGTTCTTCTCCACATTACCAGGCGTCAGTTGTTTGATTCAAGGTGACCCAGGCCCTGTGGAATGTGACTGAAAAGCAACTCCCCATTTTTAGCCATTGCCACTATATGTAATAACTGTTAAAAAGCAATTAAGGTACTTAGAAGAAAAGGACTGATTAAGACACCCAATAAACTCCGCTCTGCAACTCAATGATTACAGTTCTATTGATTAATCTCGCAAAACTTTTTTCAGCAAAGGAGAATAATTTTATTTTAATGGGTGAATAAAATGTCTAACTTCACCTACTACTTTTATTGTGCTTACAATAAGTGTCATGGACATCCATTTAGAAACAGACTGGCTAGCAAATCAGGTCCACTTTCCAAGATTAAGTTAAACATTTGAAGATTCTGTTGTGGAAGAGGGATGCACCTCACTCGAGAGAGTAGTAGTAATATGTTTTATTGAGGTAAAACAATGATTTGACAAAGTTTGATGGAATTCAACAAAGTTCGATGCCAAGGCTCACCTTATTAATCACTGCATGGAGGAAACAGACAAAGAAAAATTGAGTTAGAACAGCTCATACAGGGACCGGAGACATGAAGAGTAAAGAGGACCCTCCCGTTGAGTCACGAGGTTCAGAGTGGAGCCTCTTGCTTTCTAAATTCCTTTTTGGAGCCTTGGTGCAGCTGGATCCAATCTTAGCCTCAGACTTGGTCAATGGTTCATGTCTAATAGAATTATCCATACAATGTTTATAACACTTGAGTAGCTATGTAGGTTAGTAATGCTTCATAGTATTAATTCAGCATGCTATCAGTCACTTTACAAGGGTCTGTCGCGGTAAGGGATCTCTCAACCTCGAGGAGTAACCTTCAGAGGTGTCCTTGCTCAAGGGGAGATCACTGCCATGCAGCCTGCTGCTTCAGCAAGGAGAGCTCAAAGCTTTCCACAGCCTGTCCATGTTTATAGAGTGAAGTAGTTGGCTGCTAGTCAATAGTATAGACAAGACAGATGTCTTGTTTTAGCTCTGATATCTTGCTCTGTACTTTTGGTTATCTTGTACCTTTGGGTTTTAAAACCACCTTTCAAAACATTTTTCAGAACAACTTCAATCCCTTGTATGTGAGCCAGGGGCTTTCCAGCTTGCAAGTTCACCCCAAGGGCATGAGGCCTGTTGCTTCTTGGTCAGCCTGAACCAAAGTATGTCTCAGAGTCAAGTGTAATCATCGCATTCTCCCATTGCTGCAGGATAAACCTGAGAATATCCAAGTATACTATATGTATGCTCTTGTAATTTAAGAACAAAAGTGAAATTACTATTTCTGCTTTTAGACACAAAGCATTGTAACAGGTAATGTGGCTTTGCACGAGACAAAACTAGGCAGCAGATAAAGCAAAGTGTGAGGAAGTCTGCGGGTGGTTCCGAGTCATAAGACTAGACTTTTCTAAAATGAGGTTGGCTGAATCTACTCTAAAGTAGAAGTAGCCTTTTTCCATTTTGTTTTTTGTGGTTGGTTTTTGGTAAGCTACATTTAGTTCTTAAGTTTTTCATTTGTTTTTTTTTTTCCCCCACACCAAAGAGGAAGACACTTGAAACGAATTCTTCTTATAACAGTTTCACTATTGTGTAACTATGTAGTTAACAAGAAGTTTCTCCTGATTTAAGCTAAAATAGACATTTTGTTTTTTGTGGTTGGTTTTTGGTAAGCTACATTTAGTTCTTAAGTTTTTCATTTGTTTTTTTTTTTCCCCCACACCAAAGAGGAAGACACTTGAAACGAATTCTTCTTATAACAGTTTCACTATTGTGTAACTATGTAGTTAACAAGAAGTTTCTCCTGATTTAAGCTAAAATAGATTATAGAGTCATAGAATCATTTAGGTTGGAAAAGACCTTTAAGATCATCATCAAGTCCAACTGTTAACCTAGCACTGCGAAGTCCACCACTAAACCATGGCCCTAAGCACCACATCTACACGTCTTTTAAATACTTCCAGGGATGGTGACTCAACCACTTCCCTGGGCAGCCTGTTC
>NW_008825614.1:11654966-11656694 GCF_000699105.1 Pygoscelis adeliae | reverse complement strand
GGAACATCCTGCCCCAGAAGGCGCCAGAGGCTAGATGATTGCCAAAGAAACAAGAAGTCAGCAAAAACTGTGGTAACTAGGGCAAAGGTAAAGGTGGCAGGGGAGATCGTGACCACCAACTCAGTTTAAGACTGGAAAGACTTGCCCCCCACACCTGCAAGGAGCATGTGCTAATCTGAACATAACTAACAAATGAGCATGAACTTAGGCGGGTTTTTGCTAACCATGTAACAAGATAAATACGCTACAGTTTTTTTGTGTGGTGTGCTAGCTTTGTGGAATTACCACCTGGCACCCATCTTTGCACAAACATGAGATAAATAAATATCTCGGCTCTGTGTGTAAGATTGGCTCATTGCACACCAGGTACTGGACCCCACTTGTGGGACAACAAGGGCACCTGGGAAGGTGGGGTAGTCACAGAGGAGACGTGCCTGCTGCGCCAGGGGGGAACTTGTCACCATTGCCCCCGACCCCTTAAGTCACCAAGTTCAGCCAGGCAGAGAGAGGATAGGGAATCCTCCGTGTCATGTGTCCTGTCTGCCTGTTGGGCCTGTCTCAGGGAAGGTACGGTGCGATTCCAGTAGTCTCTCTCTTTCGCTCTCCTTGTTACTCCTCAACCTACTCACCTCCTCCCGGAGCTCTGTCACTAAGCAGAGGAGTTCTTCTGCCTGGGCGCACCTCCCACAGGTGTGCTCACTGCTGCCATCTGACACTGGCATAAGAGTAGGGCACACCTTGCAGCCTGACACCTGGGTGGCAGCATGTTCCCACCGGAGCTCTGTCTGGGAAGCTGCATCAGTGGTGGTGGGTGCAGAGCTTAGAGAGGCCATGGCTTTCTGCTGGGTGGATACCATTGCTCCCCGGTTGAGCTGGCAGACCTTTAGCACCCTTCCTGCACACTCTTCCGCACAAACTGCCACATCACGCCTTTGCTGACATGCCACACCCTTGTCACTAGCACTCCCTAAGGGCTTATTTTATACATGTGGGGGTGCTTGGCCACCATTGCTCCTGGCCCCGCCGAGGCCTCACCAGCCGCTGTCGCAGGAGCCGTGGTCTGGCAGCTCTCTCAGCTCCCCCTGAGGTTCCCCTGGCTCAGGAAACCCCCCTGTGCACCTCTAGTGCTCTCTGCTGCCGATCGTGCCAGCACCAGAGCTGCTCACCTCAGCGACTGAGACTAGTTCTTACAGATCTCATAGATGTTTAACCAGCCAAAAGCATCTCTTCTCTGACCTTCATCCAGCATCTGTGATTTCTTCCCATGACATACTCTGCTGTTGCCTCCTACCTGGTGTAGGGCATACAGGATTATTGACAAGCATGTCCCAACTGCTTTTCCTACAGCAACTGTTAATGAAATATCCCACGGAAGCTGTTTCTGCCAGCTTTTCTTTTGCTTTAAGCAGAATATCCCAGAAACTAGACAATGCTTAAAAATGTTTGTGTTAACATCTGGCACAGAATATATACTTCTGTATGGCATGAATAGGCAGGATCATCCATCTCTCCCTGTCTTGCTGGTATGTTATTTCCTCAGCAGCAAGTGTTACAAGTTTGATGCCAACTTAATAGAATCATAGAATCATAGAATCATTAAAGGTTGGAAGAGACCTCCAAGATCATCGAGTCCAACCATCAACCCAACAACACCATGCCCACTAAACCATGTCCCTAAGCGCCTCATCTACCCGTCTTTTAAATACTTCCAGGGATGGTGACTCACCC
>NW_008825614.1:11636578-11643571 GCF_000699105.1 Pygoscelis adeliae | reverse complement strand
TCCAGCCAGTTTTTGACCCAGCGCAGAGTACACCTGTCTAAGCCGTGAGCCGCCAGCTTCTCCAGGAGAATGCTGTGGGAGACAGTGTCAAAGGCCTTACTGAAGTCCAGGTAGACCACATCCACAGCCTTTCCCTCGTCCACTAGGCGGGTCACCTGGCCATAGAAGGAGATCAGGTTGGTCAAGCAGGACCTGCCTCTCATGAATCCGTGCTGGCTGGGCCTGATTTCCTCCCTGTATGAACTAATAAGCTTCTCATATGCTCACTGACATATTTCTGCCTACTTTATCTCTTTATGTAAGACCATTTCTGAAATTGCTGGAGAGAAAGAACAGGAAATATTGTTTTTACTTCAACCACTATAGAATTCACTGTACCCCCCAGCATTGCTTGTGGTCTCCTACACAAATACCACCTCAGCTCTAGCTCTGAAAGGGGGGCTGTACAGACTATCTTCCCCTTACCCACCCATTATCTGTGATTTGGGCCCACCATCACTCAAATCGGGAGATTAGTGTATTAATACTTTACAGTCATCCTTTGAAGGGGCAAAAGCAGGTCACAAGGTCTGCTTTCTTACTGATATGCATCAAGTGACAGAGTCCACCAATCAGACACAAACTACACTAGCTAACAATATGAGATACTGTGTCCTAAGAAATACTACACTTGTTAGCATGGAAAGAGGATCTTAGGATTCATACAGGTTAATGAACCAGAAAGCAGGAACAGGTAGTCACTGTTGGGCAAAGAAACCTTCTGGCATCAGAGATAAGGCACAGGCCATCCCTTTTAACTGTCAGTAACTGGGAGTCAGTTCAAGCCAGGGTAACACAGCTTACCCAGCAGTAGATGTTCAAGAATTAATTGCTTGATTAATTATGGTACACATTGCTGCCTTATTCTTAACTTATCGAAGTGCCAGGAACTTGAGCACAAGTCTTATGAGGAACGGCTGAGGGAGCTGGGGTTGTTTAGCCTGGAGAAAAGGAGGCTGAGGGGAGACCTCATTGCTCTCTACAACTACCTGAAAGGAGGTTGTAGCGAGGTGGGTGTTGGTCTCTTCTCCCAAGTAACTGGCGAAAGGACGAGAGGAAATGGCCTCAAGTTGCGCCAGGGGAGGTTTAGATTGGATGTGAGGAAAAATTTCTTTACTGAAAGAGTAGTTAAACATTGGAACAGGCTGCCCAGGGAAGTGGTTGAGTCACCATCCCTGGAAGTATTTAAAAGACGGGTAGATGAGGCGCTTAGGGACATGGTTTAGTGGGCATGGTGTTGTTGGGTTGATGGTTGGACTCGATGATCTTGGAGGTCTCTTCCAACCTTAATGATTCTATGATTCTATGATTTATCAAATACATTATCTAACTGTTGTAAGCTATTAATACAGGAAATAAATGTAACTAAACTCACTGTGAGACATTATGGAAGGGGAAGGTGCTTTTACTTTAAAAGCTATTTCACTTCTACTCATTCTCTCATACTTCAAGCACCAAAAATGCATGTATCAGAATGGACTCACCAGGATCACCTGCATGTCACCTGGAGGACATGAAACAGCTACTGAGTCTTCTCTACATCTCTTAGGCTCCTCTTGATTGTCTATGACAAGAGTTTTAGTTACTCTTTGGACAGATCCTATAGGAGTCAGCAGTAATTCTAGCAAGAGCAATTAATTACCTTAGAACCTTGCTCCCTTCAGCATCCTTAAGCCTTCAGTGAAGTTGCTGCCTATCGTCTTTGTTTTCCTATTTTGTCAGACCTATCCTGACAAAAATAGGAATATCATCAGGGCTATAGTTTAGCTTCACGTTGGTCTAAAAGGAAGAGAAAGAGTACAATGCAGCATGCTGTAAACTTGTTACTATCCTCCTCCTGCCAGACTGCATATGAGGAAGCAGCAAGAGCAAGGTCACTCCCTAGGGGACAGGCACCCAGGAGCCAAGGGAGAATCCTACAGCCAGCAGTTCATAGCCCTCACCAGCCGGGGCCCAGGCCCGCAACACCCAAGCGAGGGAAGCAGGCCAGACCTAGAGAGAGCAGCCAAGTCCAACCAAGAGACAACATCATGGCAATGATGTAGGTTCAGGGTTAAGCCAGTCCAGAGGTTGGAGGCTAGATCAAGGAGCTCCATAGCTAGGCATAGGCACAGCTGTAGCTGAGCTGAAGGTCAGCAATCCTCCAACACAGGTCAGACAAGGAGTAAAAGCCCAGGGCTCAGCTTAAATTAAGCTCCTTGAGCCCATGCTTATGGGGATGAGGTCTCAGGTGAGGCTGGTCAGGTCTATTAAGGCTTATTAGTGTCCTCAGGGCCCTGACACTGCAAGTCTTCTGCTGATAAGTCATGTGTGTTGTAGCCATGTTGGAGTGCAGGTCTTTGGATGCAATACAAACAGCATGCTCCTTGGTGCTTACCAGTTTTATTGCTGTTAGTCATCTCCCTAGTTAGGGATCAATGCAAGGCCCTTTTAACCCTTCCTCTATTGCTTTTCCTGCTGGTTTCACATGCAAATGTTTCCATTCATAATCCTTTCACAGTAATCTTAATACTTTTACTACAAACTTCTATGTTAGGAAGTAAAAGCTATAAACCTATATATGTGTTTAGCTTTTCTAAGTAAATATAAAATGGAGTCTCTTCCAAAATCCATATGAACTGCATTGTCTCAGTGGTAAATATCTATTATTCTAGCAGACTAATGCTATGTCTGTATCATTACATATTGCAATAATAAAGAAGCAGGTACTTTTGGAAAGGACTTGACATTTTTAGATTGCCTTCTTTCACTCTTCATATCACGTGACCTTTCCTGGACATTACAGGGAACTGTAATCAACATTTTTCTTTTTCTAAAGGGAAAAGGACTTATTACAGTTCTTGCTTTTTGAAATCACTTCCTAGCTGAGTGACACCTTTCTCAAAGTCCAAGTCATTAGCGTGGATTCAGTGGATGTAGCGTAATCAGGACCAATGTAGTTTTGCCTGGACCAGAGAGATTGTGGAGCTAAGAAGATATTAGAAGTGATAATGGATCAAATTAGGACACTGATAATAAGAGAGCAATTGTAGGCTCATAGGAATTAATTAGGCATAGGGTGACCTGTTTGTATTTTATATTACAAAAATAAAACTAAGCTGCCTGCTCCAACCAGTTCTTCAAGCACTGTCTTACAATGATGTTTCTAAGGATGATGAGGACTGCCTTATTGATTCATCAGGCCAACACAGCTGCAGCCATGTGATTTGCATTAACAAGAACTGTGAAGAACTATCCGTGGAAGCATCATAAATGTCATTTTCAAAATGAAATTATGCAGTGAGACCACTCTGCTTGACCTCAAAGCACATAACTGATCATGTTAAACTGGTTGCATCACTCTGAAGAACTCAGGGTGGTATTATATGGGATAATCAAAGAAAAATCTGAACTTCCATGGGAAACCAGAAATTCCTTAATACATGCTATGGGCTAAAAGGCACTATGTAAGAAAAATACTGTAATATGTAGATAGTGAACAGTCATAAGATCTGTAGTATAAAAGAAATGGAAGCCATTCTGAAGGTTTCAGGCTGAGTATGAAAGATGAGTGAGATGTAATCTGCAATGTAATAAAAGTCTGCCAGTTGTAAATAAATAATCAATTGAAAATTACTTTGGGATATCTAAATGCATCTTCTTTGCTACAAGGCTATTTAGCCAGATGCACTTATCTGTGTATCTTATTCTGAGACGGGAAATGATTTCATCCTTTACAATGAGGTATTCAAGGCACCCTGTATACACGTGATGTATTAACTATGTCTGAGAACAGCAGTTTCCCACACAGAAATGTCTGTATGGGTCCATCATTACATCTGTCTTTCTGAAGCTCTGCAGCTGCTCTGGCGTGGCTATAGCTCACCTCTCAAGACCCCTCACTTGCTTATCAGACTCAGAAGAGAGAACTAAGACTGCAGCTGTTTTTAAGAATCCAGGTCATCACTGCAATCTTGCTATCTTTCTCACCTTCACAGTCCTACTCTACTAGTTGGATCCCCTGGCTAAAGATCTGCGTCGTAACATAGAATATCTGCACTAGAAACCATAGCTGTTTCCTTCCTGCTCCTCCTCTCCATGGAAGGATTGACAGGCGCTTGAAGGTGGGATGAGAAAACTAAGGGAAATGTTATGTGTTCCTAATAATTATTGGGAAACAGAGACTCAACTGGTGCTTTCATAGTGTTAAAGCAGTGTCACCTCTTAAAAGGATGGTCATAAGACAGGAAGAAAGGAGTCATGGGATATTTAGTAAGAGACTCCTGCGTATAGAACGGGAAGGCTCCCAGGCAACTCACAGACGCCACGTTTGGTTCTTGCTACAGTAAGCACCCCTCAGCGCCCAACAAATTGCAGCACCAGTGTTCATGGATACATGCACAACACCGTAAGCACTGTGGTAAATCCTTTCCTCATATGAAACAATGACTTGTGGGTGAGGATAGATATGGTCAGTTGTGGGAGGCTGTCAAAATTTTATCAAGTTAAAATTGCAATTCTGAAAGATACCACTCATCTGTCAGTACCCCTAAACATTTCTAAACTCTAACAGGTATTTTTTATCATTAAGGCAGTCTCCCTTCCTTTTCTGCTTCTTCTTAGGTCTTAGACAAGAGAGATGAAATAGTAGCTTTGTACACAGCACCATTTGTTTTGAGAAAGGAAAAACAAAGGGAATTTCCAATTGTTTACCTTCTTAGGTCTTAGACAAGAGAGATGAAGTAGTAGCTTTGTACAGAGCACCATTTGTTTTGAGAAAGGAAAAACAAAGGGAATTTCCAATTGTTTACTAAGGTACACATGACTGCTAGAGCTGTTCATGTAGAGGACATATTTTTGGAAACATACTCTGGTATCTTCTTCAACACAGCATATACGTTCAAAATCATTGAAAATAAAGTCCCCTCTGAGAGAATCCCATCATCTCTTATGCCTGGGGAACCAAACCATAATGCTGTGTTACTAAGTGAAAAAAACCCCTGCTGTCAAACAAGACACGGTAGAAATTATAAAATTGTTTTACTGATATTTAAACTCATCTGTCAACCTCCTTTTTTACAGTTCAGTGATGTCCTGTCTCCTTAAGTACTAAACAGAGCTTTGAAGTGCAAGTGAAGTAAGATTTATGATTACTCACTTCAACATAGGTCCATCTGGTGTCATAACCTGAAGGGAATCGAATACATTTGAGTAAACCTGATCGATCAATATGACAGTAACACTGTCATAATTAGATAAATAGTAATAACAAGTATAATGCAAAAGCATTTTATATGTACATATATATTCTCTTAATGAACCACTGTTTTGTAGAAAAAATTTTAGTATACCTTGGACAAGAATGTGTAGACAACCTATTTACTGACCCTAGAACAAGAATGTAAGGTATGCATAAGTAGCATGTGCAAAGGTTGTCAAGATGCCACATCTGGAAAAGACTGTTTATGTTATCAGAAAAGCGTATCCAGAATGATGTCTGAGAAAAAAAGGAACTGCCTGTTGGAAAATCAGCCAACCGCTGTACAAGAGTCACATAACTTTTGAACAAGAATAATTGCTTAACAACCAATGGAAACAGCATGATCTTTAGATTGTGCACAAGGCTGCAACAAAATGAACTAGTTATGTGGGTGCCATTGTTTCAGAACCAGGTATGCAGAATCAATCACTCTGGCATTCTTTAATGCTTTGTTTGTAAGTGTTATCTTGCTATCATTAAAGAAAACAAACCACAAATGCTTGTGTAGGATCTAGTATCCAGCTCTTGAGGCCTTGTTGCAATGTGGGTGCAACACTGGATTATGATACATTGGGATTATGGTATAGCTTCACAATGGATGAAAATGTTCTCTTACAGCTACAGTTCAGATCTCTTCAGTTTTACCTAAGAAAGTCGTCCAGAATCATGACCTCTGTCTTAAAAAATGAAATGTAGCAATGATTTTGGAAACTAGGTTTTAACCAAATAAAGTTGATCTTACAAAAGCTAGACACAAATCTCTGTGAGCAGTGGAGCAAGGAAGCCTGGTAATTGTTGATAACTCTGTCAAACAAAATACTGAGTTCCTGGTTCTCAGGAGGAGGAAAGGAACACCAAACAACATGACTGACAAGTTAATTAATTCAGCAGACCAAGTGATGGATAGGCTGTGCTAAGGAAAGCCTCTCACTCTCACACACATAAACACACATCCCATCACCTGAGACCAACCCCATCTACCACTGCAAACAGATGGTGCAGTTGAGCCCAGGGGAACCTGACACTGCCTCTGTCTGACCTGGCTCAGTGTCAGGCTCTTGGGCAGCAGCTTGGCTCCAGCATGTAACAGTTCCACCTTGCATCCTCTGCCTGTACTCAGTATCAGACATCTCCCTAAGGATATCTACTGCTAAGGGGGTTTTGTACCTGAATGTCAGCACAGGCTGCCAGTCGGATCAGTTCGTGACGATATTGCAATATACCTTTCCAGCAGTTTCAAGTATTGTTCTGTAGGAGGAAATTTAAAGGCAGCAGGAGGTCACAGGCTCGTGCTGTGTGCAGGCTCCTGTGCTGTGCACAGGAACTTTTGCACTGAGATGGTACAGTAACCAAATTGTCAACCCAGCACAAATATACAGAAAATTTTTGTGTTGAGACAATAACTGAGTCCCTGATTTAGCATAAATTAATTGCTGATTTAGCAAAAATATATTCAGCATTTGGCAAGCTATACGGTAAATAATGTAACAGTTAAGTCATAGAATCATAGAGTCATAGAATCATTAAGGTTGGAAAAGACCTCTAACATCATCGAGTCCAACCGTCAACCCAACACCCCCACGCCCACTAAACCATGTCCCTAAGTGCCTCATCTACACATCTTTTAAATACTTCCAGGGATGGTGACTCAACCACTTCCCTGGGCAGCCTGGTCCAACGTTTAACCACTCTTTTCGTAAAGAAATTTTTCCTCA
>NW_008825614.1:11635541-11636018 GCF_000699105.1 Pygoscelis adeliae | reverse complement strand
AAGTGCAGGACCCGGCACTTGGCCTTGTTGAATCTCATACAGTTGGCCTCGGCCCATCGATCCAGCCTGTCCAGGTCCCTCTGCAGAGCCTTCCTACCCTCGAACAGATCAACACTCCCGCCCAACTTGGTGTCGTCTGCAAACTTACTGAGGCTGCACTCGATCCCCTCATCCAGATCATTGATAAAGATATTAAACAGAACTGGCCCCAATACTGAGCCCTGGGGAACACCGCTCGTGACCGGCCGCCAACTGGATTGAACTCCATTCACCACAACTCTCTGGGCCCGGCCGTCCAGCCAGTTTTTGACCCAGCGCAGAGTACACCTGTCTAAGCCGTGAGCCGCCAGCTTCTCCAGGAGAATGCTGTGGGAGACGGTGTCAAAGGCCTTACTGAAGTCCAGGTAGACCACATGAGATGGTGGTCCATCTGACTGCTCCAGCCTGACTGCTCCTGTGCTGGCTGGGACCCGCATC
>NW_008825614.1:11629593-11635475 GCF_000699105.1 Pygoscelis adeliae | reverse complement strand
AACCGCTCCATAACCTTCCCTGGCACCGAGGTCAGACTGACAGGCCTGTAGTTCCCCGGATTCTCCTTCTGGCCTTTCTTGTAGATGGGCGTCACATTGGCCAGCCTCCAGTCATCTGGGACCTCCCCCGTTAACCAGGATTGCTGATATAAGTCAGCTGCATAAGGAAGACAGTATTGGAGACAAAAGGACTGGCCATCTCCAGATCAGTCTCACAGACTGCAATTCACCAGAGAACATCAGTCTGAGTAAAATAAGAAAGTAAAAAGATCACAGGTCACAGAAACTAAAGGGGATAAAAAGCCAATTCACAAACTACAGAGTCAGAGCAGCAGCAGCAAATCAGAGATCAGTGCAGTATCTTGGGACCAACTGCTATGGAAGCAAATATTGTCCTCCAGAGCACTTCAACGTGCCAAACAGGACACCCTGGGAGCCACTGTGCCAGAAACATGAACCCTAGGGGCAACACTGGGAGGTCCTGCACACCTTAACAGGTTAGGAGAACTTGAGATCTTATTTATCATAATTATATGTTGCTACACTTTAAATAGTTTATAGTAATCATGTGATCGAATGCTTAGGCTATTAAAGGATCACGCCATATGTGTTTGCATATTCACAATCTCTATCATCCACTGGACAGTGCTATGTTTTACACTGGAGCAGGCATAAGGTTCTTTCCAGATCTCAATAAAAAAGGCAGCTCACAAGTATACGTGGTTAAACGCTATTTATCAAATAATTAGAAACTAAGAGTAATGGGTCAATCTTATGTCCTTTCTCGTGCTGGGAAGCCAAAGGTGTGTCAGCATTTGAAACCTCTTCAAGGTGGTCATGGCACGCTGTGCAGAATTCCCAACCATGGTGAGTTTCAGAATACCTCACCACCTGCACTACCGTTAAAGTCTTTGACACCCTTTCTCTTAACACCCTGCCTCTTGATTAACATCATTGGCATAGACAGACTGCCAACACCCTGCTGCCTGACACCCTGCGCCTTGACCAACGTCGGCAGCGTAGGCAGGATGCCACCCACATTACCCATGTGAGGTATGATTCTCTCTAATCACAGTGCCATTGGTGGAGCCATGGGGAGGTGCGTCTCTTACCCACATTCAAAAGGCATTCGTACAATTGGATTTGGCTGCCAGATGACCAGGATGCCAAGTGTCCCTGGCAGTCTGCTGGAGCCACGGCATTGCTCATGATCCCGTGTTTGCTATCGGTGATTGGGTGAGTCGCTGTATGAGCGCGTTGTTGCTCATCTTTCTCACTGCTTCAGTAAAGCTTTGTTTTATAACGTGTTGTCAGACTGCATTACTGTTCGGACCAGTCTTTTTCCTCACAATACAACTGCTAATCTGTTGTCCAAAGAATGAGAAATGTCTACAAAGGACAGGTCACGTGTCAAAACATCAAACAGGACCACCTGTACATCCTCTTGTAACGTCTGTAAGCTAGCATAACAGGACATGGATTGGGGCCGCTGCCCAAAGCAGATTGGGTCATTCAGTGTTCATTTAAGTGCAGCAGGACATTCAGTGCTACGTATGGGCACCAGCTGGGAAGGCCTAGTCATAGTTGCATATGCCTCAGAATCACTAACTCCTCACTACAATGTCTTCTGATATGGTTCCCACTATACACTATTACACCTTTTGTTCCTGCTAACATATTCTCCTGCCAGTTGTCAACCCAGCTCCTGCTTGGTTCTTGCTCCATGGTCCTGTTTGTCACAACTTACCACTCTCAGCCTCTCTTTGCATTGTACTCAACTTTTGGCCAAGACTAGGCTATAGTACTCCTCTCACTAGCATAAAAACTGCAGGCGTTCCCACTATCACAGTATCAGCTGGCATGATGGGCTAGGTGGATCCTTACACGGAGTTCAGAATAAAAATTGTATCTGTTGGAATGGATCACTAGACATGCTCTTCCTCTTCAACAGAGACTGTCTTTTTTTTTTAATTACTATTCCAATATGCATTCTGGTACCTTGTTCCCTGCCAACTTAATTCTCAGTCACATTCATACTGAGCAATAGCAAGATTTAACACCATTGCTAATAAAATTTAATAGTCACAAAAATCTTTGTTGGAAAGCACAACTAAAAGAGGCAGTGAATAGTTGGCACAGCAGTTTCTGGGCTCTTGCTTCTGTATCTTCTGGGTCTTTCTTCTGCGATCATTGTCAAAGGACCTCTGGGAACCTTTTGGGAAGCCTTTGAGGAGATTGAGCATGCTTCTGTTGGGAATAGATACCTACAGGAGGTCTTTACTTCTAGCAAGGTCTAGCAGGGCTAAAGAGCTCTGTCAGCTGTCCTTGATCCAAGTGCCCTTGGAGTTTTTGTTCCAGATGACACTGATTAGGGAGGGTCTGGCACCCTTTCAATCTGTGCTCAGGAGAGGCCTATATAAAAGCTGGGCAGTTAGTGCAGGAAGGGCTAGTCCCTTATCTCATAACAGCATGCACTTCCTCAGCAGTGGTGGGGGTATACTACCAGGCACTGTCCTCAGCAGCTGTTGGAAAAACTTTGCTCCGTAATGTTGGAATTCTTAACCCAGACAGACCTTCAGAAGGAGGGTGCTGGTCTGGAGCAGGGGGAGATTTTCCTTTAGCCTGAAGGGAGATATAAAGTTTTTGAGGTGTTTTATTAAGCAAAGGAGCTGCAAGAGGAGGTCGGCACACTATGCATCATCAAATATTGTAAAAGAGACTGACTGGATCTTCTCTGAGATCCTACAGCTTCAAGAAACCATGGAGGTATGTACTGAAGGAGGAGCAGGCTGAGTCTATCAGGGTAGGAAGTAGAGACTCCCAGGACAGTGGAAGCTGGGACTCCTGGTACTAGGAGGAAGGCTCATGCTCTGTCTGAAGATTTGTAACTACAAAATATGTTCAGTGCTATGTTGGAGAGAAGAGGCTGGGAGGTCTATCAAGTGAAACATCTGAGGCATGATGAGCCTGAGCCATACAGGAACACCAGAAGGAAGCACTGAGGGTTAGTAAATGGTGACTCCTCCATCATAGGGAATAGGCCTGTCTGTTAACCTGTTGTCTGGGGGGCTTTGCTGCTTGGCAGGGGCTTTGATTATAATGTCTGCAGAGGCTTCTCTGGCTCTCTGATTATTGTTCCCTGCTGCTTTTTCATGTGGGCATCAATGATATTGCCAGGGGAGACCTGGAAAGTATCAAGTATGATACATATAGCTCTGGGGTGATGGTCAAGGACATAAGGGCCTATCTGGTGTCTCCTCAGCCCTGCTGGTCAACAAGGATGAGTTCTGGTTTCTATGAACATGGCATGCTCTTTGAGGGCTGAATGCTGCTGGGATCCACTGGACTAAGGGGGAAGGGGGAGCATCTTTGCCAACAGGATGGTCAACCTTGTAAGAAGAGCTTTAAACTAGGAATGACAGAGGAAAGAGGATAACAATCAAGTGAGGAAGTGATGGATCAAGCAAAGGGTGTGGGCTCATGTGAACAGAGGGACTAAATCATCAACTAAATAGGGTTGAAGTGGGGTCACTCAAGTACATGCATGCAAACAAGTGCTTACAGGACAGCATTGTAAGGAATGCTTTCATACTGTTCCTAGGAAGTCAGTATGGTTGGGTGCTTCTCTGAAGTGTCTGTACAGTAATGCATGCACTATGGGGAACAAACAGGAGCAATGAGAGAACTGTGCAGTTATAGGACTACAGTATCATTGGGATCATGGAGACATGGTGGGGTAGCTCATATGACTGGAGTACCACGACAGATGGATATGGGCTTTTTAGGAAGGACAGGCTAGGAAGGTGAGGAGGGGAAGTTGCTTTTTATGTGAGAGGGCAGTGGGATTGCATGTAGCCCTGCCTAGGGTCAGACAATGAGCTAGATGAGAGTTTATGGCTCAGGATTAACGGTTAGACCAACATGGTGCATGTATGCTAAAGACAATCTCTTCATGATGGAGTTCTAGATGAGGCTTTCCTTGGTCAACTAGAGGCCTCATATTTGCAGGCCCTGGTCTTAACAGGGGATTTCAGCCACCCCAGTGTCCGTTGCAGGGCACAAGCAATCCAGCAGGCTTCTGAGTGCTTTGACAACTTCTTAACACAGGAGACTGAGGAGCTGATGAGGGGAGATGCTCTGCTGCCGGTGATCCTTACAAGCAAGTTGGAGTCCCAGTCGGGGATGTGAAGGTTGGGGCAGCCTTGAAATGGAGTTCAGGATCATGAAAGGAGGGGAGAAGGCAAAAGCTAGGATCATGATCCTCGGCTTAAAAAGGCTTAACTTTGGCCTGTTCAGGGATCTACTTGGATGAATCCATTTGACATGATCCTGAAGAGAGGTCTGGGAGTGCTGGTTGTTGTGGTGGTTGTTTTTTTCCTCAAGGAACCACTTCCTACAAGCTCAAGAATGGTCCACCCTGGTGTGCAGGAAAACCTGCAAAGGTGGCAGGATGGATGAACAAGGAGATCCTGAGTGAACTCAAGCATGAAAAGGAAGCATACAAGAGGTGGAAGCAGGGACAGGTGACCCAGAAGGAATAAAGCCACTGTACAAGTGTGCAAGGATGGGGGTTAGGAAAGCCAAATCCATCTGGAGTTGAATCTGGTGAGGGATGTGAAGGGCAACAAGAAGTGCTTCTACAAGAGAAAATGTAGGCCTATCACTGAATGGGGCTGGGACCTGATGAAAAAGAATACTGTAGTGGGCCACCACAGAAGGCTTTATAAAGAAGAGGCAGTGATTTCAAGCAGAACTTAGAGTTTAACTGTAGATTTTGATTGTAGAGATGCATATGTCAGCATGAGTGACCGCTAAACCTGAGCATATAACATGGTATCAGTATGTGCTGCCATTAACAATGCAATCTGTATGTACTCTTTGTAAGAGCTTGTTCCCACAGGAATGTGTAAAAGTATAACGCTTCCAGCAAACCTCAGTGTACCCTCTAGAACATTCAGTATTGTACAAGTAAGAGATTGATGGCTGTGTTTTACTTGGAAGAATACTGTAAAGGTGTGATGAACAATGAGGCCATTGAACCTCACCACACAGGAATTCTGCACAGCAGTGGTTCTGCCAGAGAGGACTGTCCAATGCTGTATCATTGCATGTTTCCCAGCATTGGAAGAGACATGTAAGACCTCTCACTGTAACTTTTAAAAACATCTTTTTCTCTTAAGCATCTTGTGTCTTTTTCTTGAGATCCAACAGAACCAGAACCTCACACTGCAAAGCAGACATATAAAAAGTTGAGGTCCTCAATGCCCTCTTTGCCTTAGTCTTCATAGAATCATAGTTTGGGTTGGAAGGGACCTTTAAAGGTCATGCAGTCCAACCCCCCCCCTGCAATAAGCAGGGACATCTTCAACTAGATCAGGTTGCTCAGAGCCCCCCTCCAACCTGACCTTGAAGGTTTCTGGGGATGGGGCATCCACCACCTCTCTGGGCAACCTGTGCCAGTGTTTCACCACCCTCAGCATAAAAAATTTCTTCCTTCTATCTAGTCTAAATCTACCCCCCTTTAGTTTAAAGCCATTCCCCCTTGTCCTGTCGCAACAGGCCCTGCTAAAAAGTTTGCTGCCATCTTTTTTATAAGCCCCCTTTAAGTACTGATAGGCTGCAAGAAGGTCTCCCCAAAGCCTTCTCTTCTCTAGGCTGAACAACCCCAACTCTCTCAGCCTTTCTTCATAGGAGAGGTGTTCCATCCCTCCGATCATTGTCGTGGCCCTCTTCTGGACCTGCTCCAACAGATCCATGTCTTTCCTGTACTGAGGGCTCCAGAGCTGGACGCACTACTCCAGGTGGGGTCTCACCAGAGTGGAGTAGAGGGGCAGAATCACCTCCCTCAGCCTGCTGGCCACGCTTCTTTTGATGCAGCCCAG
>NW_008825614.1:11625168-11629500 GCF_000699105.1 Pygoscelis adeliae | reverse complement strand
GTGCAGGACCTTGCACTTGGCCTTGTTGAACCTCATGAGGTTCACACAGGCCCACTTCTCGAGCTTGTCCAGGTCCCTCTGGATGGCATCCCGTCCCTCAGGTGTGTCAGCTGCACCACTCAGCTTGGTGTCATCTGCAAACTTCCTGAGGGTGCACTCAATCCCACTGTCTATGTCATTGATGAAGATATTAAACAGTATTGGTCCCAATACAGACCCCTGAGGGACACCAATTGTCACCGATCTCCATCTGGACATTGAGCCATTGACCACTACCCTCTGGATGCAATCATCCAACCAATTCTTCATCCACTGAACAGTCCATCCATCAAATCCATATCTCTCCAATTTAGAGAGAAGGATGTTGTGGAGGACCATGTCAAAGGCCTTACAGAAGTCCAGATAGATGACATCTGCAGCTCTTCCAATGTCAACTGATGTAGTCACTCCATCATAGAAGGCCACTAGGTTGGTCAGGCAAGACTTGCCCTTGGTGAAGCCATGCTGGCTGTGTTGAATCACCTCCCTATCCTCCATGTGCCTTAGCATAGCTTCCAGGAGGATCTGTTCCATGATCTTCCCAGGCACAGAGGTGAGGCTGGCAGGTTGGTAGTTCCCAAGGTCCTCCTTTCTACCCGCTTTAAAAATGGGTGCAATGTTTCCCTTTTTCCCGTCACAAGGGACTTCACCTGACTGCCATGACTTTTCAAATATCATGGAGAATGGCTTGGCAACTACATCAGCCAAGTCCCTCAGGACTCTGGGATGCATCTTATCAGGTCCCATAGACTTATGTATGTTCAGGTTCCTCAGGTGGTCACGAACCTGATCATCTCTTACAGTGGGAGGGACTTTGCTCCCCAAGTCCCTGCCTTGCAGTCCTGCCTTTACTGGTAAGACCTGCATTGAGTAATCCTGGGTCTCTGAAACCAGGGTGGAAGTTTAAAGCAAGGAAGACTTGCTCTTGGTGGAGCAGGATAAGGGTAGGGAATGCCCAAACTGGACGTAAATAAGTCCATGTGACCTGGTGGGATGTATCCATGAGTGCTGAGGGAGGTGGCTGATGTCATTGTAAGGCCACTCTTGATTATCTTTGAAAGGCCTTGGTATGCTAGAAGTTCCTGAGAGAAGGCAGCAATGAGGGGGATCCCAGAGAACTACAACATCACATCCACCCCTGGGAAGATAATGGAGGAAATCCTCCTGAAAACCATTGCCAAACACATGAAAGACAAGGTCACTGGGAGTAGTCAGCATGCTTTTATGAAGATGAAATTGTGCTTCGCTAACTTCATAGCCTTCTGTGATGAGATGACTGACTTGGCAGATGAGGGTAGAGCAGTGGAGATGTCTATTTTAATAAGGCTTTTGGCAGTCTCTGGTAACATCATAAATAAGCTGATGAAGTATGGAATCATAGAATGATAAAATAGTTTGGGTACAAGGGACCTTTAAAGGTCATCTAGTCCAACCCCCCTGCCATGGGCAGGGACAACTTCAACTAGATCAGGTTGCTATCCAGCCCACACTGGGCTGGATAATTAGATAGTGAGGTAGATTGGAAACAGCCTGAACTTCTGGGTTCAAAGGGTTGCGATCAGCAGCACAAAGACAAGCTGGAGACCAGTCCCTTGTGTTCAATACTAGGGTCATACCACTTAACATCTTCATTAATGACCTTGACAATGGGACAAAGTGCATGCTCACAAGTTTGCAAATGATCCAAAACTGGGAACAGCGGTTGATGTACCTGATGATGTCCCTCTGAACAGAGACAACTGACAGGTTGGAGAAATGGGCAGAGAGGAACTTCATGAAGTTCAGTAAAGGGAAGTGCTGTCCTGCACCTGGGGAGGCATAACCCCATCTACCAGTAAAAGCTGAGGCCTGACTAAAAGCAGCTTTGCAGAGTCTATGTTCAAGCACTTCCTGAATCACTGGTTACAGCCTGGTGTTTTATCAGTACAGTTTCTCACCATGTTTAGGCTGATGTGACTGAAGTCCTTTCTGCAGCTGCCTGCAGTCAAATCAGTGTAAGAGCAGCATGTGAGTGCTCCCTGAGATAGATAGCCTGGTGCCAGTTTCAGTTTGAGATACGGCATGGGTGTGTGAATTCTGGCAGTTCATGAGCTGCTTCAGAAGCAACTCCTGAGGTTAAACAGTTAAAGGCTGTCACTGGGCTAGTAATTATTTCCAGCCCTCAAGCTGAGGAATAGTAAACCTACCCTCGGCACAACACTAGCCTCATTGCTACCCACTGGCCTTTACCCACTGCCAGACTAGCTGATGGGAGAAGCAAATGTGGTAAACTGAATCTTGTGAAAAACAGCAAGAGAATCGGTTGCTTCTCAGCCACGGGTGTCTGCTGGTTAGGTTCATCACGCAGGTGTTGAAGATGATCTTAAGTTTTATTGAATCTTTAGGTTATGAAATAATCAGCCATAAGAACATTTTGATTTTAATAAGTTAGCCTTCTGAACCGCCGTATCCAACTGGTGGAGAAGGAGCTGGACCGAGCCCAGGAGCGCCTGGCTACCGCCCTGCAGAAGCTGGAGGAGGCTGAGAAGGCGGTTGAGAGCGAGAGAGGCATCGAGAACAGAACCTTCTGAACTCTCTAAACCATAACCAGAGCTCCTAGATATGGGATGAATTATTTGACAACCTGGCAAGGTAGATATCTAGCTGGCCAACTTGGCAACAGAACCTACTTTTAAGGTGTCCTGAAGTGAACTGCCTTCATTATAATACTAAAAAACACCCCCACAGGTCAAGAAGACCCTTGCCCAGGTGAAGACCCTTCCCCCACGCAAGCGTAGTAACAGAAGAGAATGACATAATTGATATTATAATTATATGTAAATCACTAACCAATCATTGTAACTGGGAGTGTACTACCTTGTAATTCTTGTGTATAAATGTAACAGTGATCTCGGCATAGGTGTGCTTGATTTGTGGACATTCCACTTTGCACCTGGCGCCGCAATAAAGAATGTCTGCTTTCTAAAACTCCAAAATTGAGTCTTAGAGAGTTCTTCATCTGCCGATTTACGGTAACACAGGCACACCAAATTTGCCAGTACCTCACAGACTGCTGCAGCTTTATCATGTCTCCTGACCCCAGGAAAGGGATCTACAGGGAGGTCTGCTAGCACTCCCTACTCAACCCAGCACCTCCCACCGGCATGGGGGTTTCTGCCTTCCCAATGCTAAAATAAATATTTGTTAATATGTTTATTTGCAAACATATTTTCTTGGAAAAATGTTTTCCTAAACTGTCAAGAACCCCATGAATGATTTTGATGTAATAGAGTAAAAAGCCTGCACGCATGCTCTACGAAACTTCTCCTTCCTGTCACCCTCTTCACGAGCATCACATTTCCTCTTGTCCACTGCTATGTCATGTCATTCCAGGGAACTAGCCCTCCAAACCACCAGCCACTCAGGGAAACTCGGCTCTCTCCTGCGTTTTCTTAGGGACAAATAACCCTCCATGGTGGCTGAGGCCGGCCTGCTCCTGTAGCCTCCCTGGTGCTCAGGCTCCTCGAGGGGAAAGCTAAAACCAAGCTCGCTCTGTCAGCTTCATGTGCCTCCTGCTTTTGTGAAAAAATTCACAACTGGCCCATGCTGACTGAATAGAATTACAAAGGTAAATATTTATTCATGTGCATGAGGTGTCCCAGCCAAACTGGGCACATCCAAGTAATTTTTCTTTAGGGGTTTTATAGCTTACACTATAAGGGTATGATATGAATCATCCAACTGTGATAAGTGGTATATTGTTTGTTCACCAAACTTGATGAGACAATTGCCTTTTGTGGTATAAGCTAAGGAAACTGGCTATGAGAGTTTGAACTTTGCCTAAGGTAATGAAATATGACAACTCAGAATATTTGTAAAGGAATTTACAAATTTTAGAGAAATGGGGGAAATGAAAGGGTTAAATCCCTGACAATCCCTGACTAAAACCTTGCTGTGATTTTTCTTAGCTTCACTTGCATAGTTTTAGTGATTTAGTAGAGACATGTAAATTCTTACCTGACCAGAATTTACAGGCCTTGAGCTAGCTCATTAGGCCTCCGGTGTAAATCACTGATAATAGGAACTCAGGATGACTGTGTCAAGATAAGTGCTAAAAAACTAGTTAAACTGACCCCCTTGTAACATTCCAGAGTCAAAGGATTGGTAGGCTAATTCAATGACAATATATGGACAAAGGAAGCCCAAAGTTCAACCAGAGGACAGAGTGAGGAAGACTATGGATGACCACCAGAGGGTGAAAAGACCCTAACCCTAATTTTACTGCGCATGCTTGGGAGCTCATCACCATAAGAC
>NW_008825614.1:11617273-11618139 GCF_000699105.1 Pygoscelis adeliae | reverse complement strand
TTTACAGGCCTTGAGCTAGCTCATTAGGCCTCCGGTGTAAATCACTGATAATAGGAACTCAGGACGACTGTGTCAAGATAAGTGCTAAAAAACTAGTTAAACTGACCCCCTTGTAACATTCCAGAGTCAAAGGACTGGTAAGCTAATTCAATGACAATATATGGACAAAGGAAGCCCAAAGTTCAACCAGAGGACAGAGTGAGGAAGACTATGGATGACCACCGGAGGGTGAAAAGACCCTAACCCTAATTTTACTGCGCATGCTTGGGAGCTCATCACCATAACACTACCCTTTCCAGGAAATCTGATGAATATGTATGATTTTTCTGTACATAACCTGATGTGCTTTGCCAACCCGCGTGTGCCGTCGGTGGAGCAGAGGCTCCCGGGCCACCCAGCGCTGTTTTGCTTATTGCCATTTCTTGCTAATTAATAAATTGATCATACGCTCAAACCAGTCTCACTGTGATTTGTGAGAGTTACACATAACACAATTACCTACTAATGCATATTTCTAATTATCTAATCATAAAAAAGTATATTTTGTAGGTCTTGCAGCATCATCATGCATCAGCATCCTTGTGGTTTATCTGTTAATCCAGACGTTTCAGTTGTTGACCAGCAAAGTTATCAGGCATCATCAGCAACCCTGTTTCTCTTAGATACGGATCCTTCAGTTAATTTTGTGAGAACAGAGGTTTCCTTATCTTAGTCGATCACTTGTTCTTTTTAGTAGGGGTAGATGATGGGTCTTGGGTCTGATGATAATGACGCAGCCATTATACACTAATAAAGTTGTTAGCTCCTAAGGACTGTGTCGTCTCAAGTTATACCACGCTATCCAGGCAGAAAAGTAAAAAGACCGG
>NW_008825614.1:11609059-11616778 GCF_000699105.1 Pygoscelis adeliae | reverse complement strand
AGGAAGTCCAGCTCCTCCTGGACCTGTGAGTGCCGCCCCGACACCCTCCCTCTGTGCCCGCTGGCCCCCTTTCCCTCCGGGAAGTCCGGTGGGTTCAGGGCCGGCCGGCCGGGTCAGACCGCTGCCCTTACAGGGGGGCCGCGGCCTCGAGTAAACGCAGTCACCGAGGCAACCCGCGGGGCGCTCCTGTGGGGGAGCCCGGAGGACGGATTTGGCCAGGGGACAGGGTTTGGCAGGCCTTTGGCGTGGATGGCAGAGTGAGTGACAGCGTTTGGTAGTGGTGGCAGGGTAGTTGACAGAGTTTGATAGTGGTGGCAGGGTAGGTGTGGGTTTGATGGGGTGACAGTCTGGGTGACAGGGTCTGGCAGGGTGGGTGACAGGGTTTGGCAGAGGTCACAGTTTGGGAGGAGTTACAGGTCAGGTGGCAGGGTTTGACAGGACTGACAGAGTTTGGTGGGGGTGGCCGGGTTTGGCAGGTAGACAACAGGATGATCCCCGACAGATCTGGTTGTGGAGGGATCGTTGAGGATCCCTGGCTTCATCTGACCCCAGTGAATCCATTGAATGGTGTTTTGCTTTGAGGTTTTCATTATGTCAAATTCTTTTGTGTTTAGGAGGGAGTTAGAGACAGCATAGGGATAAAATATTTGATTTGACAGATAAAAGAAAAATAGCTACAAACAATACAGTTAGTCTTAGATTTCTATTCTTCTTTTAAAGCACTGAAGATAAGATTATAGTTGCCCTGGTGTAGCCAATAAGTGTTTTATTGTTTCCTATAAAGTACAATAACAGTGAAAACATTTATAATATAAATGAATTTAAATTACTGCAGATCAGTAATGTACTCTGAGAATATCAACCAGCTTTTTGAAAAGAATGAGATTAATCTTAGTAAGCTTTTCTCTCAAGCTAAATTTAAAATTCTGTGGCAAGAGACAGTTAAATGTAACTAGAAGATTTGGCATAGCTCACATTGATTTCCATGTATCTGCATTGGTTTCGGAGTATTTTCTGCAAATTTGAACTAAGTAGTTGGTCTAGATTTGCAGGTCCCTATTCAAGTATGGCTGCATTAGCCACTTAGTATCTTCAAGAGAAAAAAATTAATCTTAAGTTTGTGTTAAGATTTTAGATACAACTGTTTTTATGTACTACAGTATATGGTGACAATCTGCCTCCTTCAGGATGAATTGCCAGAAAAGTTCATTTACCCAGTGGACAAAATATAGGGGTCATATGATAAACATGTGTTTAGCACGTAACTGAAGTGTGTGCCCTTGTATGACAAAGGACTGCTTGGCCATTCACATGACTCAATAGGTATCCATCATAGAAGAGGGAACAGCCACATGGTAGGTGCACACGTAGCCCCCCAAAAGGCTCCGAAAGTCTCTTTGACTCACCCTAGCCAAAGGTAGGGTGCTGTTTTGCACCAAGGAGGTGCTGGTTCATTTGGGATCTCAGTAAGAAAGGCATGGGCTCTCAAGGCTAGTTAACTGGTTTACTGCAGAAAGAATAATAGTAGTAGAAAACGTGATAGCAATCTTATGTCCCTTCCCGTGCTGAGGACCCCAGCTATTGCAGCATTAGGCAAGCCCCTTCACATTGATCAGCATGTTGCACAGATCCCATCTGTGGTGAGGTTCACACTCATTGTGGTCTTTAGAGCTTTGATAAGACTTTTTTAGAAGTAAATAACTATTCTTCATTTCTGCAGTCAAGTAAAGGAATGTTACATGTAGATCTGCTTTTTAATCTCGAGACAAGACAAAGAATGCGGATGGTGTAATCTACTTGTACATGTACTGAGTCACAGCCGTGTACAGGCTTCTCTGTTACAGTCAGACAGCCAAGTTCATCCAGCATTCACCGAGGTACGGTGAAAACATTGCATTCTTACACATCTCCAGAGGAACGAGTTAAAGGTGATCACGGTGTGTGCTCAGGTTACGCAGTGGTCACTCATGCTGACATACGGGTCTCTGCAACCAAGGCCTGTGGTTAAACTCTGCCCGGATTCTCCTTGAAATCACTGTTTCCTCATTACAGTGTCTTCTGCAGTGACTTGCTACAGATGCCCTTATTACGCTGTGCTAACTTTAGTGTTTTTTTTAGTGTGCTTCCACACTGAAAGTCTTGCTTCTTTCCTTGCTTAAATCTGTGCTGCACTTCAGATTTATAGAGCCTTAATATTTTAACTTCTCTGGAGTTTTTAATCGGTATGAGTTTTAATTTGCTGTGATTTGGTGGCATTCTGGTGCCAGACTAGATTCTGCTGAAAAAAAGTTTTCTACAGGGACTCCAGAGCTGTGGCTATACGCTAAATCTAATTTGGCTTAACTCTAGGTTGCTGCTGCCCCTTGCCCTCAGCCACTTGTTTTGGCAGTATTATTTTTGTGACCTCACAGTTTTAGTCACGGGAATTTTCGCTCAGATTAGATGCCGAACAGCTCACTGTGCAACTGTGAATTTCGGAGCCAGCATGAGGAAGGCGCAGTAAAAAGTGGTTGGGGAGACAAGAGGGAGTGGAACTAGCCTTTTCAACCTCTGTTTGGACTTTACATTTGGTTAGAGTGGTGTGTAATGACAGCTGGACTGCTAATAGAAATTAACTACAAGGGTTCTGTCTTGCTAATAACTTTTCTCTTTTTGCAAAGCTAAAACAGTACCCATACGTTTTTTGTTGTGCATGATTAATCTGTTAAAATGATGTTTAAGGCATGCATTACACTACATTCTTATGTTCTTGTGGTTAACCTTGAATCTCAGACCTAGTAATTTCTCAGCTATGTGTACTGTAGCGCTTGATACCATAAACAATTTCTACTTTTGATTGGTTACTAATCTTTTTTACACTACTTTATTAGTACTGCTGCAGCGATTTTCTGTATTAATATTACACTATAATTATTATACCAGTAAGATTAATACTTGAAACTAATAATTACACAACTTCTTAACAAATGTGTGTAATTTTAGTGTATTGTTTCTTGTCTTACACCAAGCAGGTGATGGCCATCTATTTATGCCAGGCTGCACTTCAGGCTTCTTACTTATACTAACCCTTAGGCTTATTGTTTAACTAGCAGAACTTACAGCAGAAACTAAAAACTGAAACAAATCTGTTAGTGTGTGGAGTAGTCCTTCTAATAAAGTAATTATTTTTAAGATCTCCAAACCTAACAGAAAGTGTTCATTAAGGTGTTTCTGCTGCTTGTCTGCCGCTTGTTGGCCTTTGCCCCATGCCCCGAAAGAGAAATTAGCACTCCAAAGGTCACATGCACAAGAGCATCATACTAGAAATATTTAGAAAAATTCTTTTTTCTTTTTTTTTTTCTCAAGTTATATCTTATATTAGCTTCTGTTTCCTGAAGTTATTGTTCCCAGGATGAGAAATGATCAACTTACACATGCACTCTTAGCTGATGCAGTTTTAAGGCCAGCATATTGAGGTACACCAAATTTGTAGTTGGTTTGCATAATTATGCTTGGTTGAAAACTGATAGTGTAGGAGTTGCAGGGCCTGCCAAATAGTGTGGATGCCTGGCAGTAACAACACTTGCTGGAGAGGTGGAGAAGGCAGCTGGGGCAGATAATGGCTTTAGCTGTCATACTTGTAGGAGGCTGCTGTTACAAATCTCTCAGAGCCCTGGCAGGTGTTTTAAGCTGACTTGTTAATGACCAGACATAAGCTCAGGACCAAGAGAGTTTCTGCCATCAAAAATGAGACTCTTAGAGCAGTACAAATGAAACATCAAATGTAAAGGTGTTTTAATTAAGATTGTCACTACACAATAAAGAAGTGTGCTGCACATGTAAGTCGTCACAAGAGTATGTAGTTAGGAATTGCTTAGGTTTGATTGTTCCATGTGTCGTTGATAGATAGCTCCTGTGTAACAGGTATCATTAACAGGTGGCCAGCCTATTGCAGACTAATGCATTACCTGACCTGTCAGTGTCTTGGAAAACTAAGGTCTTACAAAGGCATCAGAACATTTGCAGATGGGTACATCTGCATGAACAAAAACTGAGAAGTAGAGCATCAGTTTCAAAACAGAGCTTCCTTTCATGGTGTTACTTTATAAATTATCCAACCCTAAAGAATGCAGGAAGATGTATCTATTTTGTTATTTGCCATTAAACCTATTTTAGTATCTGTTCTTCTGGTTCATTTCTTCTGATGTGTCCTACTTCTAACATCTGTTCTGCTATTCTATTCCATGTGACATAACTTAGTATAAGCTGCGCCTTGATGTAAGTTAGACTATTTGTAGAAAAATTAGTCATAAAGATCTAATTTCTGTTTTATGTATTGGAAATATACACATTTGCCCTGTCATAAGGCCTTCACCCTGTCATAAAGCTTAAGGTTAAAGATGATAGGCTTTTCTGTTCTGCACCCCTTGACTCATTTGGAACAAATGAGTGTGCCATTTGACACTTTGAAGACAACTCTGAACTATAAACACCTGGTGTAACAAGTCTGATAATGTGGAGCAGGGAAAAAACAATTGGGGGTTTTGCAAGAAGGAATGGTCTTTTATCAGATCACTACAGGAGTAAAGCACTACTCAGTTTTCCCTGTCCATGAAAAACAGGATTCATGGCTTCTTTCATTAAGTTAGACTGGGACAAAATCTGCCTGCCAGGTGAATGCATTATACTCTTTACTTACCAATCTTAGTTATTGCTGTGTGTATCCAGATCACATAAAAGTATAGAGGCCAACTACAGTAGAGAGAGTTACTGCACAATTACAGTAGCTGCTCTGAGTTTACTGGTAGGGTGAGTTAATGGAAAAATGTTCATTCTACAAAAGCAAAATGTTTTGTAGGACAGTAATGTTTTCTTTCAAAATTTAGGATAGGATTTAAAAAGAAGAGTTGGCCTAGGGAATCTAATTTAGGTAGCTATGATCAATAGATAATAGAACCTCCAATTCAAAGAACTCCATCACTTATACGGACTCATGTTAGGTTTCTAAGCAAGAGGGGGACAGTGAGGAGTTACCCTTCCTCCCCCATTACAACTCCCTCCATTTTAGTTTTGCTGTAGTGTAATCCTTTTTAAAGTCTTGGCATTTCCTAGACGACAGTGTTACCTTTTCAGTTATCTCTGGATGTTGGTTAGCTTCACTCTAGTTTATGTTCCTCGTTTACCTAGGGACTTCGGTTCTTGATAATAAAATCTCCCTTCAGAGAGTTGCAGTTCCTTCCTTAAGGACCAGCAGTTGTCTTCTACCATATTAGCGAGTGCTCTGAAGGTCAGCATGCTCAGGATGCTTAGAAGCTATTCATAAACTCTTCCCGGAGTTGCCTCTGGTGTTTCAGTAAGCCTGTGATTATAATTTAAAGTTGCAGAGGTTGGGACATTAACATTTTCTGTATCCTACAATACATTAAAATGCCTTAGGAATCTTAAAAAAGTAGGATTGCATGATTAGTGTCCCTCTATAGTACTCAATATTGCATAAGTAAATACTCTTCTGTATATTTGACCTTGAAAACCATTATTTCAGGTGTTCCACCCGGGTACTGTTCCACACATGTCTGCATAATACTGATCTCTCTGTTTTATTTTGCTTAAGAAAAGTTCTTCGTGTTTTCTCCCAAAAAGCTGTGTTGCATCTGGAGTCTCTTAACAACGTATTCTTACTGAAATGATCCCTTATTGTTGCATTCACACAGATAAAGTTCTAGGATCTCAAATCCCGTCTTAAAGCGTCACCCACCATTCTGTGATATTAGTAGGCCTATCAATATTTATTTCTGCCTAGTCCTTCCTTTTCAGATGAATGCTTAAGCCCTGTGTGTCTTTGAGATTTGTTTGCAATTTCTCATGCAACAGTATCTCATGATGAAAACTTTAAGTCAAGTTTCAGTATCTGGCAAAGGGAACAGATTGCTTGGAACAGGGAAACAATTTTGACCCTGAATACAAAAGATGTCCAGACAGCAGGATGTATAGAAAAGACAGTGTATGTTGGCATTATTGTTAGTTCAAAATCTCTAGCCCGGTGTATATGATAATCAGGCTGTTTCCTTCAGGTTGATAAATCATTCTGATGAATAAGCATGTGGGGGGGGTGAGGGGAAGGAGACCTAAATTACTGCTATTAAAAAAAAAACAATGGCTATACTGAGTCAAACCAATCAATGTTTCTGATTGTGATAGGATTTCAACCAGCTGTGTGAGAACCTTCCTTCTCATCCCAGAGCAGCTTAATTTCTTGAAGAACCATTGCTGATGAGGCTTTTTGAATACCTTGTAAATATCCACATGGGTTCACTTTCCCCTATATATGATATTCTCCATGTGGCCACTAGTTATCTTGTCTAATCTACTTTGTAGGACCACGAACTAAGACAGAAAAATTTCTGCCTCAGGTGACAATCCTCTGTGATTAGATCTAGTTTTAAGCACAAGGTTTAAAAGGTTGAGCACAGGGTTACACAGCACAATTCATATTAAAAGAGTACTACAAACTAGACAGTGAACAAAATACCACATCTGAAAATATCTCCTTAATGTTAAGGTGAAAGAGAGGTGTCCCTTCTCTGGAACTAGCTGTCCCAGCTAAAGATTTTACTGCTTACTGAGTGGAGGCTTAGATGGTGAAAAGGCTTTTCTTAGAGCTCGTGAATGTACTACCAGCAAACTCATTTTGTGAGCTGAGTTGGTGATCGAAGTGAACGAGGCTACAATTTTTGCCTACAGTTGATTGGGGAACACTTGCACAGAAGGATCAGCTGATTGACCCCAAAGGGCAATAACTGAATTGGTGGTAGTATGGAACAGCCGGAACTGATAAGGTTTGAAGGCAGCATAGCTGGATGCAGAAAATGACATCTTGTGGTTTGAATGTTCTAGTTCTAATATGTAATGCCTATTTTTGACTGTACTGTAACTTTCCTTTATTTCAGATGCCTTCAGTGTTTGACAAAGCACCTTTCCAGATATGCTGCAGATATTAAGTCATTGCCACCCAACATAAAGGATAAACTGATTAAATTAATGAGTAGGCAAGGGCAAATAACTGATTCAAATATCAGTGAGGTAAGAACCCATTCAAAACTATTCTGTCTGTGGTAGTTAATACACAAGAATGAACTAAATTAAAACTGTTTACATGAGACAGCAGATAAATTCAGGCCTCCTTACTCTGTCCATGTCTTTACAGGTTTTTTTCTTAAACTTCATAATGTTAATAGTCCTGTATTAGTAGTAATAAGATTATGTTTGTAGTGACAAGAAATTAAAAATGTTCTGCCTTCAGTGATAATTGACTTCTGTGTAATCAGCTGACATATATTATGCCTTTTCAGAACGGGAAACTGGACTTTATTGCAAACCAGTCTCTGTTCCTGAATGTAGTATGTTTCAAGAAGACAGTGCATAATTTAGTAATGAGAAGATTTCAGGAACTTGTTAGTTTTCTGTTATGTTCTATTGACATTATGCACATGATCTCCATATAATTTATTTAAATCTTGATTCTTTGAAATATGATGATGCTAGGGCTAGAAATTGATAGTTCAAATTCCCTCATCCCTTTTGCTCACTGATGTGTGTCAGTGTTTCAAAATGAAACCAGTTAATGACTTTTCTTCAGCTGTAAAGTCAGGGGCACTTCTATCTATCTGCTGTTATCTCGTTTAGCGTCAAAGGGAGGCGTGAGAATTGAGGAAAGCTAAAGGTTGGCCTTGGTGAAACAGA
>NW_008825614.1:11594135-11609022 GCF_000699105.1 Pygoscelis adeliae | reverse complement strand
TTCCTGCTTTGTCCTGTAACTCGTAAGAGGCAAATAGTATCAGTTTCTCAGAGTCACAATAGTGAAGCCAAGACTAGAGGCAGAATCAGAAATACTGTGGAAAACTTATGAACAAAAAGTTTTATCTTTACTATGCACCATTTTTTTATTGTACAAAATAAGTCTCTGAGGAAAAATCAGTGTCTTATTCATTTACCTTATTTTGGAAAATTTGAGTTGACAAAATTTGGTTTAGGCTATCTTTTCAGTAAGTAATCCTTTCTAAGCATCCTAAGAGATGTATATAATTAAAACCGTATGATTCTGTGTGTATAAATGCACAAAACCTATTAGGATATCTTTAGTCTGGAAGTAAACTAGAGAGTTTAAGTTACAATCTTTTCCTCTGTCTCTTTGTAAAATCTCATCTGTCTTTGTCTTCATTCAGCAGTTGATCAACGCCTTCTCTTGGAACCTGTTTTCCATCTGATACTGGGATATTCTGTTCTGGTTCTTTTTCTCCTGTGTTTTTCCTTTCTCTGTTCCTGCAATTTCCTGCAATTCTATCCTTAGCTGTCATCACTTTGCTTGGCCATGTTGTACCTTAGCTTTCTTTGCTAACAGTTTCCAGGTTTATCTCACTTGCATTTTTAAAAAAATGCTAGCCACCTCTTGGATTCTGAATTCATACTGTTTCTCCATACCATTTTGCTCTTTAGTTTTCCTGTTCTTTCATCTTGCAGATATTCTTGTTGCTCGGCATAGCAAAAATGGCTTCATTGTTTAGCTCTTCTTACTATTTCTTGCTCACATCATATATAACCAAAGTATTCTACATGTGACACATTTGCAACGTCTCAATTAGTCTTCCATATGGATAAGGAATTTTTTTCTTTGCTATTGCTTCTGTCCTGCCCTTTTATTTCATAGTCTCCACAGTATTGCGGCTAGATCTATTCTCTTGGAATTTTCCAGGCTATGCTATCTCATTTGCTTTTGTGCGTGTCCATTCTTTGGTGTTGTTTAAGCATTTTGCTTGAAGTTAAATTTCTTCCAGTTGAAATTCTGTTAACCTGCACTTACGTATAAACTTCTATTTCATCTCTTACCTCCCTGTTCTTGCCCAGATTTGTGTTATCGTGCATTTTTTTTTTTCCTTAGTCTGCTTTTTGCTTGGAGCAGCCTTCCATGACATGCATGCTAAATTCCTTATTCCAACCCACTTTTACCATAAAGATCTATAAAGCCACTCAGCGTGTGTACACAGGATATAAGTCTATACTTTAATCTCCTGTACTCTGCACCCAAACAATCCTTACTCTATCTAAAATTCCATCTTCTTTGAGATAGATTAGATTTTAGTATATGCATTCAGTGAATATGAATCTGTGAGTAACGATAGAAAGCAAACCTCTAAGTAATACCTGAGCGTGTGAAGAATCATGGGCTAGGGAAGCTTAATCCTCTAGCTACTTTAAATAGGCAGTATTCTGATAGTATTGTTGCTTCTCATTTAGACTTCCTTGCATCTAATCGTTCTTTTTCTCACAAGATTTCTCATGTGTCTTCAAAACCAGCAGTTTGCTCACTTCTGTTGTGTCCTAGGCAATTTGAAATTGTGAAAGAAAGCCACCACTCAGGGAAAGCATCTTCCGTAATGTTGATGGTCGCTTTGGCTTTAAGCACGTCATCTCTGGGTTTGGCTGTTTTAGTTCCGTAGATACGAATGCAGAAATATGAGTGAAATAAGAGCTGAATGTTATCTTGTGAAAAATACTCACAAGTGTATTGTGGGATGTGTTGGTGGTTTTGTGGCATGAAGAGACATATTTGAGGCTTTTAGCATTTGGGGAGAAAGAGCTGTCAAAGCTGTCTGAGGTCTGCCACTCATTTTGCAGAAATGTTGCAATTATAATCTACTAGAAGTTTTTGCTTTTTTTCAAAAGGCTTATTTGACTTTGTCAGTAAAGATTTTAGCATCTTACATATTTCAAAACAGAAAAACAGTATTTCTTTTAATATCTTTATTGTACCTGTTAGAATGGTGAACCTGAGAAAGGAATAGGCCTTCAACAAGCCTGTCAGCTATGCTGTAATCTTTGCTTGTGTATGGAAATTTACCATATGCTTTTATCCTTGTGAGTTAAGGAAGGGAATGACAAGCTGAAGGGAGTAATATAAGGTAATGTGAAAACCTGATCTAATGCTTGCCTATTGGTCTGAAGGACAGCTCAGCAAAGGTATAGCTTTTTTGCACAAGAGGGGGCTATAAACAGTATTTATTAAAACGTAGTGAGAATCCTTGAAAATTAAATTAGAGGTAAGATATATGGCTATTGTTACTAAAATGTGAGGCCTTCCATTGCTTTGGGTCTAAATTTCATAAATGTCTTCTTGGGGAAGATGTCACAAAAACTCAAGCCTGTGGTCTTGTGGGGGTGAAAGAGCCTATTTAATGAGGATCTGGTACCTCCTCATGGTATGATAATGAGATTGCTTGTTTATGAGAAAAAGAGTGTGTGTGTAGGTGAGAACAATGCTCTGGGGCGAAATATCTTTCAAATATTACCCTTATCTGTTCAGTGGATTTAAGTTTTGATCACAGTCAGTATTTTTTTACACTTCAGATTTCTGCCATCAAAGTTGTGCTAGTAAGTTTGACGGTATTATCCTTGGTAAACGTATCTGTGCTGGCAGAAGCACTGGTGTTAACAACTGTACCAGCAAAATAGTAATTCTACTGTTTAAATGGTAGTGTTAATGTGCTCCTACTCTAGATGTGATCACAGAAACTGAACGTTCATGCTGTAGGAGATGTACTGCTGCGGCAAATATACCATATTTTCTTTAGAGTTTTTAGTTCCTAGGACTGGTAACCCCATCCTCTAGTGAATATTTTTTTAAAAGTTCTATGTGATGTCTAACACTACAAGTATTTCAGAAAAAAATATGCATGTTCTATGACATAGCAGAGTTTGACTGAAATGGTAGGTTTTCATTACAGGTATTGCACCCTGCTGTGGAGTCTCTAGACCTCCGAGACTGTGATATTTCAGATAATGCATTATTGCAGCTTTATAACTGCAAGCAACTGAAAAAAATCAACTTAAATTCCTGCAAAGAAAACAGACTGGGAATCACTTCAGAAGGTATGTTATCTGTGCACAGATAACTGGGATCTTATTTCTGTTTTTATTTTTCTTGTTAGATTGGAGTAAATTGCAAAAAATATCTAGGGTAAATAAGAATCCCCAATGCCACACCAATACTAATTAAAAGTCACTTCAGCAGTGTAAATTGTAGCCTAGAGCACTGATTATCTTATGAAACAGAGCTATCAGGTTACTCTCATGCTAGGTTTCTGGTAAAACTTTGCTAAACATTTGATCATATTTTTCACTTCATCTTAATTATTCCTTCCTCAAAACTTGTTCCAGAGCCTTACAGTACCACTGGGGTTGAAGTTTCAGGCTTGTGATTTCCTAAATTACTTTTTTCCCCTTTTTTAATTAAATGTATTTGTTATTAAATAAGCTTATAGCATCTTCTCTGTCTTAAGTCTTGACTTGCTTTAGGACTTTAGGATTTCAGGTGTTATTTTTAACCTCCAGTTTCAAGTTGTATCAGGAGCTATTAGCTTAAAACTCAGTAAGCTTAATTCTTTTATTTCCCACAAGTTTTGTTTTGTCTTTTGATTACACTTACTCCTTTGCTCCATCATTAACTCATCCTTATTGAAAATTGAGGCAAAATATTAATTTAGTATTGAGCTAATGTATACCGTACTTTAGATCAGTCTTGGTTTGTATTTTCTTACCACTGCATAGTGATACACATATCTTTTTACTTAAGTAATTGGTTAAACTTCTAAAAATTTATTTTCAATGTCACCTCATTGTTATACTTTTTGACCCTAAGATACAGTTTGCGATGGTCTTCCTCCATGCCTTCATCTGTCCACTGATTTCTAGTATGGTTCTTAAGGTACCAGCTAAGCCTAGAGCTCTTTGTGTATACTTTTCATCTATTTGGATAGAGATTCCTGATTACTTTGCAATTAAAACTGGGAAATCTAGTTCTTTATTGGCAAGTTCCTAATCCATCCAACTTTACTAACTTTCCTACTTATAAACTGAGCCCTTTTTAAACTGAGAATCAGTTATGAAGCCTTTAATTTAAGCTGGCACAGTTCTTTATCACTCATCTCAATTATATGCAGAAAAAAAAGACCCAGAACCACTCCATTTTAAAGCAGTGTTACCTTTTACTAATTCAGTAACAGGTGGGGGGGGTTTTTTGGTTTGTTTGGTTGGGGGGGGGTTGGTTTCTTTTTGGTTTTGGTGTTTTGTTTGGGTTGTTTGTTTGTTTGTTTGTTTGTTTGTTTGTTTTTTAAGAAACCTGCTGGCTACCACATCCAGAAATATCTGAGCCCTGTCATTACCAGGAAACATTTTCTCTGTAGGTTGCATGTGGAACGTTTCGTGTCCTTTGATACAATATCCAGTAGTACTTACTTCTCTGTCAAGTTCAACTACCACTATTGTCTCTTCTATCATTCTTTGCAAAGTGGTTCTGACCCAAGCAAGTACTATTTTATCCATGTTTCTTTGAAGTTCTTACATAGTAACATATCTTAATGACATTCAACTTTTTATTTCTGTCTATCCAGAAGTGATGTAATTTTCTGTACCACTGTAATCATCATGTCTCCATCATCCTCAAAATAAATTCCTTTCGCGAATTGCATCTGTAGTTCACATACTTTTATTTTGAATACCTCCTGACACTTCTGTGCAAATATTTTGGTTACTACTAACTGTCAGGGCTCTGAGGGCACCAACAGACCCTAATGGCTATGGCAAGTCTCCCCTGCCATGCCCACCTACACCAGCTGCCCATGGACCTTCAGTCCTGGCCTGAGCTGTGTCGTAGGTGTACCCGGTTCCTGTCCTGCCTCTGAACTATTGTTTTGATTTCTTGAATTGACCTCGGACATGACCTCTTACCTTGCTTTTTGCCTGATATTCACTGCACCGTCAGTGGGACCTAGCACTACCATCAGTCTGCTTTCAAGCTGTTGGCTTTTTTTCATGCACTCACTGAGGTGGTACCTCATGTATATACTATCCCTCAGGTACCCCTCTGCAGTATGGAAGGGAATTCAGCATTTAGAAATTTTTATCAACTCTAGCATTGTTCATTGTAATTTTCCTTTTTCTCATCCTTGAATTAAAAGAAACCAACCACAAAATTATTTCCTTGTACAGAGTCTTGCTGGCATGGCATGAGATGAAAGTTGAACAGTCAATGATCAGGGGACAGCATATTGGATTCAGCATGGTGGTTATGATAAAAAATGAATAATTCTTTAAATTGCTCTGGTTTTTGACAGGTGTCATAGCGCTGGCCTTATCCTGTCCTTACTTGCGTGAAGCGTCTTTTAAAAGGTGCTGCGATATAACTGACAGTGGAGTTCTTGCTCTTGCGCTCAACTGCCAGTTCCTACAAATAGTGAACTTGGGCAGCTGTTCAGGCATCATGGATGCATCTCTGCAGGCACTAGGAGAAAACTGCAAATTTCTTCACAGCGTGGACTTTTCATCTACTCAGGTAACTATGGTGGCAATTGCCTAATTTACTTTTGTTTGTTTATTTTTTAAGATTGTCATGATAAAATTGAAAGGGGATCTTTTTAGCTCTACTCTTGAGAACATTTAGGACCACAGTTCACTTCCAATTTCTTCCTCTCAAGGAAAAGGAAAGATATATTTTTGCATCTTCGTAGCCAGATAAATACATATTTTGGTATTACAGCATGTATTGTGGACCAAAGATAAACTTTTATTGGGATCTACCTAGTATTGGAGATTTTTTTTTTCAGTATCTTTATTTAGTGCAATCATTTTTTTCAAGTTGTAAAGTAATACAAAATATTTCATTTAAAGAAAGTAGAATCTTGGGCAGATTATTGTCTGCTTTCAGTTAGGACAAACTGACCTGAATAATAATAATATAGGATGTCAAACAATATAAGGCCCTAGTAGAAGTAAACACTCCATAACTAGTTCTAGTTCAAGAGTGACTGCTTTCTGAATGGCTTGTCAGAGTTATGTTATGGAGTCAACATGGAAAGAACGACATTTAAAATGTCAGAAAGGGCAGGTAAGAGGATTTAACAACAGTTAGTATTTAGCATGAGAAGGGGGAAATCAGCTGCAACAGCAATACTGTAACATACTTCGTAATTACAGTAAGATAATGAAGTGGGGGAAAGGATTTTTTGCGGTAAGTGTAGCGTTCAGTTGACTGGGATGGTGAGTGATTACTTCATGTTGAATGTGAGTCAAGCACAGAGAATTCGTAATGAAGTGTCAGATCTGGAAAACGCGTAGCAGGCTCTTATTTTAGAAGCTATTCTTCTCCTTTCATTTTTTCCAGAAGTAGGGCATAAAAAGTAATTCAATATTTTTCTTTGGTGATTTTTATTATCATTTAACTGTATTTCTTCCAACTTATTTACTTTTTTGTTCCCTTGCCTCTCTCTTCCTTCATGTGAAATAGCTAAGTTACCCTATATGTTTTAAATGAGATGGAAGCTTCTTGAGTAACTAAACGTTTCCACATTTTTTTTTTTCCTTTCTGATAATCGTATCATGATAATGCACTAGAATTCTGAATTTCATCTGACTAAAAATAAATGGAAACATATACCAGATATAAATGAAATAAGTTTAAGATGAAACAGAGAAACTATGGATGGCACGTGCCTGTAGAGATTGCAAGGCCTAACCATATTCTTGTGTTTGATTGCCAGAATGCATAGTAAAAATATCAAGTTGGAACTGGCAAAGCTGTGTGTAAAACAGTGAGAACACTGGAAATAAATGAACAGGCAAAGAAGGGCACGGCTCACTTGCAGGAGCAAGGAAGTAGATGTGAGCTAGACTACGAAGGGGCCAAATGCCTCAAGGTGATGTAGCCATTTTAAAAATAGACTCATCTGGTGACTGCAATGATGAAGTACAGTAAGTAGAACATATAGAAGTGGTGAAAAATAAAAAGAAATGGGGCAGGTGAGGCAAGGGAAGGATTGGACTATGAAGGAGATGTAGCTCTGTGTCCCCTGTATACATACAGAGTGTGAGTGGAAGCTTGGCCTGAAGAACTCTGCTACACCGGCCCAGGACCGCATAAGAAATCTATTTATATTTACTTACCAGTATGCTTATGTTACCATTCTGAGGAGGTAGGTTCTATACATAAACCATGTACTTACTGCTCTACTTCTAGTGTGCCCTAAATCCCAGCAGCGTTAACAGGTAGAAACACAGGCTCAAGAGTCCAAATCCCTGCACTAATGAAACAGTACATTTCCTCTTAAATGTTCATTGACTCGGTGTATGGCAAATAATTGTGGGAAGAATCTTGCCTGAAAGGGCTGTGCAAACTGCAGCAGTTTGGGTGTGGGACAGTTTAGTTCTCCGCAAAATGTGTTGGCAAAAGCAGGAGTGCTGTGGGTTAGCCATGTTATCTGTCCAGACACTTCTCGTGTAGAACAGAGCTGAGTTGCTAATGTACTTAACTGCTGGTACTGGGCTATGTAAGCCTTTGCTAGAGATGCATACAGAGTTTGGTGACAACTGGTCTGTACCAAGAAGATGATGTATTTGTGGCTTGGTACTAACTGCAGGTGGTTTATCCCCAATGTAAGAGTGCATCCCTTGAAGAGGATGGGCAGATGTGGCATTACAGGCAGTGCTCATAGGTATTGAATAGGGTAGGAAACAATACTGCAACACTGTAGTAATAGTATAGCAGTGGTTACTGTGAGCTCGTACAGGGAAGTGAGGGGACTTTGTTTTAATACAAAAACTGGACAACTCTCACGCTGTCATAACCATATACTCACAAGCATCAAGACAGTAGCATTCAGATGGTCTCTCCAATGTTCAGGCACCAACCAGGCAGTCTGGTCCAGGTTTGTTTTGATGACATGGAGGATAAGGGACAGAGGCTATCAAATGTTCATCACTTTACTTGGTTGGTCTTAGGTTGGTGACCATGCACTGGTTTTGGATTCCTTTAGGAACTGACAGTGATTAGTCTCTCCATTCTGTCCAACCTATGGGAGTTATTGGAATTTAATCATTTACTGCCCTTTGTCTCCTGGTCTGGATGCCTTCAGGAGCTAAATGTGCTGTCACCTTGATGACTTGCTAAGCTAGGTATAGCTTACCTGCCATTCTTACAGGCCTTTATGTGCCTCCATGCTGGGACGTTCCTGTCCATTCTCCATTCGCACTGATCTGACCCTTTCTATTACAGTTCTGTACAGTAGACTTGCAAGAGAGGGTCAGAAGGCAGTAAGACAATTTATGCAACGGGAATAATCAAATCTTTAAACAGAAATGGAGCTTGTGGTCTCTGGATTCTAGCTGTCAAATTTGGCTGAGCCTTACTGTATATATTTGATGACTACTGTTCCTGCCATCTAATATAAGCTCTATGAAAAAAACCTGTGTGACAGATACGATACGCAATCCAGCTTTTCAGGTGGGGAGGATGTTTAATGAATTTGGTTCTCAGAAGCCAATGAATAAATTGGCCTTTCTTGCCTTCTAAGGAAAGGAATGTCTTCTGTCTCTCTCCTCTCTCTTGCAGGTGATCATTGCTTCAATGGCTGTCTGTAGCCAATCACTTTGATAAATCTTTTAGTGCGAGTGTGTGACAGCTGCTGTAAGACTGCTTGTTTGAGGGATTTTTGTCTTATGTAACTGGTTTGCTTCAAGATAAGTGAAAGTAAGACAGCAGATAAGACTGCTATGATTACCTTTTTTTTTTTTCCCAACCTAAGAAACCTCCTTCAGGAACGTCTTCAGCAGTCCTGAAAACAGGAGAAAAATTGGTCTAGGTAGAGCAGAAGTGCTTTAAACCTTATAAATTAAAAGTGCCATGCTCTGACCATAATAGTGTACCCACTGTTAAACGAGACAAGGAAGCTGCAGAAGTAGCAGTTACACAGCTGGAAACACCCCAGTAGAAAGCCAGGCTGGATCACGTGGCAGTAAAATGCAACAGTGTTTAATAGACTGAAAAAAACACTTGGATAATTTTCTCTACAAGCTTAATTGGGAAGAAAATATTGTAATGTCAAGTGTATTCAATGACTGACTGCAGGGAGTAAATAATTCCCCCCTCCCCCCCAAAAAATAGCTGTGTTTGGAAAAAATTGAGCTTTAAGCCATTGTGGTAATAACAATGTGGGGTTTTTTTCCTCTAGGTAACAGATGATGGCGTCACAGCACTAGTGAGTGGAACATGTTCAAAGAATTTAAAGGTAACTTACTTAACCTAATAACAAAGAAATGAACAAAAGCAAATACCTGCATTTTTTAATTATTATTATCAGTATTACTTCTGAGTGATGGTTTTTATTGACTGACTTTTGCCTTTGTTTGTGTACACGCTTGCCCTGATTTTGCTTATGAATTGAATATTTTCTGTCTCTCTGTACCAATGCCCCAGACCAGCTTTTTGAGAACCTCAGTCTTCAAAATTAGTTTCCTTCTGTTGAATGTAGCATGCTTATATTAACTCATGTTGTTTTAGAGAGCTGTGTAATAAATGCAAATGAATGCTTAACTTTTTCCCTTGATGTCTTTGGAGTTATTTCTTGATTCTGTTGAACACTGAGGCAGAGTTTGTGATGTGGATAATTTCATGGATTTAAGAAATCAGTTAGCACCTGTGCATAGGTGAATCTCTAACTCATGAAAGCAACTGTGAAAATGAAGTTGTCTTTGCATAAAGGTTCTCTAGGCACTGAGACAGTGATAAAATGATGGAGAAGAGGCATCCTATACCTCTTACCATAAATGATCTTCTACTTTTCTCTATAGTACATTTCTTATCTGTGTGCATGGTTTTGCTTTCGTAAAGGCTGGTTCTGAATACAAGCTATTCATCTAGAAACTAAGATGGGAAATAAGTTATACTTTTGCTAGTTTATAGTGTTTAATTTAAAAAACAGCCCTAAACAACATACCAAATCTGCGTCAACTGACAGTATTAATAAGATGGAAAAAATAGAACTGTTATTGTTTTATTTGGAGGACGAACAGTTAGATTTGGTTTTGTTTTTTTCCAGATGATTTTGTCTATTTTGGACAATCTTTTTAGTCTTGATAAGTCTTGTGGTACAAGATGAAATTATTATTTTTCAGACCATAGCAATGAGAGATTTTTTTTTATATATATATATACTAGAAGTGACTTGAAAATATCTTTGTCTTTTAGCTGGTTACACCTTTAGCTGTAGCAAAACATTGATTCTAGATATTCTAAACAACCTTGAGACTATGCGGATAGTCTTCAAAAGACACCTCTCATATCCAGCCTACAAATGTAAAGCAATGTGTATCACTGTGATTTGGATTAGGTCATTTGGACTAGGTCACTCTCAAAAGTCTTCAGTACATATGTCTTAAAACACAAATACTGTAATAAGTTTTCATAAGTTTATTGTAATAAGCTTTGGGTTTGCTGTTGAGTAGAGCAGGGTTCTGTAAAGTTCCTAGAGAGTTTTGAACTATTTTCCAGCAATGTTGGTATAATTACTCTGTCAGTATTATCTTCCCTCTTCTGTATCATTATTGTCCACAGTTCACAGAGAACTATATTCTTGTGTGTAAGCCCTTTTTCTTCGAACCATAGAAACAGTTCCATTTATTCTTAATAAAAATTTCCAGCTTACAAAATGTGGCCTTATGGTGTTTCCTGGTCACATTGCTGTAGTTACTATTTCTTTGAAAGTGCACAGGCTTTTTTTTGTGTGTGCTGTGCATGGATGCCTGTGGAAGCTGTAGTAGATCAGGAAGAACAAGTTAGGTAGCTTATATGAGACCTGCTTCATCTGTAAGTGTTCAAGAAAGTAATGTTGAGGTGGTGAGCTTTGATTTCAGAAGAGCTAATGGCAAATTTTAGTCATGCGAAACTGAATAGTAGTATGGATTTTGCTTGTTCGTTTTCCTGTGCTCAATACTTGTTTCCACTTTCTTAAAAGCCATGTATTTAAGCGCTTTTGCATTTGGTTTTTTGGGTGGTTTGTTTTGGGGTTTGGGGGGGGGCGGTCTGTGCAGTTTTAATAAGGCAAAATTTAATGTTTTTCTGTGGAATGACAATTTTAAAAACAAAAGTTGTGTTCTATCAGTATAAAAAGCTAGAACGGTTTAGGTCTCTTGGTTTACAAGCAGTAAGAAAAAGAAATGTATTAGAGAATATGGAGTTATTTGCTACAATCTCTTCTTCAGTGTAACTCTCTTCCTTGTCTGTGTCACAATTCTCATACCTCTGTTTCATGTCGTCAAAGTGCAAATTTATAGACAGGGATCTAATGTCAGGTACACAGTGAAAAAAGTAGGGTCTTCAAATTCTCAAACTGTAACTAGCAGACAAGTTTATAAATCTTTTTACTTCATTCAGAGGCATTCAGATTCCACATTTCACTTACTTATTAAAATGAACTAAAAACTATACATATATCAGCTTTTGTATATCGTGCTTCTGTGAATACAGTTCTTGTTTTCTGTGTTATCATTCTGTACAAAGTTGCATTTATTACAAAAGATCCCTTTCATTTCTGTGCTCTTTCAAGATCCTTGGAGTTTATCATTCGGAAAGACGCTCTTTCACAATAAAACAATGAGAGTTTTTTTATTTTTACCCTAGGATCTCCAAAGCATATTTTCCCAAATCCTATTTTCATTACATTTAATAGTCTCTCTTCTGCATTTCTTCTTGTATGTTCTATTTATTGATATGTAAGGCAGTTTAGAGGAAAAAAAAAAGTTGGTAATAATCTGTTAATGTATTCTGAATTTATTCTTTCTCTAGCACATAAAACAGGTACTAGTTATACAACTGCACAGAAATGAAGAAGAGAGCAGGTTTTAGTCTAGTCTTGGAAAAAATTCTTAGACTTCTTTTAGGAACTATGTAGATAGATAGATAGGTATTAGGAACTTCAGCAGAGACTCATGAATCCTGCCTGTTTTGGGAAACCCCAGAATTCGGTTTGGGTTCTGTTCTCCTGGACAACAAATTGCTAGGAGAATGTGTGTCATAGGAAAACTGATGGGACTCAAACACCGTAGAATCTCATTGAAGAGTTCTCTCAGTTGTCTTGAATGATATATGTGTTTTGGGAAAACCCAGGTTTATGTTTTCAGTTTTGACTCCTCATAGAAAAGCTGTCTTATTTTTCCTGAGGGTATTTTCCCGGTCTGTACAGGACCACATACGGGGTCAATGTACAGAGGAGTAGTAGGTCATGATTTCTTCTGAGTGGGGATCTCTGCAAATGGTTGGGCAAAGGAAAACTCTGCCTCCAAAACTATGGGTGCTCTGACAGGCTTTTGTTACTACTGTTTTCATAACAGGAGATCCACATGGAACGCTGTGTGAATCTGACCGATGTTGCTGTGGAAGCGGTCCTTACTTGTTGTCCGAAGATACACATTTTTCTGTTCCATGGATGCCCATTGGTGACAGGTACATCAAATCGTGCAGGGAGTAAGAAGAGTAGTTAACTTCCTGATAGTATCTTCTTGCTCTCTGGAAGAGCACACTATACATTGTAAATAATCCCAAACAAATAATAACTTAATAGATAAAATAATAATCATACATTGAGATTTTCAAAGCAAGGAGAGAGTTTTGCTTTGAAACATGGCAACCTTCAGAGAGGGATTTTCTTTTCCTTTTTTTCCCCCCCTCAACATGCTGACGAAGACCCACAGTTGACAGTAAGACGTCAGAAAAATACATTAGCATGTTAAAACCCTACTCTATTCCAAAAGTATGGAACAGCATCCATTCAAGAAACAGTGGAATGGAGTAGGACTGGTCAGCCTGAAAAAAACCCCAAACTTAATAGGGGTTATGATCTATCTTGCATCTTTTAAGTTCGGTTGGTTGGTGATGCTTTACAGTTATGTGATTGGAGAAAGAACTGAGTGGTTTTGAATTACTACAGGTATATCTGAAGTGTGATATTGTAAAAGCAAGATAAGCATAAATGCAGATATATAATTTAATTATTTTGCTGTTTATCTAATTTCTAAACACCACCTATATATATTCTGAACGAATAACAAGAAATTCCTTGGTTCTTTTGCAGATCGTTCCCGAGATGTTTTAGAGCAGCTGGTCATATCAAACAAAATCAAGCAAGTAACATGGACTGTTTACTGATTATTTATTGTGTACGTATGAGTGTAAAGTTTACAGATGGGAGAGCTCTTTCAGAAAACAAGCACCTTCGAAAAATAGCTGGTGACTTTTGTACTACCACATTGCTTCCCTCCTTGTTCCCACCAGAGGTCTCCATCGCCATTCCAGTCCTTGTCTGTGAGTCTGGGCTTCCCCATTGTCTCTACTTAGAGCCCTGTCTCTCTTTGCATCGCTGATCATACTTCGTTAAGAGGAAAGTTAAACTATAATTAATATCACACTGTCATCGCTCAGCCTCCTTGAAGTGTCAGATTTGGCTACTACTTACCGTCTTATAGCATCTTAGCTACACATACAAACCCAATTTAAGTAAGTCTCTGTTCTGAGGTTGTAGTCTGAGAGAGTAGTTGCAACTAGAAGTACCAACCCCAAACATAGTATTAACACTTACGCAGAATGTCTGTGAAGTTGGGACTTCAACCTGACAAAAGTCAACAGACAGAACTGGTGAATGGAGGTGGCATTAACAGCAATGCAAATGTATTTTAAGTAGGAACAGTCAGTCTCCTTTCACCATGTACTTTTGCTAGGTCTGGAAGAAAAACTGTAGGTACCTTTTCTTTTGATGTTACCGATACTGCAGGTTTTGTTTTTATTTACCATCAAATACTTGCTGGATTTTTACACATCCGAAAGTACGGTCTGTTAACATGTGAACATAAACTTGCTTTGAAATTGTTGTGATGATTTAACAAATTTAGAGTAGTACCTATGACCAATAAAAGAATCTTGTATATGGGCAAATAGTTATTTGCTCTGGCTTTTACCTATGTTCCTGCATGAAAATTCTTTTAGGGAACAAAACGTCGGTCCTCATAAGCGTAGCTGTGAGTGAAATTGAACCAAATTTAGTGTCTGAGTACATGAATCTCAGGATGGTAGAGTTCAGCAGAGTATGTGTTCCGCTGTATGCGGTTTGTTACATCTCCAGTGGCCTCCAGAAGCTGATAATAACAACCATTTATATATTGTTCAATTGTAGTCATACTAAAGAAAAAAAATAATTAGAAGTATACAACGAGTTTATTACATGATGGAGCAGTGGTTTCATCACAATTATAAGTCATGCTCATTGACTTTCTTGAAACAGCATAACCTCTAGTGGGACTTCTATGATTTTTGCATTAAACTTTTTTAAGTGCTAGCAATTTTAGCATTATACAAGGCAGGTAGCACACTATGTTGATACTCTGCATCTGGAAGTAGCAGGGTTTAGCTAGGGTGGTCTTACATGGATCTGATGACATTTAGAAACCCATGAGTTTAGGCAACCATAACGAATATGTTTACTTTATAATTTAACGCTTGTCGTAGCCACACTCATTTTAAGTGTTGCAGAAATAAACCAGTCTTCTACTAATCTATTTAAAGTTCAGGTCAAATTGCATGGAAGATAATAATTTAAGATATGTTGCATCCAGTAATATCAAAGGATATTATGATGTCTGACAATAATCTTTATTCTTCTGTTGATTATATGGTTTATGGAAGAGCAAGTCCATTTAGAAAACTTGTTCAAGGGTAACTGAAAGCATAATTTTCAAACTCCAGTGCCTAAGTGATGAATGTGTTCCTATGATACTTACAGGTATAACTGCACTAGTACAAAGCATTCCTG
>NW_008825614.1:11589086-11594097 GCF_000699105.1 Pygoscelis adeliae | reverse complement strand
ACAGGAGAAGTTGGTTTTGCTACGTTAGCAACTAGTGTCTGAAGGCTGTAATTGCAGCAAATCCTTGGACCGGATAGAGGCCTAAGAACCTAATCTACCGCATTTTATTCCCCTTTTTGGCTAAAGGGTAGTTTATTGTTTTGCCCTGTAGAATCCCTGGTATCGGTCAGGGTCCATCATTCCTTTGAACTCTCGGACACGAGTTGGCAATGAATTTGTTTTGCACTATTTTTCATATTGATCCATCTAGCTGATTAGGCAGCAGCAATGACACGCTCAGTAATCGTGTCAAATAAGTAAAGCATAAGGATCAGGCTGCCAGCCCTGGTTTCAGGAAGGGTGCCACAAAAGGAAGAAGTAGCATCGTAAGCTAACTCAAGCGGGAAGGGGCCTCGGGAGGTTTCTAGACTTAACTTCCTGCCCAAAGCAGCTCAGAGCTCAGACCAGCTTAGTCAGGCCTTTATCCAGCCAAGTCTTGAAAAGCTGAAGACTGAAGAGCCTTCACAACCTTTTGAGGCAACTCGTTCCACTGCTTGACTGTATTCATGGTGGAAAAAAGTTTTCCTTCTATCCTGTTTGACCCTATTTTGTTTCAGCTTACACCCTTTTTCACTGGAAGAGCCTGGCTGTCATCCTGACAACCTCCTCGCAGGTATGGGCAGGCTGCTCATAGGTCCCTTGAAGCCTTCTCTTCTCCAAGCTGAACAAGCCCAGTTCCATCAGTCTGTTACTGTAAGACATGTAACTATAATGTAGTGCGGGGATGGTCGCCAGACTCTCATCTCAAGTGCTACATCCAGAAAGGAAATTATAAATGAAGAGAATGTCAAGCAGCTAAAGGTGGAAGACCACCACAGTCTGTAACAGGAAAGGACACTTAAAAAGAATTCTATCTGTGGGACAGTGCTACTGCTAACCTCACTGGCAAAGTTGTCCTTTTTCCCCTTGCTAATGTAACCTTGGATTTGTCATGTTGAAGGCAAATGCAGCTTACACTGTGTCCTTAAACATGCATGTAGATTTACTGTCTTCTATAGCCGCTTCTAAATGTGTAACTTGGTGGTATATACTCACCTTGTGTTTAAGAATCTGTGTAACACTGCAATGAATTAACACTGTATTTTTAGGTTTGAAAGTTTAATGTAAGTCATGTTAAATACTTCATTGTCAGAGCTTGAGTCTGCTTTCTTACGTGTTTATTACTAGCGTAACTCTACTGGAATGTTTTTTGATTCAGGTTAAATCATAGTCATTTTCAACACGTGTTTACCAGCGCTGGGTGAAGAACATAATGTGTGCACTTATCATTTCATATTCTGTATTGTTTGGATATTGTTATTGTTGTAAATTGTTGGGTGAGCACCACAGAATATTCACATATTGTTCTGAAGATTAAAGTTTGTAAGTCTTCAGTTTGGATAGTTCTGAAAACTTATTAAATTATATTTTATGGCCATGTACATCTGAATGTACCTCCTACTTCATGAACACTGTGGTTTTCTGAGTGAGTACCACATACTTTTTCATGTTTATAAGCTTCCACCGCATCACTTGGTAATTGGATAGTTGTAGGTGCATTGTGTTCCATTCTGCAGTTTTAGTTCCCCATCACTGCTTGTTCAATAGTTAACTGCTAAAGGTGACAATTCCTTTGAGACTGCTCTGAAAACATTGGTTTCTTCATCAAATGGCTGCATTTACAGCCTCTGACCTGTGGATCTCTTTTTTTTTTTTTTTTTTTTTTTTTACCCTGCAGAGGGTTCTCCCTTGGCAGATGTAGCTGAAAATGATTCTGGAGCTTGTTGTCCAGCATCCCCTCAAGAGAAGAGAAAAATATTTATATCCGACTTTTATTCCCTGTTTTTATTTAGTTACCTTCTGTTTAGAAGCATGACAGAAAAAAATATTTCATCTCTCACCAGCTTCCCATGATGACAAATTGCCTTTTTTACCCCTGCAAAGTTAGGGAATGTAGATCGCTTGATCCTACTCTCTCAAGGATAAAGTTACCCTATAGCTATTAGTATTTAGTCACTTTCCACTTACTAAGAACTTTTACTTTGGCTAGAGTTCAAGAAGCATAGTTTAGATTTGTGTGTAACTCCTAAATAATCACTCTGGCTGCTTCAAGGAAGAGTAATTTTTATTGTAGAGGGGAAGGGGGAGATTCAAATTAGTTAGTTTGACATTCAGAAGAGATATCCAGAAAAAGAACAAGGCACTTTAAGTTGAGCATAGTATGAGCTAATAATCTAGCGGAGAGTTTTATGAAGGACAGCAATAATTTTCTCTGTCAATAAGCTGCAGAAGTCTGTGAAAGCAGTGCAGTAATCTTTCAGCCACTGCCTTCTCCCCACAGCAGTATGCTGGGCGTCCAAGACATTTCACAATAGTGTCAGGGAGCAAGACATGAATATACATGAAAAACATCAAGCATGCAAACTCTTGCATGTAACTTGTTTTGGGATTTGCACTTCAACGCAGGCCCCTTTGAATACAGTTTGCATGTAGTTTTTACCTCAAATGGAGCGAAAGCCTCAGTGAGTACAACTGACACCAGTACAGTGAAGGTACAGTAACCTACTTTGCATCAACAGATAGGTTCCGTGTTTCATTCCCGTTATCATTTTACATACTTTGAAAAAAAGCCAACCAAGTGAGACAAAATTCATTAGAAAGCCAGCTTCAAGAGTTTTCTAAGCTATTTGAGGGCTGGTAACTCCAGACGATACTTGATGTTAATCCATTGTTTTCTTGTCTAGTATACTCGGGAAGTGAATATTCTATAACTTTGTGCAACTGACTGCGAATGCTGTGGCTTAAAAACTGATGCCTGCCGGGGTCACCAATCAGCACTTCAGTTTGCTGTATCCTGATGCATTTCCTCAGCCAGTGATGCAGACTGTCAGCAAGCTGTTCATCGTAAAACATGTCTCCTAGAACAATGAGGTCCCAGTTGCCGGCCTCTGAATTAATGATGTTCTTAATGGTGATGGGGAAGGGATTCATGTGGTTCAGTTCACAGTTCAAGATCATTGCCATTCCTGCAACTGAAGAAAAGTCAAAGTAAAATGAAAGTTACGTTTTAGGATTCTGCCATTCAGCCCCCTTACAAATTTCCTTGACGCATTTTTCAATTGCATCTCTTAAATATTTTTGTTTATCCTATCTAGGGACTTCCACAGTTTTCATTATGGGTCAAAATCTGGCAGAAAGTGATGGAATTTTATCCTCGTTGCACCATGACACAGAGAAGAACTATTCCTGGAATGGATACCAAGGGAAACGAATCACGGAATCAAACCAGAATATCTGACTGCCTTAATCTATGGATATACTTCCTCCTTAACTGATCAGTAACTAAATTACGAATAAATTGAATTCATAAGTCAATTATGGGAAAACAAAGTCTGGAGGAAAAAGGCAAAATCTAGTGGATTTTCCACTTCCATTTGGAATATGGAAGTGCAGGAAAATGCTATGGTCCTACAGAGAAGCCAACTTGCCGCCTACGCTTGGAGGTCTCTTCCAAACCAGCCATGACGGTGTATAGGCAACGCTTGATAGAAACTTTGCTGCTTGTTCATTCTAAGGAGCTATGGAGATATTCTCAGTGGAAGAGAGGCTGGTACAACCCAGCTCCTAATACTGGCAAAATCCATTCATCTTTTTAGCATTCTTAGAACTCTGTTTGGAACCTGAATTTCTCCCAAATGGAGCAAAGAAAAGTCTGTGTTAAATGTGCTTTAAAAATTAATAAATATCTTTCTTTACACAGAGATGAAAAAAAAAGGCCTCACTAGGGTCGATGTCATTAGCAAGGACTTGCGATGCACCACTCATCACAGCAGCTATTGCTGTTGCTCCACATCCGCTTCCAAGATCCAAAACCGATCGTCCTTTAACAATGCGTGGATTGTCTAAAATATACCTGAAAAGAAAAACTGTTAAAGTGATGAACAAGATTATGCAAATTTCTCAGTTTTGCGTTACACTGCATAAGAGTTCTTGTCATACATGTAATGAAGCGTGGTATCTTAAAAACACTCTTCCGCATGTGCAGCTGGTACATAGCTCCTTATTTGTCTCTGCTGATAGAAAAATCAAGAACCATCGTCTTTCTCCCTTACTTCTCCCCCACCCCCCAAACAAAAAGAAATCCAGCCAAGTAGGCAACATTTTATTTCAATCGGCTCCTTCTCTGACAGGTGAGCTTATCTAATAAATGGACACAAACTGCAAGGTGACTAAAATACTTGGCATCAGAAACTGGAAAGTAAGGATTTGCAGAAATTAAAAGCAATCTGACTGAAAAAACGTGAAGATGTATTTGCGGTGAATATTGTGCCCATCAAAAGACAGACAAGGCATACCCATTTCCCTAAAACACTGCTTATGCAACTGCTTGGAAGAAGAGGAACGTCTCCTCTTTCTGTTCCTGAGCCATGCAGACACAGATGCAAATACTTCTAAGTCAGCTTAATGTTGTTCCTGAGTAGCAACAAGAAAATGAGAATGGAGCAGCAGTGAGCAGAAAGAGTATCTTCATCTAGTTGCTGACACCTGCCAAGAGGAATCGGCAAGCAAAAACCTCTAGACTGGAAATGGAGAAGAACTGACAGGAGGCAAGCAGCGGTTATTGTTGAACGCTGCGAATCATATAGCCATTACTGACAGTTCAGAACTTCAACAATTGCCTTGAAATTCAATCTTCTGCAAGGGGGAAGGCCCTAAGTGACGGGGGGAAGAGCCCTACGTGACGTAAATTCCTGCAAGTTGCCATAAATTTACTACGAGTTGCCATAACTTCTGTTCAAGTAGAAACAGGAAAGGATTCTACATTTGTGTTGTCTTCTGGCATGGAGGGTGATGGCTGAGTCTTGACGCAGGGCTGCTGGTAAGCACAGCTTTTGCAGGTGGGTTCCAATGCAGAGAACTGTAATGGAAACGTTAAGATTGGTGTAAATGGGGAAGGGATGGATGGAAATATCTGGGCCTAGGAGCACCAGCA
>NW_008825614.1:11584116-11589075 GCF_000699105.1 Pygoscelis adeliae | reverse complement strand
TAATAAGAGTGTTAATGGCACCTAGATCCCAGCACATCTGTATACAGATTCTTAGGAGCCCAGACCGGGAGAACAGAAGACAACCTAGGCTCAAACTGAACAAGTTCAAGCCATTAAGAGACCACAGCAGGAAGGTCAAGACCAGGACTGAAGATACAAAATACCCAGATCAGGAACCCAGGAGACATGAGGAGGACCTGACATCCCGTGCCTCTTGTCCTGCATTTCACCACAAGGAATCCTACCAGACAGCTTGGACATGCACAGCTTGGTGCTTGTGAGTATGCGGTTATGGATCCAACCAGTGAAACTGGCTCAGTTTTAATGAAAATCACCTTCTCCTGTAAGGCCTGGCACCCAGCTTTGTTACACCGTTACCATAATGTTGCAGCATTATTTGCTACTTTGAAGATCGACAAGATGCTCTCTTTTCTGAGGGCACCCAGGCGGGACATCTGTGCAGAGGCTCAGCAGCTCAGCAGTCTGGCCACACTCCCCCTGCGGCCTTCACTTCTCTGTGGACAGCTCATAGTTTACCAACAGGGTGGAGGACAGGGATGGGACCTCCACAGAAAGTGCTCCGTCTCCCCTTTCTGGGGGGGGGGGGAATTTGTGCTTGGATTTGCAGTGACTTTCCAGCAGTAACTTGTGTAGAGCATGATCTGGCCTAAAGCTGCAAGTGCCTTGTTCCCAGCTGAGTGGTTCTCAAGTTACCGCTAATGGTTGTGGTGACTTAGGACAGCTGGAACCCACTGCATCCCCTGGCACGCACCCAGCGCATTACGCTGCTGCTGGAGACTGCTGTCTGCCATGCTGGGTTAAGGAGCCATCTTAGGTTACACCAAGAGGAATAGCTTGAAATAGGAGACTCCCGATGTTGTGGAAATGCCAACTGTGAAACGAACACAGTTACGGAAGCAGCATGTTTTCGCGCTCCCTTTTTCTTTTTACTTTTCCAGATTATGCAGCTAATTTCTGACATTCCCAATACATCAAAACAAGTGCGTAAACAATAAGTCGATAAAGTGGTGAAATGCCAGATAATTATTATTGCTACCCAAACATCTGGGCATATGAGTCGTACAGTAACAAAATGTAGAGACTACCTTACCTAATTTAATTACACAATGTTGAGGAGCACTCTAGTTCATCCACACGGCAGGCTAATCAACTCGCAATTTAACTGTAACTCATCTTTTTCCTAGTCAAAACACCTTCCTATTTATGCTTTCTTGCAGAAAAACAGCAAAGCCCCAATTCAGATCCTTCCCTTTCATCTATGTGGGGAATGTCTGACAGCTTGTTCTTTGCTGTAAAAATTACTAATTTTTTCTGCTGGTCAAGGTGAGAGATTTGCTTTTACAGAATAAAAGAACTCTAACTAGTTCCTGGGAGTCAGGGACATTAAAGACACTTTGACAGTAAGTGGCCAAAATCAAAATGTGGCTTCTGATGTGACTAAAAGACAGGCACAATAAGGCTTGACAATAAGGCTGCTGAAATCCTAAATGAGGAGAGTGATTCAGGCCAACCAGCACTCCAAGTCCATCAGCATAAACCTGTTTTCTCAACAGACCAGACACACATCCACGCTCCTGTCTGTCTCCTACAAAAAAAATCCCCACGTGTTACGACAAAATAGCAGTCCTCCTGTTTGGAGCGACAATGAGTGACAGAATTAAACACCTCGCTAAGTTTTGATGGCAACTGCACAGCCCTTCCACAGATCCAAATTCAGCCCTGCCGTCAACACCTGCATCGCCACTGAGGACAACAGATTTCAACTCAAGAGCCGTAAGTTATTCTACGTGCAGCAGGTGCTGAAACTTCACTGCCAACCAGCAGAGACTGTGTCTCTCCTGTATAAGGAGAGAGGAGTACGGATAACGCGCTCTCATACAAGGCAAATGCACATCGCTAGGAATCACTACAAGCAGAGCCAGGTCTGACATCCTGGCCCACAGCATGCTGCGTACCTGGAGAGGGCTTGGCCTCCTGGCCAGTAAATTGCCCAGAATGGGTCCCCATAAGGCCACAGGTCAGGTTTTTCCCTCCAGAACCTGCAGCGAGGGGTGAGGAGGCGCAGTCGTATCTCTGGCGTGAGGTGCCCGCTGCTGGTGACCTCCGTGTTCTCCTCCAAAAATGCTTTCACCTCGGGGTCCAGAGACTTGCCGGCGCTCCAATGGCAGCAGCGCTTCCAGCGCAGAGGGGGGCCTCCCCTCCTGCTCCTCCAAGCCTTGGCAAAGGTGTTCTGCCTGCCCACAAGGAAGAGCCACTTCCAGCCGCGGAAGGCCATGTCTCCCCAAGGACAAACCCTCCCCAGGAGAGCCTGGAGCACAGCTTATCTGATGAGCACAGCAGGTGATGAGGCAGAAAGCTCAAAACAAACTCACAGGACGTTGGTTTTCATAGTGATGGATGACAATTCCTGAAAGGAGAACAATGCTATGTAAGTGATGTTTCTTCAGTGGCTTGAAGTCTATGCACCACCAGGGCTTTAGGAAGAGGAGGTCGACGTGCTGTTGTGTGACCATGAATGCGTGCCTTGCACCTGCCCAAAGAGCCTTTGAAGTCTGAAAGAAGTGGTATTTAAGGAAGCTATCAAGAGACCCGTTCAGAAGAGTGCTAGAAACGTATCCCGTGAGAAACAACCAGTTAGCGGGACAGCTGATAGAGCTAAAAACTAAATGTGCAGCCTTTTAACATCTCCCTCCCTCTGCCTTGAAGACATACACACAGCAAGCTGCCCCCGTTTAAGGTTCTTCCACTGAATCCTAAGAGTTGCAGTAGGGCTCTGGCATTGCAGGTCCTACGGACACAGCAAAGGTTATCAGTAGGTTGCCTGAGAGATGCCATTAATCACAAGTTTTATAGTGGTGATGAGTCTTTTATATGAAAGCATCTTTTCAAAGTCAAGCAATTAAAGGATTTCCTCAAAAGACTTTCCTCTTTCTCCCTCAGATTTGTCAGGCTGCCAGCTCCAAAATGATGGGGGGAAAAAAAAAATCCCCAAGAACTGATCTTAATCAGAATACTCCCAGTTTCTTGCATTTCAGTCTGTATTTTAAAGGATCGCTTAGTCTTATGGTGCAACAGTCTCAAGTGGATGCTCTCAGATGTAGAAGAAAGTAGGCCTCCATCACTGTAGCCTACTCCCTGTGAGAAACTATATAAACGTGCTCCAAGCTGTCTACAGAGAGAGAAACTGCATCCAACACATTAAAAAAAAATTAAGTTTTTAAAAGGTGAGACATTCAGACTAGATGAGCTCACACTCAAAGGCCTCCTGACATCACTTGAGGCCAGTTTTCAGGTCACAAGCAGTGAAGAAAAGGAGAATGGAAAATTGGTACGTCAGAGTTTAGACTCATTTAAGAATCAGGAGAATGGAGAGCGGAGAGCCACGGCACTCGTCTGAGAGGCAAATGAAGAGCCGCCTCTCAGCACTTCATCACCATACTCTCCTCTTCCACCATCTCTTGCAGACCCTGGGTCTTCCTTACGCTGATCCTGCGAGTATCCTCACCAAGCGGTGGCCGGAAGAGAGAGCAACCGTTTTCCTGCCTTCCTGCTCAGGTCTCCTCCTTCATCCATCCTTTACTATTTCCATATCTTTTTTTCCTTCCTCACCTTGCTCTCTAATTTCTTTTCAATAGCTCGGACTCTCGTGCTTCAGGGCACAGCTTTTGAACCTCCCCCTAGGCTGATGACCAGAGAAGCACTGAAGGCCTGTGCTTCCACAACAGCAAGAGACTGCAAGTACGAACAGACACACGAGAAACTCACTCTCTGTTTTGCGATTGTTTTCTCTCTTCCGCAGCGGTTTTCAAGAAAAGGCAGAACGATGCATGAAGAAAATCAACTTCAGCCCACCCCTGCCAATTTTTCACAACAGAAGAATTGTGGCCAGCTTTGCCATCGAGAGCTGTGCGGGTTGTCCTTAAAAAAAAAAACAGACAAAGGGACAAGAGGAAAAATATGCTAATAAAACAAAGTCTTAACGCTTCCCATTTCGTGACTTCAGTTTTTCTTTATTTGTCTGTACGTTTAGTAAAAGTTCATATGTGTTCAGCGGCATTTTTGTTGTGTGCTGGCCTCTGCTTTAGGTACTGGGTTTAGTTTGATCGCTTACTAAAATGTTAAGCTGTGAGCTTCCCTCCGGTAAGACTTTGCTATTTAGGCTGATAGCCCAGTTAAGTCTTTGCTTAAATCATTGGCTAAAGGCTTTGTATCTTTACTACAAACAAATAAAGGCGACTGAACGTTTTGCAGTTTTCCACATTTGAGAATGCCGTTCGGCAGAGTCCATGTAATTAATGAACGTAATTAACAAATGCCTTCCTTCTTGAAGGCAGAGCTATATGATCCCCATCTGCCTACGGGAAGCATGAAGATAACTGAAATCAATCAGCGATGTAAGTCTTGCCAGCTACTGCTGTATGCTGTTTTTTTCCCCATGAATTGCTGCAGATCAGCAGGGCTGAGATTCAGCAGCGTGTATTTCGCATTGCCTGTCATGATGGTTACTCTCTTTAAATCAATTGCCTGCAGAGGAATATCTGCCAAGAGCTCTGTGCTCAAAATGCCAAACCGAGCTTAAGCATTTAGCGCAGGAAGGCGTCAGGATATACATCCTCGCGTTTGACACTCCCAGCCTTCCCACCTTATTGGGAATAAAATCAGCGGGTGAGTAGAACTTGGAAAAGGGGACAAAACCAAAAACAAGCAAAACCCACCAAAAGAAAACCCCAAAAACCAATTCCTGTGCGATTTAAGCTTTTTTTTTTTTTTTTTAGGAGCAGCAGGTGCATAACCACTCCGACCCCGCGTTTCCCATCGGAGGAGGGCAGACCTCACCAAGGCCGAAGGCTGCCCGCTTCAGCGAGGGAAGCAAACCGCGCGCCGCCACCCAGCCCTGCGGCCACCGCTCGCCGCCTCCATCCCGACACCCCCGGCTTG
>NW_008825614.1:11570860-11583638 GCF_000699105.1 Pygoscelis adeliae | reverse complement strand
CGCAGCGGTTCGGGGCAGCGGCCTGGGCCTGCCGCTCTCTAAACCCAGATCAGTGATCAGTGTCGTGTGCTCGCTCGGTGCCTGCTTAATTTAAAACACTTTTTAAAAGACTTGCGTCAATGTAAACTGGCTCTGTATTTTAAAACGTTAATAAAAATCCACACGGGAAAAGGAGTAATAACACACATCCAAATTCGACAGCGGTGAAAATGAGATTTTTTTTTTTTTTCTTCCTTTGCACATCAGACGAAGGCCACCGTCAACTGGGGTACGGCCTGACCAAGGTTTCCCACTCCCTTTGTAACAGCTACAGCTGTTGAAGGTACTGGCCACTGAAAGACGGGCCAGCCAGTGCTCCAGCGCCGGGTCTGTTCCTCGGGCAGGCTGAAGCTCTGTCTTCCCCTCCGCCTGTTTCTCTTCCCCATGCTCCATCTGTCCCGCTAATATTTCTGCTGCTTTAAAGATCCCTTCGCTTCTCTCCGCCCCAGACTCCCTCCGGTGTGGACGTGAGAAGGGGTCTTCCCTCAAAGCACTATTTTGTTGCTGTTACTCCCGAAGGCACAGCTCTGCTGCCGGTGAGCACCTGGCGACCTACGAACAGCGGTGTTTCCTCTGAGGCCACAAAGGGCATTTTCACCAGGCAGTGACTGCGACTCGCCGGTGGCTGGACAAGGAACCCAACCCTCCTGCGTCTCCCCCCTTCCCCAGCCGGTCGCTGTCCTCCACAGAGGGATCCCCCTCCGGACGGGGGCTCACCTCCCTCCCAGGCAGGCCCAGGGCCAGGGCCAAGCCCCTCCTGAGGGTGCAGCCAGGCCAGGCCGGGGCTGGAGGTGGCTCCTGGATTCCCGGCTGGCTGGTCCGCTGCTGCGACCCCACGGCCGTCCTTCCTGCAGGGGCTGGTTTTGCTGCCTTGATTAGTGGTTCTCCAACAGCTCCCACCAGGTCTCTGCCCCATGTCCAGTCCCATCCGCCAGGATTTAGGGAATACGAGCAGCTTCTGACAGGAGTGACAAATGTGGTTTTCTCTAGCTTCCTTATTATTGGGACACACAAAGTGTCCCAAGTTTCACACGCTGTGCTTTGAAAAGGCTTTTGTGCATTGCCTGAGGTGATGATCGTAAGTCCTGCAGCACTCGGGGTGCCAGGTTTTTAAAAATAAATCTGGCGATTACACAGCCTAAGCCTGGATCTGCCCAAATCTCTGAGGTTATGAGGCCATCTAGTGATCTGCTGGCTTAGTACAATTAAAATGTGCTCTCCAGGATGTGAAAGCTGCTTATAAAGCAGGACCTTTTCTTTAAACGTGGGTGATCCCCAGTGTTCTGAGAGAGGGTGGCCCCTCCATGCTGGGCTGCAGAGAGGCCGGGATGGAGGCAATGCACTGGGAGGAGGCCAGGACCCATCCAGAAGCTGGTGTCCACCCACCACATGAAGGAACCTGAAGTCCACAGACACGTTAAGCTATAGAGATACTTGCTTGTCTTTTACTCTTGTAAAGCAGGATTCGCTCTCAGTCTTCTTGGAAATGATCCCCAAAATTTATGTAAAGGTGCGGACCTTTGTGGTTTAGGCTCAGGAAGGACATTATTTCTCAGAGCCCTTAGGAGAACCATGAAGTTTCAAAGGTCTTGAGTCTTTCAGCAGCTCTTGCTGGTCCTCTCCAAGGAGGGAGACATTGAAAACACTCATAATACCCAAAACTGTGCATAAAACATGCAATTCAGGACAGAGGTCTTTGTGCCCTCTACTCACCACCATGCTAGGAATAAAGAACTCGGTAATGTAGCAGGAGAATCATCAGCTCAGGATGCCATGTAAGATGTGGTAACAGCTTTAAGCATGCTGACAGGTGACGATACACCTCTACCTTGCACATTTTATTTTATGTCTGAGAAGGTTCTCAAAGAAATCTGACAGAAAAGCTTTTTCACTTGGATCTTCAGTCTCTTTGATTGGGTATTTTAACAAGTTGTCCTGGTTTCGGCTGCGATAGAGTTAATTTCCTTCCCAGTAGCTGGTACAGTGCTGTGCTTTGGATTTAGGATGAGAACAATGTTGATAACACACTGATGTTTTAGTTGTTGCTAAGCAGTGCTTACACTAGCCAAGGACTTTTCAGCTCCCCATGCTCTGCCGACTGAGAAGGCTGGAGGTGCACAAGAAGCTGGGAGGGGGCACAGCCAGGACAGCTGACCCAAACTGGCCAAAGGGACATTCCATACCGTGTGACGTCATGCTCAGTACATAAACTGGGGAAAAGCTGGCTGGGGGGGCTGCTGCTCGGGGACTGGCTGGGCATCGGTCAGCGGGGGGTGAGCAATTGCATCGTGCATCACTTGCTTTGTATATTCTATTATTATTGTTGTTGTTGTTGTTATTATCTTTATCATTATCATTACTATTTTACTTTATTTTATTTCAATTATTAAACTGTCTTTATCTCAACCCATGAGTTTTCTCACTTTTACTCTTCTGATTCTCTCCCCCATCCGACTGGGGGGGAAGAGTGAGCAAGCGGCTGTGTGGTGCTCAGTTGCCGACTGCAGTTAAACCATGACACGAGTAACTTCTCAGGTCTAGCTTTTCTGAACTCCTGATATACGATATTACTCAATAGCTACGTGAACCTCAGTGAAGTCACTGCTGTCTAATACAGACCAACATCATGCTGGGACAGTTAAAAAAAATCTTCCCTGCCTGCTCCCAGCTTAGGGATTTCCTAGGTGAAAAAGGAAGGGTGAAGTCCTTGCTTCCCAGTAACGTTGGCTGGGATGTTAAAACCAGAAATCCACTCTTTCTTACTTAACTACAAATATTTAGTTATTGTTGTATAGACTCCTAGCATGACATAAGAAAGCTCCGATACCAGTGATAGCTGCCATCCCTCTTGTGAAAGTCTAGGTAAACCACTTAGACTTTCAGGACGTGCTTTGTGCTGATTACTTCTGCAAAGTATCAAAGCCTGTCCCCTGTGAGAAAAAATGTTTGATTTCAAACGGCTTTTCGCTTCAGATGGTGACATCTTGAGAATTTCTGCTGCTCAAATTTATGGTATACTGTGCAGCCAACTACCACAACTGTGCTGGAATTTGCTCTGAGGACAAGGACGTCTTTGATCACAACATAACATCGATTTGGTGTATCACGGAGGAGTGCAACACTTGCAAAATGCAGTCGTAGAGTAGCACACGAGGGACTCCTGCGTCTCCACGGGAATTAGCGGATTACTGGCTGATGATACAACTGCCCGAGTCTCTGAGGAAATCTTGTTTGAGCCCATTAACAACAAAGAAATGGAACTGCGCAAGGACAGAGAGAAGAGGAAGGCAGAGAGGAGCTACCTTCACATTAGCAAGCCCACGACTCATGAATATTCATAGATAGAAAGGTTAAACGCAAAGGCAGGCAGGCCTGCAGTTCAGCAGCCAGGTGATCACCCCAGTTCATTCCTTCTCTTCTAGCTGTTACAGCTGAAGCTCCAGCCCCAATTTCCAGTCCTCTGTTTTGCAAGGCCAGCTGCCGCAATTCACTGCAACAAAAGGACCTCAAGTGGAAATTCACAGAAGGGAAGATGGATGGATTCAGAGCGCTGTTGGTTTGTAAAAAGCAACCTGACAACTCAATATCAACAGTCAGGGTTTTTGCACATCAAGATCAATTTGTGGTTACCCAGAGGCAGCAGAAGCAAGTCATTATCAAAATGTAGCTGGCGCATTAGCTAGTAGCTAAGGTAAAATTGAATATGAGAGCTCTGGCTAGGTAAGGGAGAGACAATTCAATTATTCTGTTGTGCCTTCAGCTACAATCCACACCCACTTGTTTCAGAATCACGGTACATCTTTTGCAGTTGTAGAATAGATATCCTAACAAAACGAATCACACATTACCTGTAATATGTCCCAAAAGCATTAGATGTGTGTTTCGTAGGATTACCTTCCCTGCTGCCTTGCCAGCCGCGTTAGGTCAGGAGCAGGAAGGCGCAGCAGCTGGCAGAGATGAAGGCATCAAGTACCTTCTGGCAGTGGATGCAAGAAGGAGAATCTGCAAAGTGCAGCTTGGGTATTTTGTTTGGGGTTTTTTTTGGGGGGGAGGGGGTGATGAAATGAGGAGAAGCTGTATTAATCTGATCCTTGTGCCAATGCAGACTCAGTCTTCCTGACATGAGGAGTCCCTGCGAGAGCCTCGATGGTAAGACCAAGAAGTTGAAAACTATCATCTCTGAGATCATTCTCAATTTTGTCTTTATCTCTGTGAGCAGTTATAGTGTGTTGGGCCTCAGCTGGCTGCTCATGTTAACGCATAATCAGACATGGGAGCATTTTTGTAGCACAGACAAAGCCTGGAAAGGCACACAGAGTCCGATGGTTTGTGCTTCTTTGTGGGTATCGTTTGGGTACTTGTTCTGATGTTAAAACTAGAGGATACATATTTTCAAGCCTCATTTTTGAATGGCTGAAGTCTTCTTGAAATATGGGGGCTTTGACTCCTATATATCTCTTAAAAATAATGATGCTTGGGCCCCGAAGTTTCAGATCCTAGCAATATTTTGTGACAATCAGCTAGCATGAGTGAAACATCACTGTGGAGGAAAATTAGACAGAAAGCACTCCAGCCTGATGAACATATTTGTAGCTAACGAACATGTCCAGAGACGTGTCCTGTAAAAACAGTGCTCTGGTGGTTTCAGCTGCACGGCAAGAAGATTGCAGCACAGGCAGCAACTAAGAGGAAGCAGCCATCACGTTGGCACAGCCGCTTCTGGTGATACAACTACCTGTATTAGTACACTGAAAGAGGAGGTGGTGGTGGTGGTGGGCAGTTTGCAGTGGGCTTTGTTCGTAGCTCCCTTCAGTCTTCCGGAAACTGAACTACCCCTGTTGTACTTTTTGCACTGTTGTGATACTACTGTGGTCATCTATAATAGCTTTCTGGATGCCAGTGGCCTATCTTGGGTGGCCAGGGGTCTGGGGTCACAGCAATCTGCAGGAAGCTTTTTGGTATCCCCAAGGTCTGGGCCAGCTCTGGAGCCAGCCCAAGGTGGGACACAGCTGCAGGGGAAGAAGGAGGGACTGTAAATAGAGGTGAGCTATGGCTGTGTGTGGTGTCACAGCATTTATTTGGGGTTTCTTCTTGTCGTTTTGTGTTGGTATCTTTTTTCCTGTGTTTCTCTGCAAAGCCCTGAGAGAGGAAGGCAATGGAAGCTGAGTGAAAATGGGCAGCCAGGGAAACGGGCTGCTTATATACTACGAAGCCTCTCCAGTCTGGTCTCCAGAAAATCTGTAGCTGCCTAAATTTTCCTGAATGAAATGAAGACATTTTCCATGTCCTCATCCCTCCTGGCCTCCTGCCACAGGAAAATCCATCCTGTCTGCCTTCCCCACATGGCTTTGTCCCACATCCCCTCCACATGTGACGTGCCAAGGGTGATACGCAAGTCTCATGACTTCAGTGTATTTATTAGACCTTAGGTTTTCCCAGACAGGCAGAAACAATGTCAAACAACAGAGCTAAGCCAACATTTAGTTGAGCATGAGACCACGACCACAGGTTGGGGCCCTAATGCAAGTGATGCTTCCCAAGCTTAGCTCTCTCTATTGCCAGGTAGGCTGGATTCACTACTGTGTTTAAACCTATGACTGATTACTTCTCTTTTCTCCAGGCAGAGCAATTGCTCCAGCTTGCTCCAGAAATAAAGCCTGAAGCCATAGTACATTTGGTCATCTGATTTTTAAGGATCATGCTAACAGCCATTGGTGCCAGGGATAAGGTTAGCGAATCAAGTTTTCAAGGAGCTGCATCAGTTCACAGCAGCCGGTTGATTTTGTAATTCAAATTTCTTAGTTTCCCGCTGGTGCTCAGAGCCTGGCACCAGCTGAACTCTTCCTTTCGCCTTCCACATGGTAGTCTGCCAAACATTTGGACTCTTCCAGGGCCCTGGGGACAGAGGAAATGATGGAGATCTGAGACAGATGCAAGACAGACAGGTGGTGTTTACTCTCTAGAGCTCCTAGAGGAAGCTGTTTGCCAAGGACCTGATACAATATGCCTCCTCTTTTGGCTGATGTTTGCTGTTGTACCTTGGGAGGGTTTCGGGGTCCTCAAGCAACTTAGTTGTGAGTCAGGGTCATGCTATGTCAGGACCTCTGCTCTTCGCTATTTTGCACTGGTATCCAGAGGACATGGAAAACAAGTGATACCACTGCAAGGATGCCCAGAGGAATGGAAACACAGCTCCCCTGCAACACCAGCCAGCTCCCTCACATGATGAACAAGCTGGAGCTTAAGTTCAGTGTGACCAAGGACAGAATAGCTACAATTTAAGCACATGGAGGCATGGGAAGGTCACAAGGGGCTGGAAGAGGACTCGGTCTTTGGACCTCTTACCAATTTTCAGTGGTATCCTACAAAGTGTTTGTTCCACTGGCTTTCCCATCCATGCTTATGCAGCATACCCTCCAAAGGGGTGTTCGGCACACCTCTTCTTTAGGATACAGGCAACTCTGTCATTTTTGTATCAATAGGTTTCAAATACACCCATGACCAGATCCATGGGGTTTGCTTACAGAAGAACTTAAACTGACATTAGCCCAGATATAATGTCTTTGTGCATTTCAAGCTTCTCCAAGCTTGGTGCATTGGCAATACACCACAACTTCCTTCACCGCAGCAGAGGACACGATGCAGCAACACCCGAATGGCTTATTGGGAGTGGGCTTGCTTCCAGTCAGACCTGTTACCCACAGGGCTGGGCAGGTTGTACGTGGAGCTGCTTGGATGCCTCCTTGTCGCAACCCCAGGGCTCCTAATAGTGAAGGCAGCCCAAGAGCCCCCCAACCCTACCCTGTGTGATCTCGCATCTTTGGTTTTGTCAGCTGAGGCATCAGGCTTCATCAAGCAGCTGCATCCAGCTCTTGAGTGGAAGCAGCAGCATCGCTGTGACCATGCAGCCCAGCTTTTTGGCTGCGGCACCATGAACCAGCTCTGGGGGAACCAGGGCAGGAGCATTTGGAGGCAGGCTAATCCTCAGTCTGAATAAATGTCCCAAGGATAACAGAGCAGACAAGCTCTGCCATCTTCCAAACAAGAAACTAAGCACTTCCACAACAGAAATCAGCACATCTCAGCTGCATGTGCTGGGTGTCAGGGCCCTGAGGGCACTAATGGGCCTTGCTGGCCCTGCTCCTCCCTACCCCGGGGCTCCCCCCACCCAGCCCATGGCCCATTTCAGCCCCTGGGGCTGCCGGTCCCTGCCCTCGTGACACTGCAGCAGGGCCGGTCTCCAGCTCCCCGCAGTCCTGCCCTGCCCATCCATGGGCCCCACCAAGCCAGCCCCCTCCCCACCCCACGGCCATCCTGGGGCCGTGTTCCCAGCATGGTTCCCCTCACTGGGCCTGATTCTGGCCCCCACCCATGGGCTGATGTGAGAGTCTGAGCAGCTGGACACACTGACAATGCCTGGCACCAAAAACCATTGCTGCTCTCTTGCCTTCACCCCTGCCCGGTAGTGCTGAGCGCCAGGAAGGCAATGGCTCTGATTTAGCCTGGGAAATACTGTTTACTGGGATTGCTCAGTAGCAGCCCAAGCATTTCCGCCTGGAGGGAGGTGCTGAGCTAGCCCTTTGACACATCAGACAGTGTCAAATGCTCCAACCCCCAAAGGATGTGCCTGACTGGAACTGCTGGAATCGCCCAGCACGGATCCGGGCTTCAGTAAGTCGTGGCTATTTGTTTGCAAGGAAGTCACCAAGAAACACGATACTCAAGGAGAAGCGAATCACTTTGATCTCTGTCTTTCTGTTCGATGTCAGCTCAGAGCTGATTTCCAGTATTTCTAAGTTAAAGCAGGAGTGCAGTAAGCCAACGCAGAAAAGCTACAATCTAGCTGTCATCAGTAGTAAGTCTCCTAAGGGGCAGGTACTTCAAGGCAACGTGCTGTTATCAGGCATGAAGAATAAGTGGCAGAGAGATATGGCTGAACCTATGGACATGAATGTTTAGACTTCTGCTAAAAACAGTACTAGGGATATTGAAGCAGACCCTTTAGTGCTTTGATTAGCAAGAACTGCTTTTAGATTCATAACGTAACATCGCTGCAATGATGTGAACACGTATTATAACAGAGCACACAGCAAAGCAGCAGTCCTTGCTAAATGTCAAAACAATTCACAATGCATATTCATCGCAGGAAATACTTTTCATCTGTCCTTGCTCTCATGTTGTATACTGGCTATGGATTCAGTGGATTTGGATTTCTTTAGCACGCCCTTGGGCTTTCAAGTGTGCTAGGATGCATTGTAATGTAGATGCGGGGTGTCTGGCACTTCTTACTGAACAAGGCTTCAAAGGGAAGTTGGGAAATTGAAATCAGGGAAGTTGAAATCAGACTCTAATTACATTTGTACAGAGGCCAAAGGCATTTTGACAAAAATCTTACCTGCTGTTCATGGACAGATTTTGTCCAGAGCACATGAAAACGTAGGGTTGGTTCATGCTCCCACTGGTATCAGCAGACACGGGACTGGCCTGATTTTTTGAAACCGAGATAAAGGAAAACAGTATTTGTGACTAGGCTTTGAACACAACGCCATTACTCAGGTATATGTGACAGCTTGAGTGCATCTCCTGTGGAGGCTTTCCCAGCGCCAGAGATCAGCTATCTGGGAGCACAGACCACTGGCACAGCTGTGCCGGAACCCCTGCCACCGCAGACAATACTGCTGTGGGCGTGCGGTCCAAGCAGCTTGCCAGGATCTCCTTCTGCCTTTCCTTGCCACAATATGTACCTATGAAGCTCTAGTGTTTTAAAAAAAAAGGCCACAGCCCTTTCCTCATGCTTTATGTGGGCAGGTATATTATGTTGCAAGACTCCTTTACCTCCTCGGGTCTTTCCCGAGTGGACAGATTGTAAGGTACCAGGATCCTGGAGCACCGAAAACAGAGGAATCAGAGTTTAGAGATAGGGAAAAAAAAACCCTCAGCAGGGAGCCAAAACTATTTCAAAATTAAGAACACAGCTTTGCTGTCCACACCGAATACCCACCTCGTCTCATGCCTGTCAGCTGACGGCGGCGTTGGGACGCGTGGGCTTGAAGGACTTGGCGTCGGGGCTGCTGCCCACGTAGAGGTGCATCTGCCTCCCGGTGCGACGCCAGTGGGGCGGGCTTTGGGAACAATACAGCTTTGTGCCTGACAGATGTTCGGGCAGAGGAGAAGCAGCGTTTTCTTTCTTTTCCTGGGGGCAGTTGAAGCACAGGGACTGCACTGACCTGATTTCCAGGAGGCTGGTGCTTCTGCAAGTCAGGCTATGAGCGATTTGGCCAAGGTCATGCAGCGAGTGCGTGATGCTGTCAGAGATGGATGGAAATCTCTGTGTGGGTGCTTTAGCTTGATGCTCCCAGCACAACACCTCCATTAGTGCATGACATGCTAGTGATTTATCCAAGCAGCGTACTTTGCTGATTAGGTTTTATCTCAGTAGTGGCTGGAACAATCTGTGCGTCTTCTACAAGCAAAGAGCAGAAGGCGTACCTCACTCTGAGCAAAATATGGTCTTTGACCTCTGGGTCTTGGCACTGAATCATACAAAATGTAATGGTTGCATACAATCCTACTCCTGACTTCATGGAGGGGGGAAGGAAAGCCCACCTAATCGGTTGCTCAGCAGGAGGAGGCGCATCTCACAAGCTCAGCATAAAATCAAAGACAGAAGTGGAATGAAATGGCAGGAGTCACCACAGATTTTTACCATTCCGTGCCACTGAACACGTGGAGAGGAAAGGGCAGGGTGGCAAAGGACACAAACCTCTGGAAACCGGGCACGGCAACTGCCGGACTTGCCTGGGAGTCATTTCTGAAGCGGCGTTCAAAGTCCGTGTGCCCTATCTGCCTGGGGTGTCATTGCCACGTCCCCTACGAGATCTGAACCCCTGAGAAGGCTGATTCAGGCTGGGAGGGGAGGTTTGAAGCACGGGAGATGAGGCCAGCCCTGAAGAGGAGGTGCCTCCTCAGCAGAGGGCTGAGCTGCATGCTGTGAAGCCTGGCTTGCAGCACGACGACCACGCGAATGAAGACAGGCAGCATATTTCCATCCTTGCCCGTGTTGTAGGATAAGTTTTCTGATGGCGAACTGGATGCGCTCACCAAGGAGGCAGACAAGGTCACAGATTTTTTTGTGAAGGAAGCAGCAGGAACATAGGCCCTGGGAGCAGGGGAGGGGGAAGAAGGTACAATTGGCTATTAAATCATTTCAGTTGCCTCATGAAACCTCCCCCCCAAGGATCCTCTCTGAAAGCAGATAAGAGTGGAATGTGTCTGTATCTGTTTGCAATGCAAGGGCATGTGGATGATGGATGCACATAAAATGAATAAAATGCAATGAGCTACGATAGGGGATTAGAGATTTTAAACCTTTAAATTTTAAATCACAGAAGTTTCAGCGATCCTATGGCAGAGATGCAGGAAAGTAGTCATCTTTTACCTTGTTATCTATAATTCTGCTGTATGAATAATAATTACACAATGTGACAGAGGAAAGCCATGTGCTTTTATTCAAGCTTAATCTTTATAGATATGAGGCCAGTATAGAAGATGAGCTATTTGCTTTAATGGTATTATAATTTGATTTAATATTAGAATATGTGCCTACAGTATCTGCTTTCTAAGCAACGATGAATTGCACTGGAGGAAATGTTCTTTGCTTTATGTCTTATAGCTAGCGATCTGGTTTATTTGGTTTAAAACCCTAAGGCAGCCAATACCTTTCCAATGCTTTAAGTAGTCTTCTTGCGTAAGCTCAGAGAATAAAAATTGCTTTCTTTATGAACCTTGCTATAAAATCTTCTGCTGTTGTTGATTTTCTTCCCACTTCTGCTACATGCTCTTCTCCGCTTTGTGCCAGAATGACTTCAATTTCGGTCTTACAGTCCATCCTTATCCCGTTTCTTCCAGCTGACTATTCACACTTAGCTTCTCGTGAGGTAGGTCACAGCACTGTGAACGGCTCAACTGAAAGTCAGCCGTAAGTAGAAAACTGTTCTTCTGAGCATTATATTCGTATTGCATCTTAGTTGTTTTCCCTTTCTTCCACCCTACAGGATCTCATGACCACATAGATATTAGAGCAAAACAGGAGAGGCTTTCAGTGGAAAATCAATGTGGCTTGGCAGCTGGTGAAAGATCTACAGGGAACTGTAGACTTGTGTGAAGGAGCTGAGCAATCCATCACCAGCAGCATGATTTCCAATTCATTGAGGAACGCTGAAGAAAATAAAAAGTGAAACAAGAGTGTCACAGCAAGGAGAAGGGACGTAACCTTTAAATAGCAGGCTTTTTCCACCTCTCTGAAGCATCAGGCATCGGCTCCTTGCAGAAGTAGGACAAAGAGCTTGACAGGCCTGTAGTCTGATCCTTTATGGCAGATCCTAAGGGCAGGGGGGCTGACACGCTTGTTAGCATTTGACCCAGTTTAAACTAACAGGTTCCAAGAACCAAAGACTCGCTGAGAGGTGGAGGAGAGGGAAAGCTGAACCAGCTCGATATTGAGAGAAATATTCACTGCAACTAAAGACACAAGTACCTAAGGAAGAAGAACAAATCCGCCAAGCCAAAAACCTTCCCTTGCTGTGTTGCAACACTGGCAATCCAGCTGGTGATGGGACAAAGCTGCTGCCACAGGAGAGCAGATCAAAGCGAAAGGTCCCAGACAGATCTGGTCTATGCCAGTAAGTTTTTTGTCCTCATCCCAGTCTGAAATTCTCAATGCTACCTTATCCCTGTTCCTTGGAGGAACACATAAGAAGCTCCTGGTGCTCTGACACTGCTTTGTGCTCTGCCGTGCCAGGGACAAGCCTTATCTCTCCAGGATTATTGTTAATATGCTGTGAATAGGGGACATCCAGCCCATCCATGCCCCTTGTGGGGCTTTAACACCCTTTGTTGGTGAAAGGAAAAAATACTCGTAATCCCACCCAGCTACCTCTGATCATCCCAGATGTGCCTCACGGCACAATCCTATCAGTCACTGCCTCTTCCCAGGCTGTTCAAATGCTTTTCCATGGCATCTGGCTGATTAGTGAGTATGTGTAGCAGTTCATGACGCTTTGGGGCCTCGTCTTCATTATTTTCTCACTCTCGCAAGAAGCTCCACAGCCCCTTTGTGGACCTGCCTGTGACCACTGAAATTTAAGCAATCGATGTTGCAAGTAGAGCGGAAGTGTTTGGTCTGTCTCTAAAGAAGGGCAGCCCCTCTAGAGAGGCACTGGTGACCACTGCAGGGTGGGTTTGGACGGTGAAAAGACAACCAAAATGCCTAGATTCTGGAAAAAAGTAGTGCAAAAAATCTCAGTATGCAGAAAAGGCAATTATGGACACTGAGGGAAACCTCGGTGCTTTCCTGTGCCGTACATCATAAGGTAGTGTGCATCAGGCGATGGCATGTGATACAGAGAGGTGCCACTGCACTTTGCTCGCATACCTGATGTGGGAAGACTTCATGGCACAACAGAGCATGGGGTGGTGTCCTGGTTTCGGCAGGGATAGAGTTAATTTCCTTCCCAGTAGCTGGTACAGTGCTGTGTTCTGGATTTAGGATGAGAACAATGTTGATAACACACCGATGTTTTAGTTGTTGCTAAGCAGTGTTTACACTAGCCAAGAACTTTTCAGCTCCCCATGAGAAGGCTGGAGGTGCACGAGAAGCTGGGAGGGGGCACAGCCAGGACAGCTGACCCAAACTGGCCAAAGGGACATTCCATACCATGTGACGTCATGCTCAGTACAT
>NW_008825614.1:11568118-11570611 GCF_000699105.1 Pygoscelis adeliae | reverse complement strand
GGGGAGTGAGTGAGCAGCTGTGTGGTGCTCAGTTGCCGGCTGACTGAGGTTAAACCACGACAGGTGGGCACAAAGCGCTCCTGGGTGCTGCAAGCCAGCGCAACTCAGCTGGCTCTGCTCTGCTGTGCAGGCTTGCTCCAGCCACTGGCAAAGACCTCTGCCGCCTTTTCCTGGGAGCAGTTGTTTATACCTGGATAGAAGAAGGGAGTGGCTTACAGTGGACTTGGTTGTGTTCCTATCCGTTTTGTGCTGACATAAATGTAGCTGAAGAGTGGAAGAAGAAAAATGAAAAATTAGCTGTAAATGGGTATCCAGTCCACCTCCTGGAGCGGAGGAAAGTATTGCCACTGGGCAGGTAGAAAAGGGTCTTGATGCAACCAAAATCCCGCGTTTGAGCGCTGAAATATTTTTTCATATTATGAAAAAATAATGAAATATTTTTTATTATAATTGATATTGTTGTCCAGTGAGCTACGTTCGCTGTTAAAATCTCCTAAAAGTTACTGAATCCTTGGGATGAGAGCCAGGAGGGAGGGGAAAAAACATGAGAGTGAAGAAGAGCTACCCAAAGGCAGCATGCAGTGTCTAAAGCTAGACGAGCTTGGAGGGAAAGACCAGAACAACTTAGATGGAGGCATTTAGATGAGAAAAATCCAGGCCCAGGGACATAACATGACTTACCAGAGCCCAGACACGCTTGGCACAGCCAAGTCTGCTGGCACTGCAAAGGAGCTGAGTGGCCTCGTTGGGATGACGTTTGTGCCCAGAAGAGCAGTCGTCTTAGAAGACGAAATCGCTGCCCCCATGAAACTCCAACAAGAGTGTCTGTGGGAGCTGTACGTACAGGAGCGGGAGCTCAACCTCGCAGCTGTTCCAGGAAGAGGAGTGAGTTTATTCGATTTTATACCTGCAATCTCATGTGTTGTGCTTTATCCCCTTGTTTAACGCTATATGTATTACTGATTTTATTGAGACTGAAGTGCCTGTGCACTGAACGTTATTCAAGCAAAAAATACTGTCCTGTACAGAAGACAGCTAAACCAAAGCAATCTAGAACCACCTGCTGCCCAAGGGCAAAAGGTCAGGACCGTTGAGTTAAATTTTGGGTTAAGCTTGGAAGCGGTCCAAACTCATACATCCTTTAGAAAGGCTGGTGAAGCCTCTATCTTGGACTGCCTGGAGACACCCATGCCATCGGGTCTCCAAAAGAGAAGCCTACAATAAGAGAACGAGATGGTCCTTCTCCACAGTAAGAGCAATTAGTTTTGAATGAGAGTCAGAGGCTGACTTAACTCTTATCATCTGACCTAGAGCTGAATAAGCAAATACATACAAGTTAATAAACAAACCAAACTAAATAAAATAACCTAGCTCTCAGTGCAAAGTCGAGAAAATAACTCGTCTCCTGGCAAATTCCTGCGTGGATCTAGCAAGGTTCAGCTTGTTATACCGAGTGCTGCAACCACCAGAATCAGCGATCGTGATAGAGGACTCATCTTCTTTTCTCTGGGATATTGGGGATATTGGGATGTGAGGAAATTGGTTTAGCTCTTGTCTGCTTTCAGTAGAGCACTACAGGAAGCTGAGAATTAAAAGGGCATAAAACTTCTTAATTCAAAGGGAAGAAGAGAGGGAGATGCTGATCTGGGTTGCCTCCATAAAATGACCCATGCTGGATAAGACATCGAGTTCCCTGCAGGCATTTCCTTATCAAAAGGCACTTGTTGAATAAGGAGAAACGTAAATCATAGAAAGAAAAAATGTGGCTCACATTGCTGAGAGATAACTGAAAGAGGTCATAAGAGTCCACAGTAGGCAACGGATGAGACTGTAATTATTACATGCTGCACGGACCAAGACTAGTAAACAGATAAACACAGAAGGATGAAAATGCATATTGAATTCTGCAGACAACCTTCTTAAAATATACAGATGGCAGAATTATCTGACATAAGCAGGGATCTCATCAGTTTGGAGGAGAAGATCTCAAAACTTCAAAAGAATCATCTCTGTCCCTTTAAAAGTAGGTGCCACTCCCGAACGGATCTGCCAGTACTTTGGCATCGGGTAATAATAACGGGAGGGTTTTTAGAAACGGGGATAAAATAATACTGTTTTCTTCCCGGACGCGGCAGAATGGTTATCAAATCTTACACAAACTGGGAATGAAGAAACATTCTAGATTTTGCTTTGAAACAGAGCGCATGTAGCAAAGAAATAGTTCTCTGTCCTAGAAGTTAACGTGGTACGATTAACATCAATCACGGGGCGGGGATGGAGACCACACAAAAGCCATCCGTCAGCCCCCCTCCCCCTCCGTCAGCAGACCCTCGCTGGGGGGGGGTGAGGGGGTGGGGTGCTGTTGCTGTTGCCGTCGTTTCGACCTTCGGGCCGGGAGAAGAAAAAGCCGGTTCCCCCGGGAGGATTCCCGCAGGAAACGCTCAGCGCAGCCCGGCCGCCGGCTGATGCTCGGCCCGTTCTGGCTGTGGCGCT
>NW_008825614.1:11522971-11566082 GCF_000699105.1 Pygoscelis adeliae | reverse complement strand
TCGCAGGCCGGGCTCCGCCGGCCCGCCGTTGGCCCTGGTCCCTAATGGTGGAGGGGGAAAGGCAGCCCTCGCCCGCCCTCGGCGGGTGGGTGCAGCGGCTCGGCCGCGGCCAGCGGGGTGCAGCTGACGGGAGAAGGGTACGGAGGGTTACGGAATTGAAGGGAGCCGAATGACCGAGCTTTCTCTGGGGGCAGATACATTTTCTTCCCTGTTTGCGCTGGAAGGGGGCAGGGGGGGGGAGTCTGGGAAGAACTGAATAAATTAATGGAATCACATCTTTAATTATGTTGCTTTATTCACATCTTATGTCCATTCAGAAATAGTCTTCCTGCATCCTTCCTTCCCCCTCCACCCCCAAAAATGTTACAGAATCAAAGAACAAAATTATTACGATGGGCTCTAATGTATTTTTTATAAAATATTTATTTTTGGAGGGTTCATGACTGGATTTGAGCTGATTATGTTGGGATAAGGCAGTATTCCTTCCTAAATGTCACTTGTGTTTAAATAAAAGGAACTGTTTAAGTCAGTTTTTACACATAAAATTAGGTCGACTATAAGCTTAATAATGGGCTTAGTTGCATGGAAGCTAAACATTTCCTTACTGAGTTATGAGTTGGAAAGCCCTTAAGTGCATACGTTTGAGCGTTCCTATGCGTTCGCGCTGCAGGCGAATGAGCTGTATGTGACTGAAGTTGAAGGCAGCCGTAGCTGTCACGGTGGGCACCTCTGCCTGGTGATGGGATCCTGGCGAGGTCTCCGCTGCTATTGCATCAGGAAGTATGGCACCTTCTGGTTGTGTAAGAGAAAGGCTTGATGAGCTACATCACTGATCGACGTACCCTGGTTGAAGTTCATATTTTTGTCGCCTGTAAAAGGGGTGGATACACGCACCTGACGTTCCGAGGAGCTTTATCTTAACGCGGGGTACCTGCATCTTTTCCCTTCGCAGTGAGCACACGCTGGAGGTAGTCCTAGGATCTCAAAGTTGAAGCATTAGCCAAATGTGCTTTAACCTCTGCTTTTTCACATGTACTAGTGACCGCAATTGTATGTTTTCAGTTTTGCTGCTTTTAGTAGAAAACTCCTGGCTGGTGAGCCATTTCCCAGCTGATGGCGTACAGGGTTTGATTTGCATAACATGACCTACTGGGTTTTCAGCTGCTTAAACTTTGAGTCCTCTCTAACCCTTCTATCTGAAGAGAAACCACTTTTAAAGCAGTGTTGGCTGGCGGGCTGTGCCTTCCCTGAGGAGTACCCAGACTTTCAAACTTGTCTTTTGCCGACTTCTGCGCCGTTTCACAGTGAGATGCGCAGGCGTGTTCTTGGGGAGCGCTGCTCAAGGACAGGCTGAGCGCGGTGGGTTCGTGCAGTGTAGTGGCTTGGCTACAGGGCTCGACTTCTATGGCCATTCAGTAGGTTTAGCTGAACTGTTCCAGCAACACTAATCAGATTTCAAAGCTAAAGAAAGTCTTGCTCTTTTCACTATGAAACATTTGTCAGTAAAAGAAAGACTTTTTGGCACATCTAGGATATGCCCATTTATAAAATATAATGCAGCCGTGAATAATTTCAAAGAGAAATTACCACAAGTAGTTGTTTTTAAAGCAAGTGGGACTTCTTTTTTTATTTTCTCCTTCCCCCCCAATAGGAAATAACAAGTCAAAATATCTTTGTAACTGGTTTAAACTAGACGAGGTCCAGCAGTATGGTTTGAGCGTACAAAAATTTTTGGTAATGCCAATTTGAGAGGCATTCTTAATACCTAGGAGGGTTGGGATACGATAGAGGCAGAAGTGGAGTAACGGAAATATGATGGGACTTAATATTGCCACTGAGCGATGTTATATTTTTAGGGACTCGTGACAAGAGCTTTCTGCTATCAGCTGGGAGCTCAGCAGTTGGAAATGTTAGGGAGGAACAGGGAGTGCTGTGAGCCGCAAATATAATGCAGCCGTGGAAGAATTAACTCTGGTTTTAGATGTGGCTGAGAAAACGCTTCTGTTAAAGCTTGGGGAGTATTAATGCCACCGTAGGCAGGCAGTAGTGAGCTCCCATCTAGAAGTCTGTGTTACAGGTTTCAAAAACCGAGCTACTGGGATTGAATTCATTACTGGAATAGGTGGGGAGAAGGAACAGAGTTCCTGAGAGTTGAGGGAACAGAAAGTCTATTGTATCACAGGAAACCCACAAATGAAGGCTGTTTCTTTCTAAAAATGCTCTTAAAACATTTTGTAGAAGGAAATGATCCTGTTCTTTCAGTATTGAATTACATAGCTGTGATAGGTGTCCATCTTGCTAGCCTTGTGCTTAAAGAGGTTGTTGAGGTAAGTCACAGCGTCAATGCAAAGTTGCTGTGACTTAAGCCGCCACACAGATCGTCCCCAATTTAGCAAAAAAGTAATTAAGAACCTGCTTATCTCCAAACTTGTGAGTCCCTTGGCAGCTAGCATACACAAAGCGCCTCGCTCAAGTGAGGTCTGACTGAATGGAGCTGCGCTAGGCCCGAACAGGGGAGCACGAGAGGAGCACGAGGAGGCGAGAGGAGCTCCTCTGCCACCCCAGAGGCCCCGGCGGCCTCTCCTCTGAACAGAGCAGAAGTTACAAAATCCTCGAGGGATTTTTCAGCTTCCAGATGGACTCGCAGGTGATCAGCACAGACACCTCGCCGAGGCACTTGGCGTGCTAAGGAGCTGCCGGGTGAGTCAGCTCTGGCATCATCTGGAGCTCCCCGACCTGCCCCCTGCCTTCCCTGGGGACAGCCTGGGACCCACCCCCACGCGAAGGCTTTCCTTGCCTGATGCTTTAAGCCCAAAATCTCTTACTGCACAAACCCCCTGCAGTAAAAAAAAACAACAAAAAACAAACAACCCAGAACAAAAAACATACCAAACAAAACCCCCAAAACAACAAAAAAACCAACACACCAAAAAACCTAATCTAATGCATCAGGCATGAAGTGAAATGTTTCGATGATGGTCTCGGAGGCAGGGTGAGGAGCTACCTTTTTAATTCTTACTGTAGGGTTGTCTGTTCACAAAATGAAATAAAATCAAGTTTTTAAAGTTGTATAAAAGCTTGACATGCTTTTAGGGAAGAGTGACTTGCTTTATAGTTCTTGTTCCTGTGGGTGCTCAGTGCTTGAACTAAATTTGGTAGATGAGAATTTTCCACCATGGAAATGTTTCATTTTGCTTTCTTTTTTTTTTTCTTTTGCATGTATGCTATTTTCTGGTACAGATTTTCCTAATTTTTTTAAATAGGATATTGCTCCACAGCTGGCTTTTCAAATGGACTCATTTTGTTTTTTTAGGTGAACTAATTTTGAAAAGTAAAAAGCTGGTTACCTATTGCTCCACTTGGTAGTGTATCCAGGCATGCAGGAAAGTAGCATATGGATCATAATGCTGTCAAAACACTGGTTGCAATATCACAAAACTCTCAGTCAAGGATGGAAGAAAAAAAATCTTTCTAGGGACTTGAGGGAGGAAAGGAAGCTATCTAAGGATTTCTTGGCACTTCGTAGTTGGAGAGGTCAGAAAAGCAAAGCAGTGTATTTGATGTGAAATATCTTGAAAAGCATGAAAATTTCAGTGTTGGTTTCTGTGCCCTGTTGAACTCCACTAAAACAGGATGAAGTGAGCTTTCTTCTCATGTTCAGGGCTGATGGAAAATACTTTTCAGTTCACTTTCGTCTTCATGCCTACTTCTGTCAGGTAAAGCCATTTTGAGACTATCAGCCTTGGAATTGCATGTGCTTAAATTAAGTCTTTATAGTAAATATTTAACATTACCTTAAACAAAAAGACCTAATTGTTCATTAAATTGTTTCTGTTACATATTTTGTCATACTATATGAACTTTGCAAGTGTGCATGCAAGGCACGAGATTTTTCTGGCTGTAGTGGCTCTTACATTTTGCTTTGAGAGCATATTAAATTTTGTAGTATCTTGTTAGAGTGTCACAAACTACAATTTAGAAAAATCCAGAATACCTCTGACTCAATTTAAAAGAAAATGAAATATCTTTTATTGGGGAAGTAATTTAGTGCTCTGGAGGAAGGTAGAGAGAGAATTACGGATGGGTGTTTTGTTCTCAAGTGGAAGGACTGGTCTGTGCTCCGTGGAGGATGCTGTTGCCAGAGTGGTTTGGAGGGAGAGAGGATGCAGTAAGCCAGCACGGGAACTGGGGCCTGAAGGACCACGTTGGATGGTGCCTTCTGCGTCTCATAATGTGAATATTGGTGGAGCTGTGGTAGCCTTCTTGCTGTGTGAAATGAAAAGTTTCATAGCTTTTTTCCATACAAACCTTAAAATATTACCTCAAGGCTATGCTTATAGTGAGGAGATGTTCTAGTGGCTGTTTGGCCACTGCATAAAGATTCACTATCTTATTGTCCTGATTCAATGTATACTACAGTACTTTATACTGTAGAGAGCTTCATTACTCTACTTTCAAGATCAATTTTTTTTTTCTTCATGACCAGCAAAGCTGAGAGTGCTCATCAGAAACTTTGAGTGTCTTGGGGAAAATAAACACTGCTTCTACCTCATGCTGTTTCCCTATAAATATCCAGGTATTGGTAATTAATTTCCCCCATCGATGAAACGTTACCTCAGTTCATAATGTTGAAGACCAAACAGGACGTGTTGGAGTGTGGCTAACTGTGCTTCTTTTCTAGTAGGTTCTTATTTTTAGAAAGCTAAAAGACTTTTTAGTCCTTGTGTGTGCTTGGCACCTGAGCACTCATGCCTTGCAGAGTCTCTCCGCCGCAGCCAGTGTGGTTCTCCATCACGTTTCCTTTGTGCCGAGTCACCCTGCAGTGCCAGAAAATTTGGTGGCATTACTGCAGTGATACAACTTGTCATGTACATGGCTTTTCTGAAAATAAGTAATTGGGTTTTTTCCTAGTTTGCTGGAAATAGACTGAGAAATTTCCCTTGACCAAGGAATATCTAAACAGTTGAGGTTCCTGTTCATGACTTACTCAGTTGCCACAAGTGAAAAGCAGGCTACAGGAGTTTTGCTTTTCATTTTTAAGTACAGCCCAGAGTTGCGCAAAGCATTTTTGGAGGGATTGTCCAGGTTAAGTAACCTGGACGTGGACAAGAGCGGTACGGGTAGAGAAGGTGGCTTGTGCTGTACAAGTTAACAAAACTTAACTTGCTCCTCAGAAGCGGTTGTAGTAGATTGCTTACGATTTCTGATTGTTATAGGGCTTGCGGGAGGGATAGGACTCAAGCATTTATCCTGCCCCCCTTAAGAAGCAATGCTCAAATGTAGCACTAAATCTTCTGAATTTATGGCTGGAATAAGCAAATCTCATGGATGAGAGATTGGATGGAGTAGCTGGTTTATTGAAGTAACTTGTTTTTTGTAACTTGTCATAATAAACAAGGAAACAGTAGGTATACATTTAAGAAACCTGTTTGACAAAAATCTAAGCTGGGTTAATATTTTGTTCATGTGAAAACAAATCATTTGATATTAGTCTGCATAAGCAAAGTGTTGTGTTTCTAGCTAAAGGGAATGTGGAGATAATCCCTGCTTCCGTGCAACCTCGACTCAATGCTGAAATAGAAATGTTTCTGCTCTCTTCTACATCTTTAAAGGCGGTAGCATGGATAGTTGCTATAATGGTTTATTCTTAAACGTGTATGGTTTTTTGTTTTTTCTGCTGCTGGGGAAAACCAGAATTGTATTGTAACACCACACAGATTTTTTAAATAGATTTCTGAATTATACATTAAGGACTTAGCTCCTGTAGGAGGATTTCTGCAGCCAAAGGAAATGGTGCTTTTTATAAAGAATTGTCAATATTATTGACAAGTATCATCGACAGTTACAATAACCTTTAATAAGGAGTAACTCTCTTGCTTACTTGGATAACAGACCATTTGTGGAATTGCTAATGGCTGTGACATATTATTATGCTTTAGTAATAGCGCTTTCATTCTCTATATATGCCAGAGAGACCTGGATTTAAATGCTCCTTCAACCCTGGTGTGACTATTCTGTTATATATTTGCCTTCATCTAAGTTTTTTATACTGTATTCCTTTGAAAATAAGGTATTGATTGGGTTGGAAAAATATAATTATTCCTATCAATAGCACTGACTCACTAATGCTAAACCAAAGAGAATTTCTTGTACTTTTTTGCCAGATAAGCTGCTGTTTTAATTTCTACTTAGAAAGACTAAACCCTGTTGCACTCTCATAGGCTGTTTTGCTGCCGGTGGCTGTTGCAGTAGCACAGAAGAAGACAGTGTGACTGTGTATGTGAGGGTTTTTTTCAGTGAAAATCCTAGTAACCGGTCTGTTAATATTGCAGTAGGTAGCCTTTTTCCTTTGCATAGGGTAAACAGCAGTAGTAATCAAAGTGCTGGCAGGCAGAGTGGCTGAGCTGCTGTCCTTTATAAGAATGACCTAAATCCAACCCTAATCTTGTTCCTGCGCGTCGGGCTTGAAGTCACTGCTGCCCCATCCCGACAGTTTAGTGGTGCAGCGGCTGGGGAGAGCTGGGGTCCCTGGGACCGCAGCCGCCTGCCTTGAGGGCTGGCAGAGCCCAGGACCTGCCTTGGGCAAAGAACACGGAAAGGCAAATGTGCAAACGTCCTGCAGAGCATGGCAGTGCCGGATCAGGCCTCGTCACGCTGGCTATTGGTAGGGAGCGTGAGGAGAGATGGTGTTTTTGAGCCTACACTGAAGGTGAAGGTCCCTGTTGCCAGCGGAGAGGCTCCTGTGTCGATGTCCGCTGTGGTCCTCATGGCGCCGAAGGATGGCGGCGTCTGGGGGAAAGTGATACCCACCCTTCTGAAAACAGGAGAGCAGAAACCGTAAAAATGTCAGAATTGCTCAAGGCAGTGCGTGACTGTAGTATTGATTTCTCTGCTCAGCTGTTTGCCCGCGAAGCCTTTCTGTCCTCGCCAGAGCGATTTACCAGCGCTGCAGGAGCTGTGCCAGCGCCCTGACACTGTGCCCACAGCATTCCTATGCCAGCGCGGAGCTCGCTGTAGGAATACCTCCAAAATGAGCTGCCTCAGGAGAGAGAGGTTGAGGTGCATGCAAGCCAGAAGGACAAGGGTGTCAGGGCTTTCTTGCTTGCCTTCTTTCACCTGCTTGTCATGGACTAATCAAGTTGTACTTAATGCCAGCTCGTCCCTGAAACATGCTGGCAAACATACAGCCTGGAAAGCCTCTGCGTAGACTGATGCTGGATACGCGGCTGGCACGCTGCTCCCCGCTGCAGTTGCTGATCTGCTGCAATGAGGGTTGGAGTCAATGAGAGATGTGAATGAAGTGGGGGGAAAAAAAAAACCAGCGTGTGCACTTTGATCCAGTTAATGCTGTGGTGCTTGGCTGGTGCTATTTGAGATCATGTAGGACCACTTACGTAAGTGGGAAGAAGATTACGTGTAGCTTGCGCAGCCATATCTTGTGAGTATGGAGAGCAACTGTAGCGGTCAAAATATAGGAACTTTCATGTAGTTTGTAAGTGCAAATAACATACAAAATTTTTTTTTTGTTATCTACCTCTTGACCAAAAAATAGCAAAAAATATGTATGGTAGGAAAAGTTACATGGAGGAAAAACAAATTTGGTCAAGAAACAGTAGCCTTCACTGTGATATTTTGGTCACACTAGCCATATAGATAATCTCAAAAGTAATTCGGGAAGAAATGGGGATGGGTCAACAATAAAAGACACTGCTGGGGAGATGACTAATGCGTGACAGACTGAGGTGGCAGATACTGGCATGGCTAGAAGAAGCTTCTGTTACATCACCAGTATGAAAATACAAACACCTCAATTTGTGCTCCTTGCTTGGAGTCAAACATAGTTTTACTCAGCTGTCTGATCATTAGATCTTAACTGAGAGCTTTCTCATTAGGGTGTCCTAGGCTTGATGAAGGTGCCTGGCTGGAAACATGAAGCCATTTTCCTTCAAGGTGTGGGGTTTTGCTTCTTCCTCCTTCCTCCACCTAGCAACCCAATCCATGAAAAATAACGTCAGAACATCCAAACAGATGCTTAAAGGGTGAAATGGAAAGAGTATTCCCTTGCTAATATATAGTCCCTGTAGAGTAAGTAGTCTTGAAGGACTTTGCTAGATCTCAGTGACCTGCTTCAAGTGATAGTACAAAAATTAACTCTTAGTAGAATATAATACGGGGCGGGGGGATGTGTGTGTGATGTCTGGTTTTGGTGGATCTGCAAGGAAAACTTTTGAAGGGTGTTCTCCAGTGAGAGAACAATTTCATACAAAAATGTCAGCAGTTCTTGTTTTGTGTTCAGAGGCATTATTTAAATATGTCACTCTTGGAGAGTGAGCTTCGCCCCCTGCTTTGGAGCATGAACTTGACTTTGCTTTACAGTCATTTTATTCATCAAATTACAATAATAATTCTGGGACCTAGTAGCAATGTTTTTTAAAAAACAAGCTTTACATCAAATGGAGTCAAATCGTGCTCTGAAGCTGTGTGAGTCGTAGGTTGCACAGCATGAAAGCTAGAAGAATCCTCTGTCCGCCCCCTTCTTGGTATTCTCTTGTCATGTTAAAGACTGACATGTGGAAGGGTAAGGGGGCTTAATCTGAAACACCATTCTGTGTAAACAATGACAGGATTAAAAATAAAAAGCAAATCTCGACTGTCATGGGTGTGTAGTGGCTGCTGCTTTTCATGGATGACTGAAATTATTTGTATAAATTTGCATTTTCCCCTTAGCATCTCTATAAACCTGTGCTCATTTCCATGCATAGCTATTTTCACGTACAAACTGATTGGCATGTGGTGGCATGCGATGTAATGCAATGTTACCTGTGTTAGCAGTAACTATAGTTACAAGGAAAAAGCGAGTGTCACCATGGATGCTCCTTACGTGGGGCTGCCTAGGTGTAAGAGATGCTTCGAGTCTCTTGTGACTGAAAGGCAAGAGGGATGAGCTCTTTGTAATGAAATGATGAGACCAAGTGCTCACTTAACTGGTAATTTCTCAATGAAATATTGATCAAATGGGCCGAGCAGTCTGCTTTGGACTGACTGACGTTTGGGATGTAGCTGGAGCCTGCTGGGAGAGGAGGATGCTGCCACGGTCCAAATAGGTATTGCTTACACTAACTTTAGATGTCTGGCGGGTTCTGGAGCCCAGGTTTTCGCTGGCCTGGAGACTATCTGGAGGGTCCAAATCCCTGATTTAGGAGCATACCTCTCCTGCTTTTTCTCCAAGTTGCTGCTGAGATGAATCCGGTCAGATGGTGTAAATACCTTCTGGTGGGCCCTCTGGCCTCCCATGAGATGTTCTGCAAAAAGGAAACAGATTTTAAATTCAAACTGTGAAGTATTCGAGCAAAGAATGCAGTATACAATTGAGTAAATATTTGGCTTTTCATTGCTGAGGGAGGGGAGGATTTGCTGATTAGTTAGTTATTCACACAATACTATTTTTCCATCAGTATTCCCACTTGGTATTCTTGTTTGCTTTATGCTGTGCAATACTCTGACATGAATTTAAAATTAAGAACAATTTTATGCTTAAAAACAATGCAACAGCTCTGTTAACATAGACTTTCTCTCAGCTGTGATGCTGGCTGGTGTGAGAGAGATGGAGGGGCTGTTGCACAGTTTCAAGGATGGGACTTTTTGTAATGTAGGTGTTGTGCTTTCTCATTTTGTTTATTCTTCCAGTATAACAATTTGTAAATACACAGCACCAAGTATTTGGGGCGGAATTCTCACACTTTATTAAAAAAAACAAAACAAAACACAACAAAACCAAACAAAAAACCCCAAACAAAACCAACAAAACACCAAGACTACCCAAACCCCTAAAATTTTTGTGTAATCAGATGAAGATGAAATAGCTGGTCATGACTCTCGACGCTTAAAAACTGCCAGGTGCTTTGTAAAACTACTGATGGTGGATGTAGGCGCTGTCACAGAGCTTTGAAGGGTGTATTCTGCTGTACGTTTTGTCTTGTAAACACTTAAAGAAAGTCAAGGCCAGAAAGAATGGCACTACGGTGTCTCTAATGCACCCCTTTTTGGGTTGTCAACCTTTGTCTCTAAGGACTATTGTTATGAATCTATTAAGGGATAATATTTATCTCTGGAAATCAGGATAGCAGCTAGTCAGCACAGATGAATTAGGTGTTTAGCCTTTTCCCAAGACTATGCTGTTCGAGACAGGTTTGTCTTACTAGCATTTGCAAATATCTTGACTCTTTCTGGCTCTAGCGAGTGTGATAGCAGATGTTGTTTGACTCTCTTAATTCAAGCAGGGATGTGTAGTCTAGTGTTTCTTTCTCAAATCGAGAAATGACTAAGAGCTAAAGAATCCCAGTGTAAGGAATGCTATTAAGTAATCATTTTTCCTGTATAAATATGAACATCTGCATAGGGTGAGGCAGCTGTAGCTGTGGTCTGCTGGCGTACTTAGCAAAAGGGGAATGGTGATGGGAGATATTAAGTTTCACAATAGCAGTTCTGGTTAATAACTTACTATCGTTTCTATGCCTGTGTCTTTGTTTTCTTTCTTTTTGGAGCTGCCCGCAGGGTGGTGAGTTGGGGGGGGGGAAAGAAAGAGCCCTGTTGAAAAGTGCTCAGTCTAACACACTGTTAAAAAAAAACAACAAAAAAACCCCCTCTAGCTTAATGTGGGCTGAACTTCCCATGAAAACTCTGCCTTAATGAGCTCGGACCCCTCAGCCCTGCTTTGTCCCGGTCAGCAGGTGAGAAAGAGCTGAGGTCCCCGGCGCGGGTGCCCTGGCTGTGACCCAGGGGCTCGGGGCCCCGATTAGTTCAGCTCTTGTGCTTTCGGCGGGAATAAGAATGAGAAAACATCTTGTCTTGGGGCCGGGATGTATTCATGCTCCTCGCCTGCAGGTCTGTGCTAGCACTGGAAGAGGTATTTGTCCAGGAGCCAGGGAGAAAAAGCACAGATTTAGGTCCGTCCCAGAGCTCAGAATGAATTGCTCGGAGCAACTATCGCAGTGGAGTCTCCAAGATATATCATATTTGATAGTGGTGAAGATCTGAAAACTATTTGCAATTCAAAATCTGTCTTGGGTTTCAGTTATTGGTTAATATTTTGTCAGCACTTCATGGTAGTGACTTCTGTGTCCCAGCATCGCTTGTGGTGCACTGAATAGCTCAAAAGGGAAGCTGACACTAAGCAGGAGACCATCTGTGTTGTTAATAGTGTAGTGTTATCACACTCAAAACTCAGCTTGTGTGATTGATAATGTGATCACACTAGACCTGTTTCCTTTTTTTAAAAAGAAAAAGTCAAAAAAACAACCCCCCAAAACAATCTGTATCCTTATCTATCAACTTCTGAGCCTGTAGGTCAATTTAATTTTGTCAGAGGTGAAATTGAAAAGATATGGGATTTTTTTGGGGTGAAATCCCTGCAGCTAGAGCAGAGGTCCTAATTAACCTTCCAATAATACAAAGGCTGCGGGAAAAGCAACAGCACTTTATAAAGCAAGAGAGAGGGGCCTCCACGTGGGTATTCTGGCAGGCTAATTGGCAGCCACGTAGCTGGGATCCGAGCACGGTGTGCATTGCCTCCTGCCCATCTGGTGGGTCGGGGAATGAGGGGTAACTCGTGGTGCTGAGGGGGAAGGAGGGAAGATCAGAGCTAACAGGTTTGTGTGAGCAAAAGGAGCTGCAGATGAGAGGACCACTATCTCTGTCCTGGCATCCTGTCGCATAACTCCTAGCGCTCTTCACCCAGACCTGTGAAACCCTACAGCTGTCTTAATGCCATTTTCCTTAGTCTTTCCTTCTCAGTCTCAAATGAAGAGTATTTGTTAGGGGAGCAATTCTGCTACAGCTTCTACAATGTGATAACAGGCAGTGGGAGCAAAGCTATGTCTGGCAATAAATAGCAATGCAAGGATGGTTGTTTGCTGGTCCAAGTCCTTCCTCAAGCTCAATGAAAGGATGTAGGAGCTTGGCTGTGTTGGTACTGTTGCATCCAAGACATGTGTCTGTGGAAAAACACTTTTTTTTTTCAAAATGCACTGAATGGGAGATACAGCAGCAGAATAGAATGTGCTGGGGAAGGGGGTTCTCTACTTTCTTTTTCATTCTTAATCTTCCCCCTTCCCACATTTAAAAACACATCAGCTCATTGTCATACTTTATTGTTTTAAAAAGCTATTCTGACCTTTCTGATAATATTGTTAAGAACCAAGAACTGTATTGTGATGTATTAAAGTGCTGATGATGCATAAGGAGTCATAAAACTGTATTAAATGCATTAAATTTTGAGTAACTCCAGTAAAAGGCACTGCAAGAGATGGCTAATCACTCTGCGTTTATGAGTTGTCTTGGAAGTAAATAGCAATATTCAGCTGAATCTGTCCACTGAAACAGCCTAGAATGAAATCTCCTAGAAGGTGATGGCATTGCGTTGCAGTGCAGTGGGAGGCTGGCAATCCAAGCTTGATTAATCTGCTCATACCAAAGTGGCATCGCTCCATGCTTCCAGCAAGCTTGTAATAGATGAGTGCATTAATGAGCCCCTGGGTAACTGAGACTAGGCTCGCGGTCTGGGGGGAATCCGAAGGGATAAATGTTGCTGACTCTGTTTCTCTTTCTCGTGTTACCTCTACATATTTTTTCCAAGCAGTGCTTAAGTGATCCCATGTTAAAGTAAGCATTTTAAAATGCCTCTCCGCGTCACTAACAGTAGCAGAGCTGTTTTGTGTGGCTTTGAGTGGCTGGGTTATTTAAGCCTTTTTGTTTTGTTTCCCTGAACTTTCTCCACCTGAAAAATGTTGTGATCTTCAGATGTGAAAGACTGACTCTTGGTTAGTCGCTGCTAGACTATGCTGAGTCTTACTACATTAGAGAGAGATTGAGACCAAACCTCCCTTGGGGCCAACCAAGTGGTCCGCTGAGCCATCTTCTTTTGAGTGGATTAAATTAACTGGTTGGTAAAATTGTGTAGAGGTCTCTGAGGGCTAATGATAATTTGCGGTCCAGAAAGTTTGGAAATTATTCTAGTCTTAAGAGAAACTGTTTCAGGAGGCTACTTAGCTTTTGCAGGGTTGATTGTCTCTTATTTTCGCTTTCTGAATATGTTTAATAAAAAAGGGATTGCAGCTAAATTTAAGCAAACTCTTGCATTCAGGACTTAAATTTCTGTTTTCCTTTCTTGCAGTGGCTTACTGATAATTGTCTTGCTAATGCATTTAAATTCTACTCCTTAAAAATGTATTATTTGGTTTATTTTGTGGGAGGTCATTGGTTTCACAATATTGTATAAAACTGAAACCAAATCCTCCTGTCTGCAGCTGCAGTGTTAAATAGAGCATCATTGTCATGTGGTGAGCATGGCTGTCAAAACACTTCGGGCAAAGTGAGTAACATGAACAGTTCTTCTATGTTAAATATTTATAGAGGAAAATGCAAACTCAGAAGGCTGCCAGCAGACAGACGTACTGCTTAAATACATTGTTGTGTTGGTGAGGGCATGAATCTTCACACAGTAGCTTTAGGAAGAAGACAGCGAGCTGTTTCTGTTTGCGCACAGGCTTGATGGTGTACCTTTTCTGCACAGAAATATATATGAAAAGGAACCAGAAGTTTAAAACTTCAGAAGAAAAACAACAGCTCTATGCAAGTGATCTGCCAGCCCCCTGCCCCCGAAATGGTCCGTTCTCTTTGCCCACTGGTCTTCTGCTACAACAGTCATAGCAAAAGCTCAGCACAAGCCCTCTCTTGCATGCCTAGCCTCAAGGGCTGGCATGTCTTTATTTCAGGTCCTCTGGTGCAAACAGGTGGTGAACTACAAGCAGCGAGATACTGAGAAGAAAACCATGTAATTAAATCTGGCACTGTAGTATAATAAATCTCTGTTGTATTCTTTAGCTTTCTAGACGCCTTCCGAGCAATGCACAATGGCTGTGATTAATGACTATTGTATTGCCTTAAATAATAAGCTTGAGCCTTCAGAGAGGTGACATAATTTAGCTGTAATGAGCGTCAGCTTTGTGTGTTTGATCTCCAACGCTTTGAATTTCAGCGTTGTTGTTGCCATGTCCTTGAGAGATTGTTTTATGCCAAAGAAAACCACTAAAGAGGGATGGGGGGGCAATTTCTTTGAAAGTGTGAAGAATCCAACCAATCTGTTGCTCTGAGGACATTGACTTTTTTGTTGTATCTTGTCTTTAAATATGTAAGATGAAAGCAGTTGGATTGTTCATAAACTGGACCCACTGTTAATGAGAGAGGTTTTCTCTTTGACAAAAGTATGCCTTGCTGAGAGGTGTCTGCTGACAGTACCAGTCATGGGTGTTTCCTTTTGTGTGTCAAGATGCACCAAATACCCATAGCGGGGAGAAGGCTTTTCGATCCTTTCCACACCATCGCCCTGTCCGTCACCTCCTCAGCAGGCTTCTCTGTTGTCTTCTCCCTTGACTGAAGGCAGCAGCTCTTTGATATGAGCTCCTACCTCTTCACGTTTCTCTTTCGATTGCCTGGGTTCAGCTCACACAGAAGAAACGGGAGAGAAAACATGATATTCTCTTCCCTGCAGCTACCTGTAAAGAGCTTTCCCTGTCTCTGCGCCATGTATATGCACAGCGCTTCGGCAGAGCTGGGAAGGGAGGGCTGAGAAACTACAAAGCACATCAGACCTAATTATTCAGCTAGCATAAGGGCCTTTCTTTCCTGCTCAGGATATTCGCTCTTGACTGTGCGGGTAGTTTGACTGACATAGTGTGCTGACTTCAAAGCCGTTGCACAGTGCCGTGTAAATGCTTCAAACCCAAATCCATCTTCCTTTGGGCGGCCTGGCCCAAACGGGCTGCCCTAACGGCAGGGTTTGGCAGGGCTCGTAAGTGAAGGGTCAACGCAGACTCTCCACCCTGTCATTATTTTTGTGGGGATGGAGGGGAAAGGGATTTAAAATCCCTCACCCTTTCCTATTAAGTCTGACTCATTTTGTCTGGTTTAGCATTGTGGTAGAAAGAAACATAATGGATTTGTTAGGGTCAGTGCTTCACAATGTAACGGTTGACTTTGATGGGCAATAGGGCCTAGTTTGCCACTCCAGACAAAGGATTTGTAGGTCTTGCAGGCTGCCATCTGTTTCTAAAAGCAAGTTTTTGTGGAGAAGAGATGCAGCTTGCATGCTGAAAAAGTTGGGGTTTTTTTCTTGAGAACTGCTGAGCCTTTGTATTTGAGCTTTTAATTTCAAAACTAAGCACGGCTTATTAATAGCAGGACTCCCCTTTTGCCCTCCCCCAGGCAAGCTGGACATCCAAATCTCATTAGCGATGGGTTGACGTCTTCTAAAATACTTGTATTTTAGAATATACATACTCATCTCCCACGTGTGTTCTATTCTTCTCTCCAGCCCCCACCCAAGCTCTCTGAAATGCAATGTCTGGCTGCATTCAGGTTGTTTGCTTTTATTCTGATACATAAGCATATAAGGCACAGATTAGAGAAGAAATAATGTTCAGCCTTCATTTGGTTTTTCACTTGTGCTGAAGTTTTGTCTTGTGCTCTTGTAAAAACAACAGAAAAAAACAGTTGATCACACTCTACCCCTATAATCCAGACTGGAAAGTCCTACTTTTCTGCAGTGATTCCACTGCAGAGTCTCTTAAATAAAATGGCCAGCCGACCTGTAGGGCTTAGACATGCTGACAAGTACGATCTGTTTATGTGCTGTGTGTTAACCTGACTGTTAATGGATTGTTTCTATGTATAACTACTGCAGGTAGCACAGAGCTGCGCAATCCAGGTCTGGAGGGCAGGAAAACATCCTGCTGCAGGACTTAGCAAAAATAATGAGTAAAGCCTCTGCAGTTTTCTTTCCAGCTGGAGACGAACAGGACTGCCAGCACTGATAAAGAGGTCCTGGCTCGCAGTCCTGTCCTGCCCGTTTATTTAGCTAGTTGCTCTCCTACCTGAAAATCTTCCCCAGCTCCTTCCTGGCAGGTACGTCTGGGCTGCGGTTGCAGGCAAGCAGTGGATAAGGACGTTTGGGTGGCTGCTGTAGCTGTGCAGGTACACGCGTGCATCACTGAATATGGGGCTGGAAGTGCAACGCTCCCCTCATTGTGGCAAGTGAGTTAACATGCCGCCAGTGAATGCCACGTTAAAAGTGTGGTGGCAGCCAAAAGAAACTGGCACCTTCCACTTGCCCCCAAACACAAGAGCCTGTGTACCGTGCCAGAAACGCCTGCCTCCATAGCCATCCCAGGTGCCTTGGCACCATCCTGCGAGCCAGCGTTTGCCACCGACACTTTTTCTTTGTTTCTGCTGTTTCCCAGCCACTAGCAGAAAACTGGCAAGCCGTGTGGGGACTCGTGCTCCCATTGCCAGGAGCACGTGCCGTATTTCTGGCTGTTTCTGGAATTAACCTTTTCTCCATACTCGCTCCCAGCCCTCGTGAGCAGCATGGTGCTGGGGGCTGGCGCGGGAGAGGGGGCTGCCGGCTTGCCTGCTCTGCCCTGCCCACCGCTGGGCAGATGGAAACGGAGCCATCCGCTGGTGAGCAGCACGACCAGCTCAAATTCCCTGCCCTGGCTTTCCTCACAGCTCTGCACCTGAGCCAGCACTGCTTGAGCATGGAGGGCTTTTCTTCTGTGCAGGCAGCTGTGGAGAGAGGAAGATTTTTTTGAGCAAATTAAATGAATAAAATGGCTGCCTTTGATGTGGTAGCCTGGTTCTGTACCAAGCTTTCTACTGCAGGAAGTGATAGCCTGCCCCTCTGCCAGATTTTCCTCCAAAGTCTGTTAATGGCTCCTGCAGAGCAGCCCCTGACTGCCTGTGGAAACCACGCCAGTGGTGTGGTCAATTCTTCCACCTCTTCCCAACCTCCACATTTATTCCTCAAGGGTGGGACTCTTCAGGTTTCATCTTGAGAGTTGAAGACAGCATCTATATTCCTTGGAGATCCCATCCTCAAACACGTCAGGAATATTTTTGTCAGAGGTGGTTCTGCAGCTGGTGTGGAGCACCTGTGCTGAGGGAAGGCCGCTTGCAGCTGAAGTCCCTGTCTCGCTTCTGAGGAGCTGAGGTCTTCAAGGTCCAAAGGGTGGCACAACAAGCCTGGAAGACACTCCGGATAAATACCTGAGGCCCGGAGAAGTGGCAATTCTGGTCAATGAGGGCATACCCAGCTCTTACACAAAGACCAGAGCTGATACGTAGTAGGCAGTCTGATCACAGGCTGCTTCTACTAATACAGGCTCCTAGGTGCTTTACCTGAGCATTTTGTGGAGTTTAAATATTTTACCAAGGCAGGGCTTGTCAGCTCCTGCCATGTAATCTAGCCATCTCGGGATAGCTGATGCTGGTGATTTTCTTTGGAGATGTGATGGTTCAGCCATCAAATGTGTGCCGCAGGAGTGAGCCCATCCAGCTTCCTCTAACTCCTTTCAAGCAGCAGAAAAACTTTGTGTCTCCTTTTAGGTGCAACAGTGCCATGGTGTTGAGTCCTAACACCTGTATAGGATCCTTGGAAATATGCTTGAGGAAGCCCAACATTTTCATGGAGTTAATTTTAAATTACCAAAGCTGAGACTCTCTTGGCTCTCTTCCACTAAAATACAGGGTGACATAACAAGCTTCACAGAAGTGTCATCATTAGTTTAAGAGGAGCAGATTAAAATTGAAGGGGTTTTGTTTAAGAAAAATTTTCATAATGGGATGCAGTAGTCGATGCATTAAGTACTTCTAGGTGGTTGTGTTATCACTATTTAAAATGTGTTGAGTTTAAGAAGCCAGTGTGCTCTTTATGGTCCATTTGTGGTCTCCAGGCTTTTGGGAACATGTGTGTATACTGCTCCTTGGGAGCTATCAACCTTGCTGCAGTGGTAACTGTACGATCCTCTGTATCTTCTCTTTTTGTGTGGTCTTTGTATCTTCCACACCTTTAAAAAAAAAAGGGGGGGGGGACGACGACAGGGGATAAAATACTTAAGAGCGAGGACAAAAATGGTGGAAACATCATTTGTAGAAACAGCAGTTGATTTAGTGGGTTTAGCCAAAGAAGCTTTGGCTCTATCAGAGGAGAACTTTTCTGCTGTACTTAATTGAATTTGCCAAGCTGGAACAAGCCCTGGCATAGCAGTTTCAACCCCTGCCTTTGCTAGTCAGCAGCATTCAAAGCTGCAGAGAGGTGATGAAAAACGCTGAGCAAATGCTGTGTGAACTGGAGAATCAGCACTGAAATGCCTTCTTGACCTGGTGGTGATGGTGGGTCATTTCCTTCTTCTGAGGCAGTTTGGGACATTTGGGCACGTGTCCAATGCACAAAAATGAATCTCTTACCGCAGGCAGCACGAGTTGTCACCGCAGGGATTTTCTTCCTTGCAGAGGTCTGCGTCTGCGCTCAGCACCATCCAGGTGGGTGCCTGCACTAGCTGTGCTCTGGAGAATGCATCTGATCTGATCAAGCCTTTATGGAGAAGGAAAACTGAGATTACTTGGGAGCTGCGAGAGGAAGCCAAGAGTTTTCACATCCAAGAGTTTTATGTCCCATTACGTAGGAGCGTTATTTGTGTCTGGAAGAATAAGGGTATAGTAGAGGCGTCTAAATCCTAAATTTTAATCCTGACGTGGCATTGATTGTAGGTCCCGAGGAGCTTTATGTTCTGTCTTTCCTGCAGTCTACTGGAAAAAAATGTGTTATTTGTACGGGGCAATGAAAGCGTTGGCTATGAAAGCTGCAGTTATTTACACGTACAGCTGGATGGTTCTGAACCAGTTCAGCGGTGAGTGGTTTCAGCCTGCCTAGTGGGATCGCGGGGGACTGACATCCTACCAAATTAAATGTTACCCTAATTGGGAAGGGGAGGAGCAGTGTGCAAATGAATGCCTTCCATTTGAGTTCATTTGGAGCCATGGAGCTGCTGTTTTTGTTTGATAAACTTGATAAACCTCATCTGCCGTAACAGTGATTTCAATTGGAGGAAGATAAATTGAGGTGGAGAAGGAAATTGGAGGGCACAGGCTCAAGTCTGAGCAGGAAGGTTGTTTTAATAACCTTGTAAAATGCATGTTGCTTTGGTTTGGGATGAATGCCAACTCCTCAAAGTTTTTAAGGTAAAAAGGCAGAGACCTCTAGTTGTTCAGGTATATTTGAATATTATATTTGAATATGCTCGAGATGCCTCTGAGAAGCAAGCCAAATTTCAACCGACAGAGCAAGGCAGAAGACTATGCAACTTCCTTGTGAAAACAGGCGGGCTCTCTGCTGGGTTTCTGTTCTCAGTCCTAGAATGAGAGCTTTCTGTTTGTGCTATCCAAAATACTGAGTAGTAAGATGTGTTGACAAAAAGGAGGAATTTAATGCAGTCAGGGGAAGAGTGGTGTAGTTTATCTGTGGGCATGGGTGTGCCTCTGTGAGCATGTGAGATTCCTGCCCTGGATTAAGGGAGGTGGTGTGTGCTTCTGTTGGACCCAGAGGAAATGACTTCAAGTGCAATGAATAGTGTTTGGGGTGGGTGTGGGTGTGTGTATGAAGAATAGGAGGCAATGAACACAAGTCTCTTTCTAACTTAAGGTTATCTTTTATGTTTGTTTTTTGTTTGGTGCACCACATTAAAATAGTCCAGATACAAAGCTTGAGGTTAAAAAGCACACTAAAACTGGAATACAGACTGCTGTTTGGAAAAGCAAACTTGCAGAAATTCATAGAGGAGGAGAAGTCTGTAGCCTAAGAAATAGGCAAAACCAATAAGAGACCTGATAGTTTTTCCAGGTTATAAGGGAAAAAAGATTATCAAACAGAAGAGTGACACTGAAAGTCAAATAGTATTACAACACTGTCAAAAATCCTTAAAGATGCACAATGCCTGGGAGTCTGAGGGTGGTGGTAGCTGTTCTTTCTCCGCATCAGTGGGGAAGTGTGTGTGTGTATACAGATGCATGTGCAGATCAAGTTCCTCTCTTCCATCACAGCTGAACAGATCCCAGATAACCTGGGTTGTTAGAAAATGGAGCTTCTGCAGGCTCACAACTCTCTGTGACCCTTTTCCCCTCACTAGATTAAGAATTCAGCGGAGTTTTCTGATAGGCCTAAATGAGAGACGATGACCTTGATGGCCAACAGGTAGAGCTTCAAGAAGAATCGTGGAAATTTAATGGCTTCTTGTGTGTGTTTTTTCTGCACCAGATCTGAGAATTAAATAACTGACAATCTTTTGCATGGGGTGTCCAGTCAGTGATCTGAGCAAAGAAGCTTACTTCATTTGGTGCCAGAGCCCTTGCAGATGAAGAATGTGCAGTGGCTTTTTTTTATGGTACATGGCAACTGATTCTAATGCTTGTTCAAGAGCCTCATTATTCCACAAGTCCTATTATTCCACCAGCAGTGATCCTCTAAATCTCTCTAAACTTTTCACTTATGTTAATGGTAGAAATTTTGAAGCCTGGTTCCCTCACTCTGTCCCTCAGTTCACTAACAGAAAGTTGTGGAAACATGAAACAAGAAATCAATCTTTTGGGGTTGGTTTTTTTTGTGTGTGTGTATGTGTGTATTCATGATAAGTCAAGATAATGTTCTTAACTTCCTTAGGACTCTGAATATAAAATCCATATTTCAAAATCTATGAGGTAAGGTGTAAAAAGACAGAAATGGGAGTGCTTTTGATAAATGTTTCTAAGAGGATTTGTTGAGATAGGTGATGTATAGGGATTACCTCATATATATATATTTGTACTACAAGATGAACTAATGTTAAGCCTCTGACAGACCAAATCACAGTATTTCTTAAATGGGTACAGCATTTACATTTTTCTTGCAATATGGCTCTGATGCAGAGTCATTTACCACGAGCTTATCCAAAAGGCTTGGTTTGCGCTGTGAAAGCACAAGCTCAGTTACCTCCACATTCACCAAAATGTTCGGTGGTCTTAGAAGCGACTAATGGCTGACAGTTGTCTTTTTTTCTTTGCTTTTGAAAGTAGCAGGCAGCGTGTCATCAGCCAAGGTGGTGCTTTTCAGGGCTGCACAGTCTTTGTCCCTACAGTGCAGGTACCACATAGTTCTGCAAGGTGATGGGTGGCTTCCGAAATAGGCTGCGAAAGTTGTCCTGCTATTGGAGCAGGGAGTGAGGACTGAGTTAGCCGTTTCGGTGCGGTGGTGATGGTTACTGCAGCACTGGCAAAGCAGTGACTGGAGGAAGAGTAGAGTTGCAACTGTTCATGACAAATTTTAGGGAGATGTGTGACTTGATCGGGATTGGCCTGTCTGGTGGCACTTAACTGCACAAAAAGACTTAGCTGAACTATCACGCTAAAAATCTCGTGGATGGGAGCATGGAACAGATTTTGACAGTTTTCAAAGACTTAAGTCAATTCACTGATATCTGAAATTCTGTCCTTCAAAAACAACTTTCAAAACAAGTTTTCTTATTCTTCAATCTTTGACTCTTGTATTGGAGCATTAACAAAAAGGAGAGGGGTATCTGAGGGTCTGTAAGCTTTTTTTGCAAGAGGGAGTCTGGTGGAAGAGGCCTCATAGGACTTGCTCTGACAGAAGTAGATAACCTTCAGAAGAGTCCTCTGCTCTGCAAGCTTCGTCTTTCTCCACAATACTTAACCTGTCTAGTAGGAAAAAGGTCTTACAACTCTCTTTGCCTTCTGTCTTACCTTGCTACCTCTCCAAAGAAAAGTAGTTTCCTTTTTGAAACATACCAATTTAATGTAAGACGACTAATCGTGGTTGTTGCCATATGTTGTATTACTGGGTTAAGTTTAGTTGGAAGGCTGAATTAAAAACTAGGTTGTCTCATTCAGGCAATCCCACGTGTTGATTAAGTAGCTTGAGCTGCAAATGCTGTTCCATGCTGCGTATCACTAGCTGCCTAGATTGCCAAAGGGTCAATCTAATGCCAAAGAGGATTCAGAGTGCTTCCTATTACCTAATGGTGGATAACTCGTATATGGCAATTCCTGTCCTGGTCAGATGGACTGTCCATCTTGTCTAATAGCTGGAATATGCTGTTGCTATGGAGTATGATTCATTGACAATGTTATAAAATAGCTCTCCCTAGCGGGGCACATCTTCATGGTTACCCTTTGGAAAGGTTGATTTACATACTGAAATAGTAGGGAGCTTGTGTGTGTGCACGTGCATCCTTCTGCTGAGCCCAATGTCCTGTGATGGGTGGACATGGGCAACGGCCAGTCAGCTTTTCATCCTCTACAGATATCAAAGGGAGTTTTTGTTTTGCTGTCTCCTATGTACCCAGAGTTGTTCTCTTCATGAGCATCCCAGCCTGTGAAATAATTTAGGTGATGCCTGTGTAACTTTGTTCAGTTTGTTTGATGGATGGAATTTGTCCCCATCACTGTATTACATTTCTATTGCAACTTTTAACCTTATTTTGGAAAGTGGTTTAGTCAGTGGGGGGGGGGAGGGGATCACAGCTTGTTGAGACATAATGATATTTTTGGAAGTGAGAGAGGAGGATGTAGCTGTTTGGATTGCTTCCTTGAGGCTGCCAGATTGACTTTCTGAAGACTGTACCGGTGCAGGCAGAACTGGCATTTTTGAAGAATATGCTTACTGCTCTTTTACACAATATTAGGAAACTCTTCCAGCTCAGGAAGGTGCTGTGCCCCTCCAGTAGTCCAAGAAGCTGCAGCAGCAGTGCATGCATTGCCCCTGCAAAGGAACCAGTGCACCCTGCCACTTTTGGAAACCTGTCTCAAATGGTACAGCAGCCTCTCAGTGCATGGTTACTCATGCTCAACAAGCCATGGCCCTTCAAACAGAGGCAAGAATATGAAGAAATAAAATATCAAGCAGATTGAAGTTCAATGTAATCACTGCGTTAATCAAAACTGCCCTGCTATTTAGCACAAAACCAGATGAAACAAAGTAATGGACTCATCAGTATGAATTTCATCTATTTGCAAATGATTCCATCAATACTTAGCTCTTTGATGTATTCGTTTTATCCAGTTCATTTGTTATGTAGCTATTATTTCTCACGAGCCAGTCTCAGCCCTCCATAGGAGGCAACTTGCTATGGCAAGACTCAGTTTATTAGCGTGTTTGCTCACTGCAGGTCTGCCAATGAAGGTAGTTGTTTATAGGCCTCAAGTTTGGGCTTGCCTATAGAAAATTCCAAGGAGAGCCCCCAGAATCCTTCTAGGAAGAGCAAAAGAGAGCTTCTAGGTCCCATTTTAATTTGTGTTTTTTATGTTGTGGTTGGCTGAGGGTTCACACCCTCAGGTGAGGATCTGCACCTCCGAACACCTGGGAAGCAGTGGCACAGACTGACAGAAGAGGTTTGGGGGTGCTCCCCTCCAGAGTCATGAGCTCAGGCTGCATACTCTTCCCTGCCATTCCCTTCTCGCCCCTCCTTTCTAGGCAGTATCCCTCAGGTGTCCCTGAAGAGGAGTAGCAATACTAAAACCTTGTCTTCTGATGAGAATTGATGCACAGCATCTGTGGGGTCGAGGAAGGAGAAAGTCATCTTGCTAAAACTCCCCTCACAAAGGGGATGTTAAGTACTTTGGCTATTTAAGGAAAGCTTAAGGTCCCACTATTTATCGTGGTTGCCTACAACAAATCTCTTGTGGAAGAAAAGGGGGGGGGAATCTCTTCGAAAATTGTGTGAGCACCTGGCATGGGTAGGACTGGATGCTGTGTGACTTCTGAGTAGCTGCTCCTGGACTAGTTGTCATTGATGTGAAGATTAAACATCCTTACGATATAAAACATAAGCTGATGTATCTTTTCAATGTCATCCTGTAGTTCATATTCCAAGGTCCTGCCACAGCTTCGGTTTACAAGGACAAACCTTTTGATTGTATTGCAAGGCCAATAGCAGCTCTAAAGGGCTGTGTGAAGGAGTGCATTCTCCTAGAGCAGAACACAGGTCACTGCTTTGCTGTGTCTTGGAGAACTGCAGTAACTGGCTGAATAAAAAGCTTTTGCAGGTTGCATAAACTATTTGGTACGGCATGGCACAAGGTAATGCAGCACATTGTGAAATGTTAATGTAGAACTTAAAATCTTGCTTTAAAAACTTGTTAAACTTTAATTACAACAAGCATGGTTTAGACAACTCATTAAAATGTTAGAACTTTATGCTCAATGTGTGAGTTCAAGCAGAAGATTGTCTTGAAATATGCATGCAAACAGGATTTCCCCTGCCCTTCTCCTTCAGAATAGTAGGGAGGAAGCATCAGAAAATAAAATATGACATTAGCAGTGCCAGTTACAGGAATCTGCATGGATTTGTCACTAGGTTCCTATCCATAAAACAGCTTGCCCCAGGAAGTAAAAAGCAGTTGTTCGTCACCTTCTCCTTAATAGGGCCCATAAATCTCTCTGATCCAATGAAAGCTGCAGAGCACAAGAGGAACTTTGATTCTGTAACACAGTTACAAGGTTCAGCGTGAGACTGAGGAAGTCCCTGTCCGCAGTCCCAGGATTTGTCCCTGTATTTTGTCCAGCTGAGGATCGGTCAGGTATTTCACCTGACAACATTGAGCTCATCCCAGTCTGATGAGTGGTGTCACCAGGGAACTACGGAGTTACAGTCACCTTACGGGTCTTGTCTCTGGTCATTTTACAAGCTTCTTGGCTTAGCCAGGCATGACGTTTTTCCTTTACTGAAGTGTTGTCAATGGCGTGGCACCATTTGAACTAATGCACAATCCTTAATGTAGGCTCTGAAGGACTGTATGTAGTGATTGACTTGGCAATGCTTTGGAGCACCCCATTTGCAGCTAGGTGGTCCATGTCTCTGATATGGAGAACTCGGGCACTGTTGCATACATCTCTAAGAGGGCCTTTTGTTCTTGGCTGCAGCAATTATGGTTCAGTGGTTCTGTAAAACTGGTAGTTCTCTTCATTTGATCCTTTATTTAAAAATAATGAATACATTAAAAAAAAAAAAAAGAAAATATCCCTAGCTCATTGCAGGGATGACTCTTCCAGAGCAGTGAAGAGCCTCAGGCTCTTCAGGTGCAGGCTTCTCTCACTGCAGTAGTTGCCTTGGTGTAAATTATAAATGCAGTCATGTCGAATAGCAGCATATTATTGGACTGCCTTGCAGTAGCGTGTGTGTGGGAGAGAGTGGGAGGGAGGGCAGAAATGAGCAGTATCCTCCTAAGAGGAAGTCGCAGGCTACACATTTGGAAAACCCCACGGTTACCCCTTCGTAAGCCACCTTTTGGTAAGGTAGCTATGGGAACTTTCTTTCAAAAAGAGGTAATTAAATATTTTTCATCATCCTACATTTCAGGTTGGGTTTCACATATTTCATCCTTCCCTTCCTTTCTTCTGTGTCCTAACAGTTTTCTTTTGCAAGTTTGGGGTCTCAAATGCTAGATAGAATGGCTGTCTCTTATTGTCATTTTTTGAATAAATGCACATTAAAATCTTTCTTCCTTTAAATAAAAATTTCCACTATTAAGAAATTTAGAACTACTTCTGCCTGTGAAACCAGAGACAATTTCCCAGAACCGTTTAAAGCTGGTGCTGCTTACTTCCTTTTCCTCATATCCTCCCCATCCTCCAGGTGTCTTTTTAAAAGAAGGGACTGAAACCATCTCCAAGGCATCTCTAGCCTACCGTGCAATGCACTGGAGCTTGTGGAGACTTTTATATCGTAATTAACTTGCAGATGTTTAACATGAAAATTTTATATGTGATTTTATGTATAATTTTTATATGAATGTAGCATCATTTACCATTTGTAAATAAAACAAGGACAGGGCTTTGCACTAATAATGAGACTTGTTAATCAAAATAAATGTGAAAATCTGAAACAGAGATGTCTGAGATCCTTTTGTGGCACTCATAGCAAAGTAAATTGACTCAGCTGCACAGGTGCTTAGAACAACAAGGACACAGGAAATAGGAAAACTTTGATTTCTCTCTTAAAATAAAGCCAAAATTAACTACAAGCACAGCTTGTGGTGCCTATTTCTAGCCAGTATAAACCTTCTTGGTAGACCACCTGTAGTCTCCTCCTGACAACAAGTCCAGCAGTAAAGACTGCTGGCTCTGGGTTAGATGTGAAGAGCTTGGAGTGATATGAGCCCACGTTTTACTTGGTTTCTCTAATGCTACAAAGATTACAATTCTGAAGCTCTGATGGCAGGTCTGAGGCAATTAGAGGTGACCAACGTTATACAGAGCATAAAAGTACTGGGGTTTTTTCATGTTACTTACCACATCAGCTGTACTTCTGCAGGGACCCATGGGGTCCCAAGCCCTCCTGAAAATTTGATTACTACCGGCAAAGCAGGTAGTGGCCTGTGGGGACAAAGCCTCAGCGTTAGTTAAAAGTGAGTATGTGTAAGACAGACCAGAGAGCGTGTTTGAGCAGTAGCAATAGATAGAAAATCATAAACGGGCCAGTGAAATGGTAATGATTAAAGTTACAAGAAAAAGAGTGTGGATGTGTCTGATCCTTGCTAAATACTTGACAAGTGATGCTAAGGCAGCTTGGAGAACAGAGTATTCATCTCTTCCTGCCTCTTCCCCAGCCGGAGCCTGCGGAGCAGGGACACAGATGAGAAATTAAGCAGAAGATTGCAGTCACTTTAAGGAAGGCAAATCTTGTTCCCTAAAATGTATGTAGATGGTTACTTAAGCTTTATTTTATATTCTGCTTCATCTCTGATATGGCCTTGCAGAGATCCCATAATTTTTGTAACTGCTTGAAATATTTGAACACTCCTTCTGAATTAAGGCAGCAAATTGTACAGATAAGTACCAAAAGATTATTTACTTTTTCTTTAGATTGTGGACATAGTAATTGCATAAAAGTTACAGTATTCGCTAATTTATAAAAAAGGGACGTTATGCTTTCCTATTATGTACAGACCTGTCCCTTGTAACAAATGCAACATGAACATGTTCCCATCTTTTTTTGTCCAGTTGTTTATTGTAGTACAGTGTTTTAAATAGCTGTTACTGAATAATTGAACGTGTCTCCAAATATGCTTTCAGATGAGTCTTATTGCTAATATGCGAAAAGTAACAGACGCTTTAAGATTGCGGCTATCTTAATGTTCTTTAGGAGAAAGGTGTAAGTCCATAGGTACAGGGTACCTAGGTACACCTTTCTGATCCATAATTTTTTATTTTACTTGCTCCTGAGTGCTCCCTTTAACATCCCTAGTCTATTTGGGCTATGTATTTGGCTGGCTTTGTTCCTTGTTTGTGACTGGATTTCTTTTAAGATAGCTGACTTCTGTTTGTTCATATTTCTTGAAAGAAAGATGATGAGCCAGAACCGAGTCATTTTATACTGTGAAGGATTAAGTAAAATTTGGGGTACTAAATTTACTAGTTTGGGTGAATGTTGCAGTGAAGTTGTCGTATTACTGAGGACCGTCACTGTTCATCCAGTCTTGCTGCAGTCCGTTAAACAAAAGGACAGCTACAGGAAACATATGGTTTCAGTTTTAGCGGCACAGTGTGTTAAGCAATTCACGATTTGTGTTCTTAACCTGTTTATTGAGCCTGATTTTTAGTAACCTCCGTCAGTAGGGTTTGTTTGTTCTAGGGTGGCTTGTGTCAGGCTTCCCCCTGCCAATTTACTGGCTGGGCACTGCCTCTGTTTACAACACAGATGTCTGTCTCCTACAATACAATCATACAGTTCCCATTCAAACTGAGCTTTTTTTAGAGCCATTCGAATGTTTTTAATATTCAAGCCCACTGCAGTCTCATAACTTAACCTATCAGCTGAAGTGAAGGCTTTTAAATGAGACTCTTCACTGCTGTTCCTATGGTTACACTGGAACAGAAACCTATTTAAGGAGCCAGAAGGGCACAGAAAATCTTCTAGTAACAGTTGCTATCATTATTGCAACTTTACAATTTCCAATTTATTATTTAATTTTCTCTGCAATATTTTCTCTTTAAGTAGAAGCATATCTTTCTGAGGATTAGTGGCTGCTACTGTTGGAAAACAGTAGCTAGAAGATGATGGAGACAGACCCCCTGGAAACAGGTTTTTGTTCTGCTTGCAAGTGGATTTATTCCCCCCCCTTCTATCAGAGTTAACTTAAACTGCAAAGCGCTTTTTATGTGCAAGAGATAGTCCCTGGGTTAGCTGTAGGTGACTTGCATGCAAACTACAAACCAGCGTCAACGTACGCCTTCCTATCAGATGGTGGGCGTAATAAGTGGTACGTTAACTGCTATTGTGGGGAAATAATATGTATTTAAAGCAAACAACCAGCAGTTCCTTGAGCGCTGGAACAAATAGAGCTCAGGTCTCCTGTGGATTTGCCGTGTGCATGATTGATTTTTACCGTCTGAGAACGAGCATGAGCTTTTCCTCGCAGCTGGGGCATTTTGTGGTGTTTCCCTCATGTCATGTCTCTGGGGGGAAAGTGCACACGGCAGCACTGGTGGGAGCTATGGTGTCCTCCTCCCTCTCTCATCCCCACCCTACGCTCACGTTTGGGTTGGAGCAGAGCAGTCTCCCCACTTGCCCAGTTTCACTGTCTACTTTTGCTAGCACAAGAGCGTATCAGGTCATCACTGCAGTCTCTGGGTGCTCATCCCTTGGGCTCCCTGGAGAGGCGTGTGGGGAGGTTAGGGCACCAGGCTGCTCTTGCCTCGAGGTTGGAGAGGACACAGCAGGATCCAGGCAGCTGCTGGAGGGGTGCAAGGGAGAAGACGCTTGGCAGTCAGCGATGGGACTGCCCTGTGTCCCTTCTGACCCTCCCAACGTTAGTGAGAAGCTGGGACAACCCCTCTCCATCTCTCCGGGGTGGTGCCAAGCAGGTGACCGGCTGCTCCTGCAGCACCTGCCCGCTGTGGGTCTGCCTTGAGCTGCCTGTCCCAGAGAGCCCCTTCCTCTGCCTAACTTTCCTTCGGCAGCAGATTGAGATGTCACTTCTGTTATCTCACTAACGCTGGCGAACGCATACGGTTTCCGCTGGAGAGCAGGGTGAGCGGTAGCTGTGGGAAGGCATGTTACCTGCTTGGGAACTGACCTCTTGGGGCTCATTCTGATTCCTGTTTAAAAGCATTACCCTTGTGAAAACATCCTCAAGCCCTGTGGCATGAGAGCAGGCTGAAGTCAGCTTTTGTACTGCAAAAAAGCCCAGGGTAATTAGACATCTATATAAATAACACTTGAGGACACATTAAAACAGAAGAATGTTTATTCTAGCTGCTCTCTGGATATGTGAGTTTGCCTTGCTTTTTAGATTATTGTAAAGGGTGGATAGAAGATTATCATAAAAGAGGAGCAAAGAAAATCAGACCATAATCACATAATGCAAGCTTTCTTTCTATTTTATAATACTGTTTGCGACTCAAGTCATGTACAATTTGTAAGAGTTGTCAAACCAAAGAAAAAATTAGAGTAAAAAGAAATACGGAGTTGTAACAGAGATTGTTTGGGAGGGACTGAAGGGAAAGTGGCAGGACTACAAATTGTGAATTTTGGGTCTGCTTCCTGCTCTGAATAACTTCAAGCTGTGTTATATAGCGTGGTGCCTACTGGACCAATCTTTGCTTGTATCTCGGTGGTAAAGTGTCCAGAATACCTGGGGCCAGTGGGTTAGAAATAGCAGCAAACAATTGGGGTACTGGGAGGGAAAGCAGCAAAGCAACAAACTGTAGCAATATATACCTATTTTTCAATCATGCTTTGTGATAAATTAATTGCTTTTGGTGGTGGACTCTGCCCTTTGAGTCAGCAGCTTGGCTCTGACCTGTGGATGTTACCTGGCACTGGGGTTGGGGCTCCCTGGGGCTTGGGGTGCTCTCACCCCGTGTCATGCTGCTGCCAGGGAGCCAGCCTGGCTGTGTCCTGCCACACACAGGGGCGGCCAACTCCTCAGCACCATGCTGTTTTCTCCAGAATATCCAGAGGATAGAGGGTTTGGCATAGTGATGGTGCTCCAGTGCCCTCATTTCTGGGATAGACACCCTGAAGAAAGGGAGTATCTTGTGTCCATCCCTTGGCCTGAAATATTTTCTATTGTAAAGCAGCTTGAGGTAAACATGAAAGATGTGATTTATTTAATTAAAAAAAAAAAAGATTGAGGTGCAGACAACACAGTTCCAAAGCTGAGAAAAACAGGTGAACAGGGATGAAAGGAAAACTAGAGCTATCGTTTCTTGGACTACCTTCTGCCAGCCAAACAGCTGGCTGTCCCTCCCTGCTTTGGAGATCCTCTTATCCCTCTAACCCCACCTGATCTCCCCAAGAACGAGCCAGCTGTGTGCTGGCCTGGTACCTGGCTAAGCCTTACATGCTAGAGGGCTGATGGCAAATCACTAGAGTTTTCCATATGAACCTTATAAATGTATATGGGGTGTAACCATGATCAATGCACCTTGCATGCTATGTAGTTTCACTTGAGACCAGCAATGATGGTAGTCCGTCACTCGGGGTGACGGTCGCTTTGAAGGTAACTTGCGCAACTTAGTCATAGGGAATAGTGTAGCAAAGTGATTAACAAAGCTCATTTGAGTGCCTGTTCTCTGAGGGATGATGGAATGACGAACGCACTGCTTGTCCTGTGCTGGACCTGAGACTTCTGCTAAGCTTCATCTGTAATGTTTCAGCGGAGGTGAATTTCCAGCACTGGTGCAGTAAATAACTCTGCCATGGTAAATTTACTGAACCATTTAGTGAGGGTTGCTGACTGCTAGGAGACTGGTCTTTCTCCCCAGTCTGCTACTTTCAGGGAAGTGAAATTATTGTTCCAGAAGCTAATGGTTTATTGGTGTTCATCTTGAGATGCTTAAAATCTCCTTCAGTCTTTGATATGATTATCTTTGTGTAAACACAGTAAGTCTTGGAGATAAAATGGGGAACTTCAGAAAAGCTGTTAACTGCATGAATAAATTCTGAATTTAAAATTAGTAACACTTCTGTCTTGTGAATACATAGACATGTAAAGTTCATTTTGTACTTCCCCCTCCCCTTCTGTGTCCATCTTTGTCTTTTAACAAAGTTTCTTTTTTTCTTCTCAGCATAATCAGTAAGACTGGCTTTTTCTTTTCCCTGTGTGTAAGTCTATTGAATGGCTGATGAGGAAAAGGTGTTTAGACTGTGTCCTGAGGCTGGTTTCTGCATGGCCGGGTCATTCTGCAGTGAGTTCCCCAAGCGACTTTAAATGCAGAGTTCCTTTGGTCTACATCTAGACACTGAGAACTAGTGAGAAATATCAACTCCTTCTGTTTTCCTACTGGGCAAGATTTAAGTCTAAGACGAGCCAGCAAAGAGTTTAGTGACATTCCTTCTTTTGGCAGGATTTTGATGGGAGTTGCTTGCGGGGATGGTGAAGTAGCAGCTAGTAGCTCTGGGAACCTTGTTGTAATACTGAGAGCCCTACTCTGTCCTGCGAAGGGTGACATGCCTTCTTCCTCTGCAGGTACCCAGATAATTGGAAGATATTGTTTATTGCCAAAGATAGCTGCCAAAGTCCTTCAGGTGTGTGTTTTACTTGTTCTTAATAAAGTGGAGAGAGGTGCTACCTTTTCAGTCAAGGTGCTACAGTTGTCCTAGAACTTGGGTGCCATACCTGAGTGGAGATGAGGGACATCTCTTTCAAAAAGAGTAGGATGCAAGAATTTATTAAGTTTCATGTTTTACTCATTTACAGGAGTTCTGTAGCCATTAATAAACTAGTAAGAAAGGTCAATTGATGCATTTCTTTTTCACTCTTTCAAAGACACCATTTCCTTTCCCCTACCACAGCCCTCCTTTCAGTGGTCTTGAACAGAACAAACTGAAGAGATGAATTTTTTCTTCCCTTGGTCTTTCTGCTGTTCAAGAACATATGGGACCCAAATCCTGTTAACAGGAAAAAAGATTTTTTTAATGGACTTTATAATTAAGGTGGCATATTGCTCTGTTGGAGTGTTGTAGGTGGCATGTGTAGTAAGCCTAAAATAAGGAGTCTCTTTCTTTAGTTGCCTTTAGTTGCTGGGATCTCCTTTGTTGGCTAGACACATCGCTTGGGAGATACCATCCAGAGCCTTCTCCACAGCTGTCTGGGTGCCAGTCCCTGCTCTCACACTGTTATTTAAGGGCTGGTTAGGAGGATCCCCATGCACATGAAGCTGGGCAGGGAGCAGACCCCAGGAGTGTTCATGCATTGGCTGAAAATCCAGGCCACTGGGTTACGTTTGAGATCCTTCTTGCATGTCTTCTTCCAACGTACTAGTGGTGCACCTCCTTTGTGTGGAATAAGCCATTTTTGGTTGATATCGCCTCTTCTGGGAGGTGGGAGAGGGAAATTTAGACCCAGTCTCTCCCTATTCCAGCAAACAAAAAAAGCCCCAAACTGAACAAATCTTTCATGCCTGAAGGCAAGTATTCTGCCTCTTACACCATGTTAAAGCAGACCCTTGGTATTCCCTTAGAAAGAAGCTATAGCTGCATTTTGCGAGGATACTGTGCTTGTAAAACAAGCTTGCTTTCCGGATCAGGCCATGCAGGGGCTGGAAACCAGGCAAAGTGGTGCCTGAACTGTAGTTGATGCGGGCAGGAGCTGTGTCTCTGGTGGCTGAGGGAGGAAATGTGATGGGAAGGAACATCCTGCAGAGCTGGAGGTGCCCAAGGAATTTTCAGGCCAAAGGAGGCGTTACTTAATGAATACATAAACTCCCAATCAGTGAGCACCCAACCCTGCAAGTGCCAAAAGCCAGATTTTTCATATATATAGAAGGAAAATCCTGTGGTGCTGTATCCACTTTTGGATATGGGTTTAAAGTTTTTCAAAGACCAGAGAGCTCAGCAGTGTTACTTTTCCATTAAATCCATTTTGTAAGAGCCTGAATAATACCAGCCTTGCTGACGATAAGTTTGTGAAAGCAGTTCACATGCAAGTGTTGCCTCTGTGCATGTGCTGCCTCTGGGAAGATGATGGATTCTGTAATTCATGTCAAGAGATCTGTGCGTCATTCTGCAAACAGAGATGATGCTTCAGATCAAATCAATAGATCGCTCCTGAGGAGGAAACCTTCCAAGGAGGGGAGGATACCCTCTGCATTTTAAAAACAAGCATTATAGCTAATACTGCTATACAAGTACTTACTGACAGCGTACTGATAAGGGCCTCTAATTTTAGAAACTTCCGTAGCTTTGCAGATGCTCTTTAGACCATTTCTGAGATTGGTGAGTATCTTTTACATATGGAGAGCTGGAACATAGTAGCGCAAGGTGCTCCCCAAGGAGGGGAACAAGGAAGTGTATGCCTAAGTGATGACAGAAATCTCCCTTCAGACTACACCAACAAACAAAAGGCCTGCCCTTAACCTCTTGCTATTCAGGCAGCTTCTGCATCTACACATAATGCAGATTTAGCCAAACCAGAGAATGGGTGAATGAGGAAGATATAAGCACCTTGTCAAAAAATAACTTGGCTGCTTACCTTCAGATTTAATCTTTCTCGACTCTTTCTTCTTTCCATCTCTAAACCAAGAGCACCGATCATCTAAATGAGTCTTTACTTATACTGCTTCTCTCAATCTTGATGCATCTTAATTTTAATTATGTTCTGTGGACTAAACAATATATTGTCAGTCTTAATGGTTCTGCACCTAAAGATCGTCTGTCCTTAAATATATACCAGAATGACTTTAGGAAGAATGTTGTTTTCCTTTGGCAGCAGTCTGGAGATGCCCGTGTGCTTGATAAGCTTTATAGTGCTGCCCAGTACCATACTACAAGCATCTTAAGATAGCTGAATAAATGCAGATTGATTCCAGTCTTTCAACATAGGAGAAAATCAGACCAGGAGGAAAAAGTACTAGTGAGAACAGGGCCTGCCACTGCCTTAAGGGCATTGGTGGGACGGAGGTCTTATAGAGGCTGGAGGCTTCTCTCTTCTTAGAGCTGGAGGAAAAAGAGATGGGGAAAAATATGCTCTAAGTAAAGTCTCTCTGGCTCTGAAAAAAAATGAGGGCATTCTGCTTGTAATCTTCTCCTCGCCCGCCCAATCCTTTCTTTTTAAAACTCTAACTCTTAGCTGGGCTGGGGGGGGGGTCACTTTACACAAAGCTTACGCTTCCCCCGTGGCTTATTTGAGCCCAAGTGATGGGGCCTGACCAAGTTGCATCTCGCATCTTCAGAGCCAGGTTGGCATCGCTGGCTTTTAGGATTTGCTCTGTCCTTCTGTCTCACGCTGGGCTAATTTAGCCTCATCTTGGTAAATAAGAAAAAGGCCCTTATTCAACAGATTTGAGCTGGAGTGACTGCAGCTGTCGTCTGGCCTGTGCGCAAACCAATTTTGTTCATTCCCTCGCCTGGCAGGAAGCCTGCACCAGAATTGTGTCGGGACTAATCAGCATTAAACTGATGTCAGGAGGGCTGCGCCAGGCTGCCCTGTAGCAAGGCAAGAGCAACAAGGCTGTTCAGGAGGGATTAGTGTAAGTCCTGCCTGGGATGCAGCTGTGCAAGGGAAGGCACTGAAACTGTACGGAATATTTTTCTTGGGCCTTCTTGTTGTGAAAGTCCCTAGCCAACTGCCAAAAAAAGTGGCTTCACAGTGAGAAATCGGCATGATTTGCTGTATGTGTCCATAAATATGAAAGCCAGGAGAAGGTGCAGTGTCCATGGAGCTGTAATATCCAGGAGATGCAGGTGGTGCCTTTGAGCATGCTGGGCTTTCCTCTCAAGGCAGGGGGGAATGAATAAGTTCAGTGTGTGGTCTCCAGCCAAAAGATGATGCTAGTGATGCTGCTGCTAGTCATATATTATACAGTAATAGATGTGTTAGTACTAAACAATATGAAGGCTCGGAGGTGGAAATATTTCTGAGAGAAGACCTGAGGTTTGGCAAGGGATGATTCATAGCTCTAATGCCTCACAGTCTCCGTTTTCCTGCCTGGTATTCACGCTGCAGGTTCAAGAGTGCCTCCTGGTTTGCACTGAAAGCATTAAATCAGAGAGATCCCAACTTAGGCTTTTTGCTTCAAAGACGTTGAAATGTTGATGTCTGTCTTTGCTCTCCCCGCCTTGCAGCTCTTGAATTGTCTTTGCAGTTTCTCATCTTGAAATTTTATTTTTGTATCACTCCTGAGCACCATGATTTAGCTTTGAAGTCAGCCCTGCTTTGGACCAGGTGACCTCCAGAGGTCCTTTCCGACCTGCTTATTCTGATCCCCTCAACCTTGATCCCCCTGCTTTCACAGGTGCATGTTTTGGATGATCCTACGCCTAAAATTCTCCAGCTTCCTCTCTGACCCTGTTAGGGGTCTGTCTGTTTGTGTATCTGCTCAGCATTAGTCATCCCTTCTCTGACTGTAGCTGTAACAGTTCATTGTATAACCACATAAAATGGATATGCTCTTGTATTATGCACAGTGGGCGCAGCCATGCTCTAAATGCCTTTTCATCCTCCTAAACTTCTAGGTAGATCTGTGTCTGCCTAAATTTACACATCAAAACTGTTTTCTCGTACAAAGCTAAGCCCAAATGAACTTTTGAACCGTGTCCCTGCCACATGTTAAGCGTGTTTTCGTTGTTTAGGAAGCTCATTTAGGGGAAGCAAGCAGACCTTCTGGTCTAAGATGCCACAATTAATTCTAAGCTATGCAACATAAGAAATCCTCCTTCTTAAGGAAAAATCATTAGCAACAAGCCTGTCTGAGATGAGTGAACAGAGACCCAGGAACAGAGCAGCTTTCTGAATGCTCTCATCACTAGAAAAATCCATCATGCGTTGGTGAAGAAGGGACCAAAGCACAGCCTTGCCCTGTGCTTGCTCATACGTGAGATAGGTCTGCTGGGGATCTTGGTGGGACTCCGGCTGCTTTGGGCATGAGGGTGTGACAAGATACAGCGCTGTGTTACCAAAGCTCATGTAAAGCCTGACCACCCTCTCCGCCGAGGTCTCCTCGCGCGGTGTCTGATGGCATGGAGCATTTGGTGGACGTGAGGTTACTAATGAGGCAGAAGAGTATCGGCTACCAGCAGTGCTTTCTGAAACACCGCTTTCCTAAAGGGAGGTGAAATGGTTTGGGGGATACTCTTAAGCGGGAGTAAAAGGTTAAAAAACCGAAACAAACCAAAATACCCCTAATTTTTTAAAAACTTGGTTTCCAGCTAGGCACTAACACAAATGGATGGGCTTTCAAAGGAGCCTCCAGTGCACATTCTTGAATGGTCACTGAAATGGTTGGTCCCCACATGTGTGTGTGGAAAATATATATGAACCTCTCCAACTCTGGCATCTCCAATTTTTTTTTTTTTTTGGTGGTGGTGGTGTTTTGGGTTTTCTTTTGCCAGTCCTGGGTGAGAGAAACCTGGCTGGTGTGGGAGCTCTGCCCCCACTGCAGGCGGGGAGGGCTGCGGAGAATCTGGTCCCTCATTGCTCTCACCTCCCGCACCACAAGGCAAACGGGACTGTTCCATGCAGAGCATGTCTCCTCTCAGGTTTCTCCTTTTCCTTTTTCCTAGTCATCTTCTAGCAACATCTTACCTGCCATGTTCACGCTAATGATAGGTCTCATTCTTTCCCTGACAAAAGTGATTGAAAATAGTTGTTTAAAAGAGGGAAGACCAGTAACAGAAACTAGATTTGCTGTAACCCAAACCCCTTTTATCTTCTATCCTTAAAGACTGGTATTTTTTTCCTAAACAAATTACCACTTTTTCAGACTCTCTATTAGTCTCTGGATCTTCGGAAGTGACTTTCCCAAATGCAGTGTTACACTTGGATTCTGGGAGCCTATTTTTCATATTTAATCATATGCAGTGTGCTCTGCTTGACAGCCAGTAGCTTCAGGCTGTTACCCTGAAATTGCCACCTCTTGCCATTTCTAATGCAAGAGGTTGTTCTTTTTAATTTAAGGCATTTGACGAGTTTGAGCCCCCTCCCTGTGGGAGCGCAGATGGCAGCTAAAGGGATGCTGGAACGATTTCACTCCTACCTTGGTGATGACAAACCAGGTTTCAGGAGAGAGCGGCAAGACTGTCTCTGCAGTTTGAACAGATCCCGTGTCCCTGACAAACATGGAAGGGATTTGATGCTCCCTGTGATAGCTAGTGCTGTGGTCTGAGGACCTACCTGCTCACCCATTCTCTACTGCTTGATCGTTATGCCCAGGGCTCCCTTCCTGTCCAGATCTCAGTTTCTTGATTTCTAATGCTCTTACGGAGCTTGCACATGTAATGTTAAACCAATCTCTTCACACACACACACACACACACACACACACCCCCCAAAACTCCAAATGTCATGATTGTTTACTAAAAGGGGATTTTTGCATTTGGTGACCTTTTTGAAATTGTGAGAAGATGGGAGAGGAAACAACAGGTAGCATTTTTAAGACAGGAAAAGGTCTACCTTATAGACCAGAGAGGCACCTTGATGTTCTAGATAGAGTTGAGGCTGTAAAGGAAGCACTAGATGAAACAAGGCTGAAATCCTGTTGAGCCTGTCTGCATCATGTCCCAGCGGGAAACACCCTTTTTCACGGTGCAGGTTACCCTGCAGCAACTCCTGAGCTGGTCCTGGAGGAACTAGAGCAGCCTGCAGTGCGTTGCTGCCTCTTCTGCCTCAGGGCATCCTGTAAGAAGCGCAGAGCTGCTCTGGTTGTCAGGGAATTAATTACTCATCTTTGAGGAGAAGGGCTCTTCAGGAAAATTCAACCTGCTGCAGCTCCTTTCCCCATCTTAAGGACCATGTGTGGGTTTCAAGTTTTATATGAGTACAGCTTGCATAGACCAGGGGTTTAAAGAAAGGGACAGCTTGGACTTGCAATGTCCAGAGGTGCAGCAACTTCCAAATTTGTGATCTGACTTGGGAGTTTTGGGTTCTGAATAATACTGGGGGAAAAAGCTGCTTAAAATGTTATAATATTATAAAAAATACACACATGCATGTTTATGCTTCATGCTGTAGTACATGACTATTGTATTGCCCAGCTTTCCTGTACTCTTTGTGAGCTAGATGGGCTGGTGCTTAGAAGTTCATTTTGTAGATGTGCAGCTTGTTTTTTTCGGTTTTTGAGACATTGTGGTTTTTGTTGGACTTTGAATGTATTCCCTTGTTCTGGGTAGCAGTGCCAGCATGTGCAGTCCTCATTCCTCCTGCTCTCCTTCACCTACTATTTCCCACTCTCCTACAGTTTTTGTACAGATGTGATGAACTGGGTGGAAAGACAAATCCAGCTGTGGGGTGGAAAGCAGCACTTTCCCCTCTGTTCTTCATCCCTCCATCCCTCTCCCAGGTATCCTTCAGCTGGCTGAGCTCACCCGTGCGGTTCCCCGTTGGAAATGCCTGAGCTGGTGAACCAAAAGCTTGGATGCAGGGCTGGAAATAAGGAGAGGCGAGAGGAGAAGCCGGGAGCTGCTTGCACTGCCTGATGAATCGCTGCCGCTGCTGGGTGTCTGCGGCTTCACGGAGCACCTGCCCCGTGGGCTGCCAGCCTGCGGCTCGTCAAAGGCCGTGCGGCAGACGAGCAGCAATGACCAAGTTACAACCTGGGAATTGTGTGGGGCTCAGGTGACACAGGCTTGATGTTAAGAAATAATTCATTGCAGCTTTTTTCTAGGGTAGCCGCTGAGGTTAAAGCTGCAAAGGAACTTATGCAATTTTCTACACCCTCCACCCCCCACCCCCCTTTCTGATAATTGCAGGTGTAGATTGTTCTTAGAAGCCACTGTGGAAGGTTTCTGTTGGGTACCTTTGAAAAACTTTGTGTTATTTTGTGATTGGAAAACACTTCTACTGTAGCTCGCTTACTGAACTACGATTACATAGGATATGATCTTTCTCAAAAGAGCACAATTTCCAAAATATTAAGTAAAAGAAAGGTTAAGGAAAGGGAAAAGCTGACCTGTCAGGACAGAACATGTATTGAAATAAGTGCTTTTGCTTCTACAGGTTGACACAAGGTTGTGATTAAATGCATTTTCAAAGCAAAAACTAAAAAGGCTTAGGAAACGTAAGTTATTTTAGACAATGTTGATTGCATGGCTTCTTCGACATGCCCTGACAGTTCAGGGAGATGAAGCAATGTTGTCATTTGCCTAAGAAAGTGCAAACCTCTGTCAGAGAATCCACCTGGGTGACTATTGCAGAGTCATGTGGGTCCGTGTGTGATCATTTGGGTTGGGTGACTGTACTTTGATCTAAACATGAGAAGGAGCTGTACCCATATAGGGCTCGGGTTTTGCTGCCATTAAGTCAGCTGCTCAAGATCTACCCCTGCAGACTGCATCAAAATCCATCATCTCTTTAGACATGGAAGAAGCGATGGAGAGGTGGGAAGGTGATGTGGGATAGTGCTGTTGCAGGATCATTACAAGGGCATCCTCCACCCTTGCTGCAAAGTGGAAAGTGTTGCTGACCTGAATGAAACAGGGCTCAGCGCTAACCTGCTTTGTTGGAAAGCACCAGTATAAGAAAAGGAGCAGGAAAGGTGCGGGAGATACCTGGATAAACACACCAAAGAGTTCAGATCTTTGGGGTAGGTGGCAAAAGGATGTTTCTTTGGGAAAGGATTAATTTGGGAAGGGCTTAACCAAAAGCACCACCGTAACTGGTACCGCACTAATTTTATAGCAGATTTAAAATACCTGGTTCCTGAGGGTGTTTATAAATTGATACTCTGATGCTACAAAATACAGATTCAGGTTGAAGTTTTGTATTTCTGTATTAAATAAGTCACATTCAGGCTCTTATATTGGTATAAACACAGAATAAACCTTGCTGAATTCAAAGCCTGGGGTGGAGTCCTACTTTAACAAGCAGCCTTCTTCAGAGGCAAAAGGAGTGTATTTTTGAAGCTTTGTTGTTTTGGCTTATAAATAAGCTTAGCTAGAAGTTTTAATGTTGTGTAATTCTTTCATGACCCTTGAATTTGCAGCTGTAGAATGTATGTGAGTGCTCAGATCCCTTTAATCTGGTGTATATACATACTCTTTTTGATTTCAAAGGGGAATTCTGTTCCCCACATGCACCGCCTGTTCTTGTGACAACTTGGAGACTAGCCCCGTTGGACTGATCCTCTGGATACGTGTGAAGCCCTTGAAATATTCATTATGGTCTGTGGTAGTCTGATATCGGTGAATCATCTTACAGTCCTTTATCAAGCTGAAAAAAATACCTTCTTGTAATAAAACTGCAGGCTTTAGTTAAGCAAATATCCAGTAATAGTTGTGCTCAGCTACCCTCTGCTTAGCTTATTGCTAACAGCTGTGTAACTGCTGAGATCTGCATCATTTATTGTCACAAATATTTATAGTTTGGGTGTTTCCTCCTGTGTGTGCTTCCTATGTAAGTATCAAAAAAAAATGTGTTTCCTTAATGTAAATATTTAATCCAACACACACAGACCTGTTAACCTTTGCATCGAGGAGGTACCCATCAGGGATGCTCTCGGTGTATTTGCATGTTGCAGAATAAATCACCAGAAACCTGTCAAACCCCGAAGAGATATGCAAATGCCTGCGTCTCTTTAATCTGGCATGTGTGTATCCTGTCTGATTTGAGATGGGAATTCTAATCCTGTGGGAGCGATGCAGGAACTCCTGATGCTACCGCAGCGCTGCGAGGAATTACGAGCCAGCTGGTGTCCAGGTTTGAGGACCGTCTCTATTGTTGCTCAGGCCATTTTGTGATGCTGGGAAGAGCCCCAGGTGCAGGGGGCAGCTTTTGAATCTGTAACAGAGCGTTCCTGCCAGTCCCCTCTCTTTGGGAGAGAGGGAGCACGCACATATAGATGGTTGTGAATATATTATACATGTGCTCTCTTACATAGAATAATGCTCTTTAGTTGGTAGGCTTATGTTTTGTAGGGAATGTGGGTGGGGGGACTATTGAAACCCTTCGTTAAAGCACCATAAACGATAATCTCCTGTCTTGATTTGAAAGAATAACAACTTCTTTCTCCATGCAAAATGCTTATGCTCTTGTTTTCTGTAATTGGGTGCTCAATGTCCCACATTGTCACACCAAGACACCATCGTTTTCAGAGTCGTGTTGCTATACCCAGACATTTTGCTAATTCTGTTTCCTTTTGCATGCACTTTCCTCTCTTTATTAGACCTCCCAGACCTTAGTACGCTCACAGAGACTGTAGGTACTACAGCATGTTCAGCTGTGATGCAGCCCGTGCCTAATCTAGCCTTGACCTGCTCAGTATGAAATACTCCGTTTCTAATGTATGCTGGAACAGTTATGGAGGTCTCCAAAACAGCATGGTATGGATTGCTCCATTACATGAAGTATTCTATTTAACTCCACAAAATTCCCCTTTATGCGAAAGGAAAATGTAAAATATGATAACAGAACTCCTGTTGGTTTTGCATGAGATGTGTGCAATGACCAAGAAGGCTCTTGTGTCTGGGGTGGCTCTAAATGGTTTGTTCTGGAATTAGCCTCTCTGTAGTCGGTGACAACTCACACTTATTTAAAAACGAGAGCAGCTATTACGTGCCCTCTACTTATGTATTCTTAATGTGCCAATCAACCTGGAATCCAGGCACTACAAGATTAGTGGATTAGTGGTAGAGAGGAACCATTTGCTTAAATACCAGGTAATTTTAGGGTTATTTAGATCTCTGTTCTCTGCTGCTTCCATCTCTACTAGCAGGGCACTAAAATAGCAGGCAAAATATGCACTTGGGGTGAAAGTGGACTTCAATTTCTTACTCATCTTTTTGTGCATCTCTCCAGTTCCTCTTTCAGAGTCCCACCAGCTCTTTTCAACCCTGTTTCAGGCCAGGAAATGTGCCTTGTTCCTTTTTGTGGCTTTCTACGGTCTTTTTATCTTTAGGGTCTAAAAACATCCCAGAAACGTTTATTGTTTTTACATGGGTATCTACTGCTCCACAGAGGGCTTTTTACTGGAGTGGCAGTGGAAATTTGAGGGGAGAAGGAGTAAGACAGTGGTTTTCATTGCTGGGCTTTGGCAAAGGAGATACTTTTAAGATACTGACCCTTTTTGCCTGGTTTGTGGGATGTCACCTGTGTTCTTTAAGAGATCTTTTTGATGACAGTGGAAGGTGTATCCTGGGGTTTAAGGCTGGGTTGTTGGGAGAGCAGGCAACCCCAAAATACACTGGAGATTAAACTTGATAGAAGCCTTGAAGTGGTATTTTTGGGGTGCACGAAGGTTAGGAATGCACCTGCACAATCGCCTCCATTTTCAGATGTCTGTGGGAACAAGTGGGACAAGGGAAGAAAGGGTCTGAGGTGCAAGGGCATTTGCAAGCTGAAACCAGAGACAATTATTTTTATGGCCTTCTCAATGGAGATCCACCTTTACAAAGATGCTTTGGCACCTAGTAGTCCTCAGGGCGTTAAGGGAAGCCAAAGGATTTTGTTTCTGGGCTCCCCTTTGTAGGGATCTAAACTAAATCTAGAGGCATGGTAGAAACACTGCTGTGCTTTCAGTTTTCCATCTGGAATCTAGTTTGGATCCAGAAATTAGTATTGGTCCACGCCTTTGGATTTGAGTCCTGATACTTTACTGTGGCATGGTGATTGAGTCCTGGTTTCAGCTTTCTGTATTTTCAGTAGACTTGGAAACTGGCCACAAAACAGTCAGCAGTGATAAAGCACAAATCCGGTTGTTTATGCTTTGTCTGAAATGTATAGAGCTCTGTTGCAATGAAAAAAACTAAAGCTGTATCTAACTAGTCATGGTTTACTTAAAGTTTACTTAAGCGTAGAGAATATTTTTCATGTGGCTTAGATGTGCAATTACTGTGCACTGATAGCTTCTTAATGATCCCTTCTGTAAACTCACTGGCAGCAGCCTGATCTTCAAACAGTTTCTAAATGCAGGTGGTGTTGACCAAGACATGTAGGTTCTTGCAAAGATGTTCGTGGCAGAAGAGGTATTTTAACTGAATAGTTACAAGAACTGATCTTTCTTTCAATATGATGATATTTTTGCCTCTTAACAATGTTCTAACATTTTTAGTTGACAAAATTCCATTGTTGTTTTTTTCAAGAGCTAATCAGAACTGCATCATCCAGCATGTTGTATAAATGTCTTGTTCCTTCAGTGGCATGTTTGCCCACAGTAGAAGCATTTGCAGCAATATGCTATCTCCAATTATTGTAGTACACCTGGGTTGAAGCATCTGAGAGCAATCTCCAAAATGAAATGGTTTCTCGGGTAGCTTTTAAGTGGAAATATCAGCTCAAAGGACCAATATGGCTGTGT
>NW_008825614.1:11511712-11522912 GCF_000699105.1 Pygoscelis adeliae | reverse complement strand
GCTCACCACTATTCTCCATCTGGGAGCTTTGGTAACTTCAAACCTTGCCTGCAGGTGCTTGTGACTTTTCAGTGTGTGGAAAGTTTTTGTCTTTTCTTTTCTAAAAGGGTTCAGTTGTTGAAAACTGCCAGAAGACCGGCTCTTGGAGACTGTCATAAGGACAATTAATTGTTGGCAGCAGCGTAAACAGCAGTTTCTCAAAAACCCCTAAACTAAATCGGTTTGTGCTACACAAGGGAGTGTTCTACTTCATGCCAATGAAAGAGCTTTCCTGACTACAAGAAGCAAAGTTCTTTCTTTGCTGGACCCCCCTTCCCATCAAAACCACATACATCTAAGTTTTCATAAAGCTTAGCAGCTGCAGCTTTGACAGGCAAGCATTGCCTTGCTGTAACCCTTTGCTTGTAAAGGGTATGCAAAAAAGGTAACTCAGTACCGTGAGGAGCTAACTCTGGGTCCACGCTCTTTAAATCCACCTCTTGCCCCACTGATAAAACCAGTTGTCTAAACCTTGCAGGTGTGGGCCAGCTCTTCAGGGAGTGTGAAAAGGTTGTCCCTGCCCAGGCTGTTTTAAGTTGTCAGCTTGAGTGCCACTGTTGGGTTATGATTGTGCTGTTTGAAGAAGAAAAATCTTCAGAAACTGGGAATGGCTTCCTTCTGAAGAGTGCTGATGGATGTAGAAGACAGAGTTTTGCAGGCTGGGTTCTGCGTGGCCAATAAAAACAGTCACGAGTACTTTGTATCCTCTTTGTGGCTCAGCACATCAAGGGACAGCCCTTGGGGACATCAGAAAGCAAGGGCTTCCTTTAAACCAGAAGAGTCTATTGCCCAGCGTAACAGTGCTAAGTCCAGGGAACCGAGGCTTCAAGCTTGTGTGAGACGGGCAAAAAGGAAGTCGCCAAAAAGCAAAATCCCAAATCAGGCATAGCTGACTATTCGAGCTGCTGGACGGGCATCTTCATGCTCTGTTTATGTCAAAGTTGATTAGTCGGGAAAATGGTCCAGGCCAAATTAAGCTGCTTTCTTTTCTTGTACTGATTTGCAAACCGAGCTTAATTACGGTGGCAGAAGGTGATATCAGTGAATTTATTCACACTCTGCTGTTGTGTAAACGCAGCTTTGGTGAAACTGCTTCTAACTTCAAGTAACAAAACACCTGAAACTTGCCATCCTGATGAGTCAAGGGGGACTAATAGCGCTGCATGATATTACGTGCATTGCGGAGTGGTTTAAAAAAATCTGTCTCAATACAGGCCAGTTTAAAAGATAACTGAATGTACTGTAATTATAAAAATAAAGAATGAAAATAAAGCTGCTTGTTCTTGTACTAAAAAAGCCCCAAAGCAAAAGTTACTGAAGAATTGCCCTTTCTTTCCTGCATTCTTGCACACAAACCTGAACAGTAATGGTACAAGGATTTTTAGGATGACACGTTCTGGTTGTTCGTGGGGTTTTTTTTTCTTCCCTTTTCTCATCTCCAGAAATACCGACTGTAATAAAGCAGATCTTAAGACAAGACTCTTGTGTTACCTCTGTCCTAGGGGAGTAGAGGAGAAAACCTGCTTTAAGATTCATTTGAATTGAAAATGATGTTTGTGTGTTTCCAAAACCAGCCTGAGAATGTGGCATCATGTTTTAACACAGAAATCGGGTACATTTGAACTTGATCTTGCCCTTGTAAATGAGTAGAAAGCGCAAGTGTGAAATGAGTCCTGTGCAAAAGGCGCGACTGGGTACCTCACTCTGCATTCAGTCCACGGAGGGAGGTGAACATGTGAAACGGGTGTTGCACTGAGCAGGAAACCGTCCAAGCTTTACAGAGGATGTGATGGCATCTGAAAATGCTTATTCCTCCTTGGTGGTTCAGCCCAAGCCTGCAGGCAGGTGCCTCTTGCTCCAAAGCCAGGGATCCCCTCGCCGTACGGGCTTTGGCATCCTGCTGTGTTTAAGGACCTGAGCTGGTCTCTCACTCTTGCTTGAACATTTTTTTGCTCTGCCATCATTAATGTTCTTCTGGGAACTGAGAGATGGATTTCAGACCCTTTGGTTTCTTATGGTTACGTATATTACTCACTTGCTATGTTACTAACTGAAAGGTTAGCAGGCAATTTAAGAATAATGATGTATAAAACTTAAATTGAAATGAACTTTTAATTATTGCTCAAATTGTTTTCTCTATTAGTAAAAATGCTCCTTTATTCCATATCAAGCATTCAAAATGAACAGCAGATTTGAATATAAAAATGCAGTAAAAAAAGAAAATATGCCACTTGCTGTATGTAAATAGGCTAGACCAAGGACCTCTGGGGTGTGCTCTCTGCATACTGCCCCGCAGCGGATCAGGAGCCCGGGCGCCCATGCTTGGAAAGGCAGTGTGGCAGCACGACCAGAATGAGTGAATTCCACACACCTTGATTTCTAGAGAAAATAAAGGCCTGAGGTGTAAATAATTCCCTATATCTATAAGTACAGGTCCAGTTTTATACCCGCTCCACTGTTTCCTCCTAATCCGTTCCAGCCTTTGGGGACAGACCCCAAGGTAATCGTGCAGGAGTACCGTGCCACCGGTACCTGTTTATTAAACTCCCACCACCACCACACTGCAAAAAATCACCCAAACTGACATAATTTAATCTATGACTTTTCGGATTTGACAAGACTATGATGCAATTTTGTGCGAAAGGGATGGCGTAATTCATACTTGTTTGCTGGTATAGTGGGGTGTTTGTGGTCTGTTGGCAGCTGGGACTGGGGCTATTTTAAGAAGCTGACAGTGTTGGTGCTGTATAATGTTACTCTGTAGGCAGAGAGCAAGTATTTTAATCAAGGTCAAAAGGAAGGGATGATGGCAAACTAAACTGCTCATGTTAGTTTTTAGCCTTTTTCTTTTTCTCTTTATTTAGACTTGTGCAATAACACTTAGGTGAAAAAATCTTTTTAAAAGGATTGTTGAAGTACTGAGCCTTTTCTAAGTGTAATTAGTTTGTGGCAATAGTCATATTCCATTACATTGTGTTTGTATAAAGAATTAGGCTGTACAACAGTGTTCGTAGCTCTGTATTTGTATCGCTGGTGTCAATGATTTTCTGCGATTAGATGACTTCTGCAGGAGTTTACTTAACTTCTGTGACTGTTTGGCCATAGGATTGATGATGCTAAACGGTCAAAATACTGAAACGGGTAGCAAAACCAGAACCGGTCCTGGCACATCGGGCTATGCATCCCTTCACCAGCTGTTACGTCTTTCCTTTTTGCTTTTCCTATTGTAGAGGTGGTGGCTAAGTCTGTGGAAGCTCGGTGCCAAATTCCCTTTGAATGATAAAGTTGTAAAGGACTTTTGGGGAGAGCTGTGAGGGCAGCCTGGCAGAGAGGCTTGTAAAGGCACTGTGGGTGTGGGGCAGTCGCCAGCTTTAGCTCATTGCTGTTAACCGGGAGAGCTTGGAGTCCTGATTGTGGCAGAGATTATGCTCTTCTGGACCAAGATATTAAATGAATGCTCTGACAATGTGTTCCCAGAAAATCAGCAGGCAATCATTTGTTTTGTTTCCTTTAATTTAAATATTTATGCAACTTTTTAGTTCAAACAGCTCAAAAGTAGAATGAAATAGCTTAAGACACCTGGAGTAGAAAAACATTGACCTGCAGACTTGAATATGGGTTACCTACAAGTGCCTCCTAAAGAAACGAGAAAATTATCCTAAAATACAAATTCACATCTAAAAATCTTTATTGAAAGAGCTCCTGTGCCCTCTGCCAAAGGGCTGCCTTCCCAGAAAATACAGCCTTGGCAGAATTATCTGGATCCTCTGAACTGGTGCCTGGATTAACAGCTCAAGTAGGAGGCCACGGTGGAAATACTCTGAATTTACACATAGAAACTGAATGACCAGAGAGGTCAATGGTATTGCAGCTTTAATATACATTCCGGGTTTATAAAAATAGATTTAACTTGAGGAGGATTGCGTAATGCCTTTGCATAGCATGCGAATGGGACTTTTTTGACGAAGGAATGCCATGGTGTTTGTGAAAACATTTTTGTTTTTCTGCAGGAGATGAGCAAACCAGTTGGAAGACACCCTAATTAGACCTGCCAGCAGGAAGCTCTTCCATTACCAGTGCCTATTGGGGTAGCTGTTACTGGAAGAGATTAGAATTGTTCATCCAAGTTATAAACATAGCTTATTTATTCAAATCTTTGTCTAAAAACACCCTGTTATGAGACAGAAATTATGAACAGAACTATTGGGTAACTTCAGAAAGTCCTGAAAATGGCATGCAGTACAGCACTGAAGGTGTAACAACATGGCTAACAGTATTATACTAAAGAAGACCTCTTGGGTTTAGTCAACACCAGTTAAAGAACTGTTGGTTTTCCCCCCTGAGTTTCACAGGCTCTGGAACGGCTCAATATATGAACAAAGCTGTCTTTCATAATAGGGAAGCTGTACAGCAGCATGCTGTTTGAAGTACTGAGAATTTAATCTTGTTACTAATTTTGACAAGTATTTCTACAATGTCTGTCAATGCATTTGACACCTTTATAGTAATACAGTCGTGGAGGGTTTTATTTATCACATGGATTTACCCTTCGACAGTAGTGGGGGGAAGAGAGGTTGCAAGGGGGAGTGTTTTAATGTCTGCTTCACATTTTTCCCTTCCCCAGTACATATGTATATCTTTTCATTTTGTTCATACTTGCTTTTTTTATCTCTGTTTGTTATGTTGTGTAGTCTTGTACAAATGGCTAGAAGCAGATCTCCATGGCAAGAGCTCAGATACTGCAGACAAAACCTCAGGTAAAGAGGCATCAAGGACAAAACAATCACCAGGCCCTCTCTCTCTCTTTATTTTCTGTCTTCCAACTCCCCTTGAATCAAATTAAGGGTCAGAATTTAAAAATAAAACCAAAAATCCTCAACTTTTTCATTCTTTCACCAAATTTAAATCAATAGCTGATAAATTTTAGTCTTTTTCTTGAAGCTCTCTTGGCAGATGTGCTTCCTCTCTCCAGTGAAATGCCACTAGTGGTATCAGGTATATTGGTGGATATACAAATTGCTAGATCTTACTGTGCTTGGTAAAGACTGAACAGTATCTTGCGTGAGGCTGTATTAGAGGATACTTACCAAGAAATCCGACTGGGCTTAGTTATGTAGATTTGTGGACAAAGGGTACTGGAAGGTCCAGCTCCACCAGTTTCTGCTACAGAGACCCAAAGGTTCCTGACACCTCAAGGAAGCATGTTTTGCAGTCTAGATTTAAAGAGCAATATTAGTGAGGTCCACGCAGACACCCCAGAAAAAAGCCAAATCATGTAGATGTATTGATAGGGTACACAACCCCCTATGGCTTCGTGCTTAAATATGATCCATCAATTCCTGTACATGTTGACATGCAAGAGGTAGGTTAGACCCTGCTCTCACCCCTCCTGCCCCCCAAAAAAGCCACCGCCATCTTACAGACAACTCAGACTTCAAAATTTTGGAATGAAAACTGTTTTGTCTGCCTTGTCCCAGTCCTCCCTTTGATATCATTTCCCTCCTCCGCTGTAAGATTATGAGAGTATGTGGTCAGAAATAATGCCTTTGAGTTAATGTCCTTGAACACTGACTAGCCTACCCACTGCCACTTTGGTGTCATGGTGAGGCACAGAAGAAAAGCAGCAGAGCACAATTTCTGCACTACTTAAACTAACCGTCTCCTGAACCTGACAATTAACAGCTTAGTTGCTCCCCAGCCAAGCACTATTCCTGTCCTCACATTGTTTTCTCACTCGCTCATTGTACATCACTTGCTTCTCGTGCAGGGTCGTCCAGTTATCCAATGCTTAACAAAGTTCTGTTTGCGGGGAAAGAACATAGCTGGATGTGCTGAACACTTTTAATTAGAAATAGCTATCAAGGAGGTTGTCACCATGAGGTGCAATACTGTGCATAGTCATGCTCCCAGTACGTTCCTCTAAAGGAATAAAATATATTTTTATTTCTGTGGTCACAAGCATTCTTGTCTACGTTCTGGAGCTTGGAAGGAGCGACAGACAACTTGCATTCCCTGTACCAGAGGGTGTGGGTGGAGGATGCCTCTGCCTATTTAGTATGTATTTTTGTATGCCTCTGTAGCTGTGATGATTAAAACAGATCTGCTTAAACCTTAAGATTGCTAAATTTTTAAATATGATCACTCATATGAAAGCCATCAGGACTGACAACCTCACAACTGTATCTGCATTTCCCTAGTAATTTTATCCTTCATTCAAAACACAGAAGATGCTTCTTTTCTAATTTTGAGAAATCTTTTCATTTTGAAATGAAATTAGCATGGTTTTTCTTGATCTAGCACCCACTTTACCATTTCCTTTTAATTTGAAACTAAAGGTCCCTTTAAAAAGGAGTGCCTTTAAGGGAAAGTGCAAGTTGTTCAAAAGTTACATAGGATGTAGTATCTGATTGAAATGGAACTTGAATCTGACACTTTTTACACAATTTTGAAAAATACTTGAATTATTATTTTTTTTTTAAATATCCTGAAAGCAAAAGGAGTCCATTCAAAACCAAATTTTTAATTTGCCTCTGAGAGGCAGCTTACCCTATGAGATGTGCTGTTTGCATGAAGCAGTACCACGCATCAAATACAATGTTTCTGTGTCTATTCAGAGTACTGTTATCTGGCCATTAATATTTTAGAATATGGATTCAATTTGCATTTGATACTGGCTTCATTTTTAATGTGCCTTGCTAATCCTGTTTGGGAAGTTAGCAAGCAAACACTTAAAAGCATATAGTAGATTTAATGAAAATTCACCGTTTGCCTAGAATAACAGCTAAACAAATTTTATCTGCCACGTGTGACTCAGCAGCTCAGAACTACCAACCCTGAGAGTTGGTAGTATCAGGTACCCTTCGGTCCAGACCCCTTCCCTCATGTTTGCCAAGAAGGTTTTGCTTCCTGTGGTTCTCTTCCAGCTGCTTGTCAGCGTGGAGCTGGCTGTCACGGTCCACGTCTCTCATCTCATTTTGGTGAGAGTCGGGGTGTTTCCTGCTAGTTTGGCTAAACGATGACACTTCACCCTGACATGCGGGCTGCCTTCTGTCGTATCCTTGTACTGTTTCTTTCCTAAATTATGCATCTCCTTTAAAAGCTTACCCTGCCTGGCTTCCCGGGGCAGCTTTGTATGGAGGATGCGATGTTATTCCTTTTGATTGATTTACTCCAGGGTGGTTTCTTGGCTCTTCTCTTTTGTCTCACGATCACTGATTGAGAAAATTGTATTTTCTGTGTATGTGTTTTGCCTTTAATTTCTATTCTTTTTAAAACCACCATAGTAGTAAAATGAAAACCCTGCAGGGACTCTGCAAAGGTAAGTTATTTGTGCCATTTACTTTCTTGGATAAAATGAATCCATGTTGTCAGCCTACTGGAACATTGTTACGCTGGGTTTGGAAAGCTGGATTTCTTAAAGCAAAACTTGTGCTTCATAAACAAAAGTTTTTACACATCTCTTGACACCCAAATGACTGCACGAGTATTTGCAGCAGCGTACAAATTATTGGTCATTTCCAAAAGCTGATTGAAACCCTCAGTTTTTCATGATTACAGTGGTTTATTTGGCAAATAAGCCTTGTTCTTCTCCACTGGTTCCAGATGCTGCCAGAATATTGCCCATCAAATTGGGGGGGTGGTTTATAGGGAAAACGAGACGAAGGATGTTCAATAACAAGAACAGCAAAAAATCAGGGCCTTCCCCACTCTTATATCCCCAGTGATGTAATTTTTGGTCTAACTTGGAAATAAGTACAGCTTTATCTGGTGGGGATAGTTAGTAATTGAGCCACCAAACTAGGAGAGGAGGATATTTTCCTATGGAGAAGCCTTCCAGGATCACTTCCCAAATCTCTCTGAGCAGTCTGACGTGCTTCCAGAGTCTGCTGGTGCCTCTGTAACGCCGAAGGACAGGTTAAAGGCAAGACAGCACCTGGCACCATGCGGCAGCTGCCCTCTCTGCTCCACCACAAGCTTAGACTGTGCTACCAAAACAGATCGGTAAAGCTACCACGTATGTAACGCTCCACTTCAGGACGCACGTGGAAGTTATTTAGGTGAAAGCCGGGTGGTTTGCTGTCCCACTCAATCTAAGGGCACAGAGCCATGTCCCCTGAGATGCCACATGTTGTAGGTGTGCTACAAGTGGGGCTCACCCGAGCATGCCCAGCGCGCAGGGAGCCCGGGTGAAGCCTGCCCCAATTTCTTTGGTGCCTATAAGTGCGCACAAACGTTTGAAACAGTAAATGACATGATTAATGTGCATTGCTGCTGGACTCCCATTTACAGTTTTGTGCTAATACCAGATGATTAATCGATTTAGTTGTTGACTGTCATCACTGCGGGCTATTTTTCAAGCAAAAGGTGTTTTTAAAACACCCGTACAATGTAGATTGGAAAAGCGGCCCCCAAAAAACCCGCGAAGGGCTCCACTGGTGGGTGAACTGCAGAGGTGATGAGTGCCTCTGAACCACACAAATTACCCAATTAACGTCAATCAGTTTTTTGTTGTTATTGGTTTTTGTTTTTTGGTTATGAAAAAGTAAACCTTTAAAGAAATTTGGACTCCCGCAATGACTTTCTGTTAGCAGTGGAGAACTTAATGAAGTCATCCAGATGCTCTTTGGACTTTTAGTAGAAGCAACCAAAGAAGTTTAGCATCAAATAGCTGCCTTTCTGCTAATTCACTGTTGTAAGGTAAAGTATGTCAGATGTGAAGATTGAAGATCTAAATAGGAAATAACCTCATGCATATTTAGTCAATTATGCAAGCACATTAATTACTGTTTGATACTAAGAATTGAAAATGTTGCCAAGTATGTTTAAGTGCGTATCTGGAGAGAGAATTTTTACTGGCTTTGCTTGTTGGGATTTTTATTTTGTGAAACGTCAGAAATCAGTGGATGACACTATATCTTTATCTCTAATGCCTCTTTCAAAGAACTTCTGGGCCAAAATAAGAGGTTATTCTACTGCCATGTTCTGTAATAGAGTAATGGTCTCTGGTTTTGTATACTTCAGTCTGAGCTTTGTAACCGAGCATGGAGAGGATCTTCATAGAGCTTGTGCTCTGGACTGCCATAGCAGCTGGTGGCAAGTCTGGTCCAACTTGGCAGATGTGATGAGCTAATCAGCTAAACCCCAACATGTCTTTTAATTTGATCCAGTTTAGCTGATACCTTCAGTTTTCTTTATTTCTGTGATGCATATGCTTTTGCTGGATTTCTGGTTTGCCTTGAGCAATTCCAGAAGCAGGCTGGATTCCCCTGCCAGAGCTCCTCACATCTTACCACTTGCATTTATCCTGCCCCAGGAAATATGGCTGCAGCATTGCATCATCTTGGACCTTTTCTCCTCTGAAGTACAAAATATCCTTGTAGAAGCTTATTTGCTTTTCTCCCCCATGGTTATCCACCAAAATCAATGAGACAGACATAGTAGTAGAAAATATAATGCTGCAGTGTGTCTAAATAATGTGTTAAAAATGAGCCATTGTATAAAAATACCCGTATCCTTAAAAATCCCAGGGATCTCTTGAGAAGGAAAAGATTTTTAAACCCGTTCTCTGAATGCATTTGAAAGCAAGTGCTGTCAGAAGAGCTGGCTAGCTCTCCTCCACCTGGCTCCCCAGCTCACTCAGCGCAGCAGCTCTTACAACGGGGCGAGGTGCAGTCCCAGCACAGCTGACTCGTGCGTCTCAGAATTTCCACCTGCCTACACACATCCTTGTGGAGGGGAGCTCCAGCATAAGCCTCCGCTTCCCCTTCCCGACCAAGTGGGTGGCTGGCATTGGTGTAAGAAATGCCTGACCTTCGCCTCCTCTTCCTCCACCTGCCTCTGTTGTGCAGGTGCCGCTGCGATGGCCCTGGCACTGCAGCCCCTGAGAGACAGTGCAGGTTCTGCCCTCTGTGTTGAAGATGTGTTAAGGGTTTCGTACAGCAAATGGTTTTCAACCCTCCTAAAGCTTTGCCTGGAAAACTTTTACCTTGTGAATTGCAACTGTGTTTTTCTCCATTGTCTTGTGTTCCCCTCAATTATCTGCAGACCCTAAGCTCTGCCAGGCAAAGGCTGAGAAGCTCTGCCTTCAAGTATCAATTTGTACAGAAATTTCCTTGGATTAATTCACTCTGAGCCAAATGATTGTGTAGACTGTGCTTCTCAAGGAGCAAAGGGCACGTGCCAAATGGCTGTGACCTCAGAAACCTTCAGGTAACTGCCAAATTGTCAATTTTGCAACATCACTCGGAGGCTGCTAGCTGCATGAAGGTTGAATTGTCATATGTAATTCAGCAAGCACAAATCATACCCGCAGTCCATGTTGCCTTCAGAGAGGGGTTAGTGAGGTTAGTGACTTGTAGTTTAACTTTTCTGCAGGAATGGTGGATTGCCTTTAGAGCTTACCAAGCGATTGAATATTTTTTATTCCAAAATAACCTCTCTTTAAAAACATTAATGAAATATTGCCTCTGTCTCTAAGTATAAAGAGAATTTTTTTTTTTTTTTTAAAGAAAAGAAATCCAATTCTATTTCAGTAACATACTTTTAAAAGTATCTAGGTAACACTAAGAATTCCCAAAAGGCACCTCTGAGTCCAAAGTAAGGTTTGGCAAAAACATTTAACGTTGTAAACTCAAGGCTTTCATCCCATTCTCGCCTCTCAGGTGAGAAAGGAACTGAACAGGAAAGACCCACTTGTAGTCTTTAAAGCAAGAAGCCTGATATTAGTAACCTGATATCTGAGAAAAGTGTAGTAGATGGTAGTATAATGAATAGTTTTTAAGAACTTTTTATTTTGATTACTGTGTTGCATACTGTAGACTATCCAACAATGGAAACTCCATTAGCAATATTACCATGAAATACACTATTTGTATGCTGATAACTGGATGCATTTCTGCTTGAAGTCTAATTTCAATCTTCCTCTTTGCACTTGCTGTATTCTTTGTGTGGAAAAAGTCTGTCCTTGAAATTTGATGTAGAAAAAAATATGTTTAATCTTCACACAGGACTTAAAAAAGATCTATAATGAAACCTTGAATAATATATAATAGCTGAGAGATGCTCATACTTTTTATTGACCATAAGACAGTTTCTAACAAACTTGAGGGAAAGTGCTCTTTCAGCATCTAAGTAAAGCCATCTCTAGATATTCAAGCTATAG
>NW_008825614.1:11509700-11511688 GCF_000699105.1 Pygoscelis adeliae | reverse complement strand
AAAGAGAATTCAGCTGATTGCAGGGCCTTTTCCATAAAACTCCAGCAGTAATTTTTCTCTTAATGATATATTTCCATGCGGTAAATAGTGAGCCAGAAGCTGTGTTGCTATGGTAGTAAGATTTTGTGGGAAGGAGGGCAAGATCAGACTGAACGTGTACCTTTTCTGTTTCTCTTTTAAAAGTAATACATCTGTGGGGAGCGAAAATGCCCTTCAGATTTCACAAAAAAAAGCCAAAGTGAAAGTAAGCTGCCCAGGCCAGCTCTCCCTGAAGCCGCACTTCTGTGACAAGTCATTATTTCTTCATTTGTTGCAGGAGAGAATTTCGACCAGAGCCCCTTAAGAAGAACCTTCAAGTCCAAAGTTTTGGCCCATTATCCTCAGAACATTGAGTGGAACCCCTTCGACCAGGATGCCGTCAACATGGTAGGTAGAGGAACTCTTTTCTCGAGCTGTTTTCTGACAACTTCAACTCTAAAGTGGTTCCTGGGTTGTTTACAACCAGCCGATGTGATGTGATGAACAAGGTGCTTCTGCTAGGACTAAGTGCATCCACTAGGCGTGCTGGTTGAAAAGCTGCAGAGGAAGAGGTATTGTGAAAATACAGAATACTTGCAGTAATTTACTTTTGTTGTACTTGAATTTCCCTCATTAGTTCTAGTAAAGTCTACTGCATGATGAAACAAGTCTAACCACCAGCTCAGTGACTGGCTGAGAAGGGATGTAGTCACCCAGGATGAATATCCACAGCTGGGAAGGAGGCAAACTGCTGAATTTTTAAGATACTAATATCCATGTGAAATTTTTGAGTACAAAAAAACCTTGATGCTGCATATAGCAAGGGAGAGAGGAATCTTTACGGAGAAGCTGGAACTTACCTAAACCGCGGCTTTTGTTGGGTGGTCACTTCTAATGGCACCTCTGCACTAATGCATCTTCTATACATCTCTTTCCTCTCAGCTAAACTTGGTGTGAGTTTGTCTGTGTGGCTAAGTCCAATGAACAGGAGAGGGAGGAGAAAACAGTTGGGGGCAGTGACAACTAAAGACGGATGATCCACTGGAAATTTTCCCAAAGAGTTGATATTCAAAGGATGTTTCCAAAATCACCAAAGCACTTGTTAAGAATGTGTCCTGACAAAGACAACAGATTACTGGTATTTGAGCTTCCCAGTACAGAAAATGCTATTTGTTTTATAACTTAAAAGTAAACGGTTGTTGTAATAATAACATGTTATTACAATAACATTATTACAAAACATGTTATGCAATATTACCAATACCAGCTGTTTTCAAAACTGTGTATTGGGTCTAACCCAAAATGGGAAAATTAGGGAACCCTTTCCCCCCAGCCTAGTTTAGATGTGCTTCACGTTTGAGGAGGGTAGGACTACATACTAGCTACTTCAAACCAGAACTAACCTCAGCGTATGGTGCGGGTATGAAGTCAAGAGAATCTCCTGGCCCTTACTCTGATGGAGAAACAGGGAACACATAAAAACCACAATAAAATGGCTTTTGTAAATGCAGCCTGAATTACATTTAGTTCACATTGGAAACTTCTCTGCAATCATGAGGGTGTAGAAATCTTCAAAGTTCATCTCAATTTCCCCTGAATTTTATCTTTTAGCTTTGTGCCAAATATTTAACATGAAAACCCAGGAGCTGGAAGTAGCAGTGATGCTGAGAGCTGATACTCTCCACCTGCACATGCATACAAAGGCAGAAATGAGCCTACTACCAGTATCAGTCACTTTGCCCACTGACAGCTGGGGATTTCTGTCCTCTGCTTCCAAACGTGCATTGATGGAGATGGTGCGGTATTTGGGCAGGTCTCCACATCACTTTGCCTATACAGAAGGCATGAAGGACTCAGAACGATGCTTCATCAGCACAGTTAAGATGGTAATAACTCAACTACCAAGGCTACTTATGCCTTTTAGTTCTGCCTTTGAATTGGGAGTGTTCAGAGGAGAAGTGATGGGGGGT
>NW_008825614.1:11507247-11509670 GCF_000699105.1 Pygoscelis adeliae | reverse complement strand
AGAGGTAATAGCTGGAATTGCTGCATTATTTGTCTCTCACATTACAGTTGAAAATATCTAGTATTCATGAAGTGCGATCATATTATCAGACAAAAATGGAATACCAAAACCAGCAAGAGACCTATTAAAATAAAATAATTGAACTGAGCTGCATTCAGCTGAAATCAAATAGCTGAAGAGCACATCTTTCATTGGTAATGTGTCTTGGAGGAAAAAAGGCATTTACTAACAGCAGCAGTATTTAATGGTCTTTTAAATCATCTTTTGGAAAACTTCTTTACTGTTTTGATCTGAAACATCATTTAAAGTAATATCCACCTCCACAGAATCCCTTGAGGCAATTATTGGCCTTTCTGATCTTGCCTTGCTGTATTAGTTCTGCCTATGTGTTTGCTTTATGTGAGCTTCCAGAAGCAATTTTCCTCAGAGAAGAAAATGCATAAATCCTTGAAGGTTAACTTGTGAGAACTCTGGCTTTGCTGGATGCCTAAGGAATTTCAAGTGCCTTCTGAAACCATCCTGTCGCTTTAAAAATAACCCCCTGAAGTCCCAAGAAATCACTCTGCCTACGGGTCATGTTTTCTCTCCCTTTCAAAGTATATAGAGTTCTCTTTAATAGGGAAGTATTTCTTTCCCCCTCACTGCTTTTGTGATTATCCCTGCCTAATGTCACATACTGTCTTCTGTGGCCATTCCGCAAGTAATGTGTTGTACCAAACTGAAGTTCTCAGTAGAGAGGAAAGTGAAATTTTTAGGCAATAAACCTCCTGTTTTAGCCCTCTGGTTCATCAAGGTATATAAATCTTTGCCTGTATTTCTGAAGTCCAAGGAAGCATTGTCCGTTTAACGTGTCATGTACTGAAATAAAAGAATTAAAGGTTCCCCAGTGTAATTTGAAGGAGCAGGTTTTAATACAAACAAAAGCATCTTTCTCTCCACCCCCTCACCCACGGTGCAATCTGGGTATGGAGCTTCCTGCCGTGGCATGTTGTGCACTTGAAAAATGTACAGGGGCTTAAAAAGTGAAATAAAGGATCTAATGGAGAGGAGGTGAACCGGTGCTAATGGGCAGTGGTCTGGAGGGGACCTTTGGTTTAGAAATATCTGCAACTGGTGATGGCTGGGAGGAGGGAGAAGGGAGGGATTACAGATTGTGTGTGTGTGTGTCCTGCTTCCGTGTTTACGGAAAGGGTATCTCCTACTCATCACTTCTAGAGATGGGGTATGCATTAGTTGGTATCTTTTTGTCTGTCTTTGTGCAGCTTCCTTTTGTTTTTACAAACCATGTTGATTATAAGCCTTCTTGCAAGTATGATTTAATTCCACATTTTTCTGCTGATGGATATGTTTAAATACGAATAGTAAAGTGCTCTGAAAACCAAAAATCCTGTCCTTTGCTCTATAATCTTGGATAGTTTTCTGTGTTTATACAAAGATGCAATAAAGGTGACCGACTGCCTTCTCGCTATTAGTCACCCAGCTTCACCAGCAGGCAAAGCTTTCAACCCCCCTAGCACGTCCCAAACCACTCTTCCCCAACACCCTCCTGGGACAAACACAGATGAGATGGGAAGTGATTAATGTCCGAGGCACTAAGATGGAAGTTTTCATGTATTAACTGCAAATTTGAAGCTTTCTGTATTGCTGGAAAATGAGCACAGGCCCTTCCTTTTGATCTTAGCTTCTTAAGTGACTCTTGGTCGTTCCTCCCTGCCTTGGTGCTTTCCCATCTTCTTTCTTTCTCTGCCTTTTCCTGTGTCTTCTCGTAGGTCTAACGACAGCAGCAGTCTCTGTGCCGGGGTTTGCAGCCAGGGTCTTAAAATGTCAATATTCTGCATATGCCGGGCTGTGGCTGAAACTTAATAGATGGGTGTCCCTTTGTGTGTGTATACTCAGTATATAAAGGACAAGGGAATAATAATTAAGACTTGGAGGAAATTTATTTAATACAGCCTTCTGAAACTGTCTCAGCTGGTCTAAATTTCCTTGATATTTATCTGTTCTTGATTGTACTAGTACCTATAATTTGTTTATCCAGGCATTTTTCTGTAAAGTGAAGAAAATATAATCTTTGATAGTGTTGAGATTAAAACCTGTGATTTTGGCCTGATTGGATTTGATAAGGCTATAGCCGCCATTGAATGTCCACATTCTAGAAATAAATTTTTATTAAGAAAACCTGCCAAAAAATAAGGTTAAGAGATATTTATTGTGCAGAAAATTTAAATAAAGTGTGAAACAAGGATTTTTTTTACTACTTCTTTATTGGAGAAGCCTTAACCATGGCACTGCTGTTAATGCCTCAATAAAAACTATAAACCTTTTGAATGCAAATGAGGCTGCTGTTCAAAAATGGTTCAAGCTGCAATTTCATGGTTTATGTCAGCAAAGCCCATCAATTGAATTAAATTCTTCTACCAACT
>NW_008825614.1:11504481-11507205 GCF_000699105.1 Pygoscelis adeliae | reverse complement strand
TACATAAGAGCTGTCCCAGATAACTTAGGGGCTTGCTAGCATGTTGTGAAATGAGTCTGGACCACTTGCCTAAATCCCAGCTGGGCTGGTAGTAGCTTTATCAGGCTGTCGAATGGTCTCTGCACAGTGCACTGGTGAAGTTCAGGATAGGATGTGCCTGAAAATATATAATTATTTCTCTTGACTTCTTCCACCGTCAGAAGAATTTACTCGTGGTCAAGGTGGGACATTAGGGGATGCACTCAGTCGTGTGTAGGTTCACATCCCTTGGGAAAGTTGGCTTCTAGGGTTGCCTTTTGGAACAGGAGGAGCACTTTGAAGGGTCTTCCTCTCTTCTTTCCTTTTATTTCTTCAGATGGAAGATACAAAGGAAGCTTTAGTTCTTCATTTATAAACATACTGATTTAGCTAGAACATAAGGAGTTTCATGCTGATGCACATTCAAACAAGTTTTGCTGCATGTTTGTTACTTTGTATTAGATGGCTGATAGAATTCCTGAGGAATGCCTGGAAAAATGCCTCGAGTTATCACTAGGGCTATGTTTCAGAGAAACACCCAGTGTAGTAGAATCACTGTAAAAGATTCCCCCCCACCCCACCCTTCTTCCAATGTAAGCTCTTTTGTAGCACTTAAGGAAGAAAGTAAATGTAATAGCTGTCAGTCAATTGTTGTGCTTTCTTTTAAGAAAATTAGGGAAGATCAAAGAATTTCAAGAAGTCTGTAATTTTAATTCAGTCGTATAAGATGCTCCCTTGGCTCTCTGATTTTAGAGTACTGTGGGAACAATATATGCAAACGAGAACAGAACTGGATGTCTTTATATGATGCTTAAGTAAATGAGACAAAGGCTATTCAGTAGTGAAAATAATTTTACAAAGTAAGGAAAATAAGTCATAATGACCTAATAGGTGGGTGGTTTTGGAGGGTGTTTTCAGAGGGTGTTTTCCTTTCTTCAGTCATGCCTATCTCTTCTTTTAAGTAGCATGAGTTTTAGGCTGTTTGTTCTTGGGCTACTTTTCAGGGGGATTATGTTTAATGATAAATGGCTTGTTATGATGCGGTGGGAAAAAAGAATGTGTCTGTAAAGCAAAAGTAACAAAATAAAATTGTAGCTTAGATAACTATATCTATTTCTTTTCTCTTTTCTTAGCTGTGTATGCCCAAAGGGCTGTCTTTCAGGACGCAGGCAGATAACAGAGATCCGCAGCTCCATTCATTCATCATCACCAGAGAAGATGGCTCTCGTACATACGGGTTTGTGCTCACATTCTACGAGGAGGTCACGAGCAAGCAGATCTGCACAGCCATGCAAACGCTCTACCAGATGCACAATGCAGAGCAATATAGCAGTGTCTGTGCCTCCTCCTCGTGTAGCATGGACTCCCTGGCTAGCAGCATCGATGAGGGCGATGCCACTTCCCTTGCCAAGCTCCAGCGGTACAACTCCTACGATATCAGCAGAGACACGCTGTACGTCTCCAAATGCATATGCCTCATCACCCCTCTGCCCTTCATGCAAGCCTGCAAGAAGTTCCTGATCCAGCTCTATAAGGCAGTGACCTCCCAGCAGCCGCCTCCTCTGCCCCTGGAGAGCTACATCCACAACATCCTCTACGAGGTGCCCCTGCCGCCCCCAGGGAGGTCGCTGAAGTTTTATGGGGTTTACGAGCCCATCATTTGCCAGAGACCTGGGCCCAACGAGCTGCCGCTCTCTGACTACCCGCTGCGGGAGGTCTTCGAGCTGTTGGGCCTGGAGAACCTGGTCCAGGTTTTCACCTGCGTTCTTCTGGAGATGCAGATCCTTCTGTACTCACAAGGTGGGCACTCATCTGGCGATGCACGTTGAGTCTGTTCCCAGGGGGCAGTTCCTGGGCAGCTGCAACCATAGGAGCTAATATAAAGCTGTTGATTTTCAGCGGATTTGTGAAATGTGAGAATGTAGTGAAAAAATGTGAGAGAAATTAGTCTGTCTTAATGAAAGCACTAAATAATTGTTTCTTCCAGGCAGTCTAGATACTGCTTGTTTAATTATGCATTGTATTTATCACTTGTGACAGCTAGCAATAGAATTCACTTAATTATTATCCCGACATTGCCCTTGATCATGCTGCAAGACAACATGAAACTAATCCTATCTTCTGCAAAAATACCAGCAGAAAGTAATACATCTTGCAGAAAACAGTCTTGCTACTTTCTTCAAATTTCAGCAGTGTATTGTTTGGTGAGATTTCCTCCCTCCCATATGATGGATATGTTCTCGTTAAAGCACTGAGAGTTTTTTAGCACTTAGAGGCTGAAGTTTTAGTGCTGGGTTGGAACTGAGTAGCGTTACAGGGCATCCCTTCGTAGTCCTACTTGAGATATTTGGGAACTTTTTCTGACAAGGATGCTGGTACTTCTTTTTGAGACACTTAAGATTGCAATTGGCAAAGGCTAGCTACATTGGCAGAAGTTGCTTGCACAGAGCCTGTCCACGTCAAAGTATGCCAGCAAGCTTTTGAAAAATCTGGCCTGTACCTTTTCTCTTCTGGTTGTATCTTTCTGCAATAGTGCAATACTCTGCTACAAGTTTTGGGAATCTTGACTTAGCGCTGGGCATGCTCTGAGGTTTTACAGCCCTATTACTCTTTCCTTTATGATGTTGGTTGCTGTGAGTCTGGCCCTGGTGATATTCAGGTACCAAAAGGTATGTGCTGCAACTGTTGCAATGCACCAGAGCGCCC
>NW_008825614.1:11503708-11504461 GCF_000699105.1 Pygoscelis adeliae | reverse complement strand
CGTTTCGGGCTGACTCTCAAGGGGTTTCCCAGACTTTTTGGAGGTTCCTCTTAAGTCTCACTGCATGCCTGTCCATATTACTTGAGTTTCCAAATGGCTTCTGTGATGCTGACCCTAAATTAGTAAAATGTGCCTCAGGGAAAAAGTTTGGAGGGGGGGGTTTCATCAGACTAGAATGAACAACATGAAGCCAGGAGGTACGCATACCTTTTAACAAAAAGAAGAGAAGAAGCTGAATACCTAGACTTCTCAAGAGATGTGGTTCAAGCAACAGACAGCTTGAAATGGAGAGGAGAGAGAGGATGGGAAATTGTCTAAAATGAGTGTGGGTAATGAACCTTCAGGCTCCAGAAGTGAACACTTGGGTTTGTCATGTAAAAGAAAAGGTCAGAGATGTGGTAATAGTAATACTAATGAATAAATGACTGAGAATGGGGGGGTAAATGTTCAGGGAGGTGGAAGGAGGGCAGTTCTTCTGCAAATGACTGAATTCAAAGAATTGCTAGTTCTTTGCAGAGGACTTCTCCACATGGACTCCAGGGGTTCGCTTTCAAGAACTGAAAATGAAGGGCTTTATCTGCTCTCGGTTTGAAGTGTGAGCAGAAATCCTGCTGTTAGTTTTGATTAGGCTGCTTTTCCCCTCCCTTCTGCCTCTGTGTGTGTGTGCTTACCCCTTTCTTCCGCAGTTTGAATCGTGCAGTCTTTGCCACTTGACACCAGGGTTCAACATTAAGCAACAACACCACTGAAATG
>NW_008825614.1:11492494-11503655 GCF_000699105.1 Pygoscelis adeliae | reverse complement strand
ATGGACTCACTGAAAACTGAGATTTTTTTACTGTGAGCTAGTAGCATTAGGAAAAATCTGCTTGTCAGATTACATTTTAGTAATATTTTGTGCAGATGGAGAGCAACCTGCATATGCGTTATTTTTGTAATAGTCCTTGAGACAGACAAAATATATCCACTAAATAATTTTGATTCAATTTTCAGTGCCACCAGAAGTCAGATAAACAAGTGTTCTCTTCCAATTACTGGCTATAATTTAAGGGTTTACTTGTTTTGTTTGTTTTCACTGTGGGTTTTTTTTTTTTAAAGAAAAATGAGACAGTGAGAATTAATCCTCTCCATCCTCCAGAATTCAGATTCCTCCCCCCCTTCTATTATTGGTGAATCCAGGTATGTCCTTGACATGACCTTTACTTCCCTATCTAATATAGACACAACCTGATGGCGCATGGGGGAAAGCATACAGTTGTATTAGGGAAATACTGTGATTATGTAAATAGCATTGTAATGCTGGTTCCCAGAGGTGAGGAATGTGGAGTGGAGGTCAAGTGCAAAGCCTCAGTTTTGGCATATCCTGATAGCTGAGTGCTTGGCTAATTGTGCACTGCAGCTTCTTTTAAATGTCAGTCTTGCGATTCCTGAAAGAGAAAACAAAGCAGCTCTTTTTCCTATTTGAGATATAGCCAGGCTAGATAACTACTGAAATCTCCTTTCCAAGCTTTGAGATCCATCAGGGAGAAACGCTTTCTTAACTGCAAGCTCTTTCAAGGCAAAAGATGAAAAGAAGTTTTTGGCTTATGTATCGCTTGTTCCAAAGTAATGAATGAGAGTGTGATTTTGCAAATTCGTCCTTCCTTCCCTTTCTACTTTAAAGAGGACAGACTCGCTGGACTGTGTTTCCAGTGGCCTGGCCTTGCTGCAAATCTTACCAAACTCAACAAAAGATTAGCAGAAGATGGTCTTGCATCCACAGGGTGCAATTTCAAGCAAGACAGCATTATTCACCCAAAGTCAGAGTTCACTGAAATGCTACAGTACTCAAGAAATCAGAGCATTGGACCAAGACCTACTTCAGCTCACCAGACTTCACAGCTCTTCAGTGAGAGAGCTGATGATAACACATGTGGGAAGAGTAAGCTGACTTTTTTGTGATTCTCCTAGCCCTGTTGGAAGGAAGCTTTTCATTCAAGCTTGCCAGAAAAATTGTTCCTCTTTTAAAGAATAAAGACTTATTTTGGAAAGTTGAGTGAAAATATAAATTGTTGTACAACCTGACCGTACAATGAGCCTGCTGGCTGTCTACTGAGAACCTTAAACTTCTCACTAAACGTCTGTCTGCTAAAGGCAGATTACTTTTTGAGGCCAAGAAAGAGCAGGAAGGATATGAAAACTGCAAATACTGGAAACACTGGTCAAACAGCTTTAGTTCCAAACTTTATAGGCAAGCATGGGCAGTGGGCTGCCTGTGGGAAGGATGGTGGTCAAGTGGAGCTGCACCTGGTTACTGACAGAGTTGGTGATAACAGCAGCGAAGGGCTGGCAGGAAGGTAGCACAGAGACTGTATTGGCTTTTCTGGAATGTTTTTTCTCTAGTGAACAAGGAGTTGATGATGAAAAAGTTTATTTTTAACCATGTAGCTGAGACATAATGTTTCCAGCAGCCTGAACAAAGGCATCTAACTAAATGAAGAGGCTGGAGTGTTGGGTGACTTTACCCAGCTTGCCCTGGACACGTTCCCAGCATGATGCGAGAGTGTCTGGCACAGCTCTGCGGTGGACACAGGACCAATTGGTAGCTGTTCGTACCTTGGCTGCTACTGTCAACTTTGGGTAACTAGTTGCTCTGTTCATGGTGTTTTACGGGTGAGTGGTATCGCATCACTTGGGAGAATGAAGGGATTGTAGTGGACTGTAACTTCACTTTGCAGGTGTGGTGGTCAAGCAAGAGGGGTGGAGAGACTGATGTAAAAGAATGATGAGCTCATTTTTTAAGCTCTTTTTGTTCCCAAACGTTTTGGACTGCAGGCAACTACCTTAATCCTCAATTTTCTCTCAAGTTTACAGTTTAAACTTTAAAGCAGCCTGGTGCTAAGGAGCTATCACCGTGGCTTTGCAAAGCACAGTTTGGGAACTGCTGGTATGGATAATTGTCCTTCAGGGGCAAAAGCCACTATGACCAAAGCGTTTCAGTCTGAAGATGTGAAACATCTGTGCAGCTTGGGAGCAGCAAAGAGTGCTGTGGAAGCGTTAGGGCAAAACGCGGAACAAGGCAAGGATAGCTGGGTAACTGGCAGAGACCTGTGCTCGTGCCTAGATGGCAAGACCAAAAAGACAAGTCCTTACTGTTAATGGAGACAGCGTGGACTTCCAGGGAGTTAATCAAAATCTCTGTTGGTGGGTAGATGTAATAGACTGCCTTAAGGGCCAATTTTGGCCTGCAAAGGTGATACAGAAAGCTGTACCTGAAAGCACTAGAAGCAGAACTCCTATGGCTTCAGGTTACATCTTCCTGCATATAGAGAATACTTTTAAGTTTAAATAGGGCCGAATTGTAACAATGGGGCTTTGAAATCCAAAGGGAGGGATTAGATATTTTTCCCCACAGTTCTTCAGGGTGCAGTCTTTGGATTTCAGCCTTATAAACTTCATCCTCTAAAAATCAAAGCTTGGATTGTGATGTGTTCCTGCGACTTTCAAAGGAAGGACATAAGAACTACGAGACTCCAAATAAAGCAGAAAAAACTGATATAGAGTCATACTTGTTATCGCTACAAGGCACACGGTGTAGCACACATCTAACGTTGTGTAAGCTTGGGGCATACAGACTTTCATTTATGAAACAGACTTGCTGTTGTAGTTTTATTATAGTTTATTCAATCGTAGAAAGTAATACTTTTGCAAGTGCCCTTTATTTTTTTTCAGAGCACAGCTCTCCTGTGCGACCGTGGAGATGTAAGGGTATTGTGAATGTCCAGGCTTCCAGCAGTGTCCAAGTTAATAACACTCTGCAATAGCTGCTACAATTTCCCAAGGATCGGTAACAAAACACCACTGGCGTGAGATGCCTGCTGGAGAGAGATGAATTAAACTGTGGGCTCTGCAGAAACCTCAGCGATCCATTTTGAATGTCTGCCTTTCTAGGGATTTAAACATGAGAGGGAACATGTGGATGAGACAAAAATAAACTTCTTAGAGCTTAGGCTATTTCTACTCATTATAATTTTGAGCATTTCCTCAGTTGTTTTTCAAAGGGCTTGAGTAATTGCTCCTCAAAGATTGAAATATTCTTTGCATTTTTTTTTTAATCTTAGAACTTATAATATAAATGGCTATGCATATACATAGTGATCACCTAGAAAAAGGTGGTGTCTGAAAGAGACTTCTTTTGAAGCCTGTTTTGGGGGAGATATTTTAAAACTAATACATGCATGATGTGTTTGCCTTTTAAAGCATTTTTACACCGAATAGTTACATAGACAACCTTTGCTCTCCTCTGCTCATTATTTAAATAATTGCACTCCACACTGGTGTTCATCAAAACCAATGGGAAGCGATTGCAGAGATAATGGTGAACAATTTACACGGGGACAAAATGTGTCTATGCTGTGATAGAGACCTGAGTTTAGGGCCTCAACACTACCACAGTCAGAGGAGACTGCAGTGTGTGTTCCCCTGGAAAGGAGACAACTGGATAGAATAATCAAAGAATCAAATATCCTCTTGGTTTTTAACTTAGGTGGAAAGACAAAACCGTTTTTTAATTAAAGGTTGCTCAATTTTGTTAGCTGAAGTCAATATGGCCTGAAAAGTCAAGTTTTTAAAGCAGCTGGAAACAAGAAGGAGCTGGTACAGGTCTGTACCACATCCCCACTCCTGTTTGTACTAATAGTGAAGTGTAGAGGAAGATTTGGCAACTGCTTTTATCACTTCGTGCACACACGTTCCATCCCCTTTCCACTTTTTTTAGTTGGATCTTATGATTTTTCCATTATAAAACATCTTTACCTTTTAAGAGCGGGGCGAGGAGAAGTTAAATTAGGCCTTTGCATTTCAGCTATGGCAAACGCCAGATAAGTAACATGGCAGTCAAAAGTGGTCTTGAGCAAAGTTGTCGCCTGCTAGAGTCTGTGCCTTCCCCGCCACCCTGCTGCCCTGGTCCAGAGCTGCTGCCCGCCGGGGAGGCTGCTTTGCCCCAGCAGCCGTGGGGACGAGCAAGGGGCTCCCTGTGTCGTCAGGTGCATCTTCATGTGTCCTACTGCCACCTTGTCAGCCTGCCACAGACTTCTGCCCTGCTCTCGGAGGCTTAACCATGCCAGTAATGGGAGCTAATTCAGGTTTTCCTGTGAGTTAATTCTTAAGGTGGCTCTTAATCATAAACTAATTTATGCTGAACCACTGATGGCAGGCTGTAACATGGATAAATCGTATAAATGTAAATTTATTGAAGTGGAAGTGATTTTTTTTCCATTAAGTGTTTGCCAACGAGGGAAAATGGGAAGAAATGGCCCTGGTGAATATTGGCTTCGGGATGTTTCCCTTGGGGCAGAGCTGACCCCCAGGCTGAGAGGTTCATTCTTAGTTCAGGCAATTAGATGCAGGCTAGTCTTGATCATCCTGTTTAAGAAAATATGTGTTTTCAGATTTGCATAAATTGCTGCTCTGCTTTTATCTTGTAATTCATGTGCTGTGTCGCTCGCTGGTAAATCCTCTCTTCTGTTGAGCATAAAGGGCGTTGAGATGCCATGGGTCGTTCCCCAGGATGGTCTGCTGGTTACAGCCCTGCATCACCGACCTGTCCAAGTGCCCTGAAGGCAGGACTGGTGCAAGGCGATTTCTATGGCGAATAAACATTTCCTGAAGCATTTTTGTGCATTTTATCTGAACGTCTCTTGAAAATCACCTGGTCTGGCTTGTCAGTCATCGCAGCTGCCAGTATACAAACCAGATGAAAGATGGAAGCTTCCAGGGCGCTTTGAAGTCTGCAAGACTTACATGCATTGCTTCCGTGGAGCTATTGAGATCTGATTTGAAAACCTTTGCTTTCATAAACAATTTTTGTCTCAGATGTGAATTTCAGATTTCCTTTTTCATCTGCAGTATGCTATATATAAACATTACAGATCTGAGGGTCCGGAGCCACTAGACAGGTCTCGTAACTGTCGTGCACCATTCCTGACTCACACTCAGAGCAAAATATTAATTTTTATTTTCCAGTTTTTCCAATATACCTGGCTCAGCTAATCCACATCTCGTTACAAAAAGTAGCAGCTGAACAGCAGTTGCTTATAATACTTTGACTGAAGAGGTAGCATGTGGAAAAGCTGTTGGTCACAAGAATGTTTTAAAGCTTGTTCAGGTGTTTCCCTCTGAAGAATTAGCTCTTCTTCATTAAGATTCATTTATTATTTATTTTATTTTATTTTATTTTATTTTATTTTCTCTGTTGTTGGCTTTGTTTTGTTTAAAACTATTGCTTAGAATGGTTTTGTTCCTTTTGATAAGGTACTGTTTGAGAACATCATCTGATTATCATCTTCCAGGATACATCTTTAAATACGTGGCTTTGCAAAGCTGCGGTTACACTTTATGCGTGTTCAAAAAGCAGTAGAGGAAAGGAAGTGATGTCCAGGTAACCCATCTTTTCAAATGCTTCCAAGTGCTTTCAAACTGTATGTAAAATGGGACTTAAAAAGGAAAAGAAAGAGGAAGCATGGTCTATTTTTAAAGCATCATACTGGATTTGGAAGATCCAGGCTGAGACTCCAGCTCTGCGGTAGGCTTTCTACCTTACCTTTGGTAGGTTACTGGAACAGAGAGTTGGGAAACTGCCAAACTGTTGTTTCATCAGGAAGGCTGGGTGTGTTGAAACTGGAATAACACCGTACTGATCACAGCAAGAACACCGTTTCTAGTTTGAATGAGTGTGTGTGTCCTCTTACACGTGCCTTATACTCAAAAATCCTGTGGTTGGGCGTTTGCTGAGAAGGTCCCAGGTGAAATTCTCTTCTTTTTGATTACGACCAAAGATTTGAACCTGTTTTGGAGGTAGCACCTGAACAAGGGACGTCTTAGCTGTTCTGGGCAGGGGTAACATTGATGTCCCTTTCTCCTCTCAAAGGATCTTGATTTTGGTTTGCTGCAGCATGGGAAAGATTTCGAGGTATCAGACTCCTTTGTAGCAGGAAAAGCAATTTTTATGTTGAGCTTTGTGAATTGCTTAACATCTCAGAGCTTCTATACCCAATCTGTAAAATGAAAGGAGAGGGATTATTTTGGTTTTGTTTTTTCAGTCACTGCCTGTGTTTGGACTTTAAGCTCTTTGGGATAGATACTTCTGCCTGCACGGTATCTGTTGTGATACTGTGCTGATTGGTTATTGTCCTGTTATTGTATTATGGAGAATCAACATCCAGACAAATATTTGTCAAATTTTGTCCTCTTTCAGAAAAACATTTATAGTGAGTTGATGTTCAAATGCTGAAACTATTTCCATCTCTAGCGCAAAACAGTGATTCACAATTATACAGGAATCTCTCAGGGTTTGCATTTTAAGCATTACGTTGTACCTTGTGAGCCATGTAAGTATTTCCAGACCTTTTAAAGCGTGGCTGAAACGTGGTGCTCGTGCAGCAGAACTGCTGACCCATGGCAGAGCGGGTCCCCGCTGCAGTTACTTGTCCTGCTCAGGGAATTGAGATGCAGGGACTTGGCCAAGGGCCCCTGGCAGATGCTGCCAGAACAAGGGGTTGGATCCAGAGTCTTTGAACTTGACTCTGTTGCCCTCTTCTTCACTTAAGGAGAAGGTTAAGTGTGAGAGACAGACCCATGCCAAATCCAGCTAAGCAGTTGTTAAGAGGCAGCAGTTGCAATAGAAGCCGTAGGGGCCACTTTGCCTTGGGATTATCTTCCCTGAGCAGTTTCTCTTGGAAAATGTCCTGTGTACAAATTAGAGATTTAACTCTGAATGTGAAGAACTTGCTGTAGGGGCTGTGCTCAATGATGTTCCCTGTCCTGGAGAAGGCAAGAGAGTTCTCTGTCCCAAGAAGGCAGGGCGAGGGATGCACGTATAGCTGCAAAGCAAAATAAACAGTGTGGTATAAGCTATCGTCACTTTGGGAGTGGGAAGAAATGAAAACTGAAAGGAGGAGAGGGATATAGCATTGCAAGTAAGAGAGGTAGAGCTATCAGATGGAAAGGAGATCCAGGATAAGAGAAATTTAAAGCTAAAAGCCCATCTGCACACTGCAGAGAAACACGTCTGGTGTTTGGGACGTTCAGTAAGTCTCCAGACCTTCTGGGTCCTTTCTCCACTGTCCCGGGCTGCACAGCACAGAGGAGGGGAGGAGGCCCCAAGCTTAGGTCTCTACTGTCCACTACTTATTTCTGTGCCCAGGGATGATTTTGCACAGATGAAATCTTTGTTCTGGTGGCAGCAGCTGCTGCTGTGGGCCATCGCCACGGGCTGCAACCTTGTGCTCATGCATTTAAAGCAGGCAGTAGTAGCCTTGTTGGCATCGCAGGGCCTTTCACTGCGTCCAGTGTGGCATACACCACATGAGGTGGGTGAGCCCCTAGAAGGACGATTAATTTCACCGATCTCAGGAAATTGCCTTGATTTGAGCCATTCATCACTCTGAGTTTGTGACCTTCTGTGGATATCACCCAGACAGTGTTTTTACTTTTTGTATCTTTTCCGGATGTTTCTTGATGTCAGATGGATGGGAAACAGGACTGTTGTGTCCTCTCTCTCCTCAACAAACAGGCCTTTCTCAAAAGACACTTCCTAAACTGGTGAATACTATCTAATCCCCTATTCTAGCTCTAAAGGTTGGAGTAGGATCAGAGAATAGCTTTCCTACCTGGGCCTCTCATTCATAAAATAACAGGCAAAACGTGGCTTGCAGTTGGAGATTGTTATCACAGTCTAGTAGTGATGGTGGGGTAGGATCTGGAAATGCTGTCCCCCTTGACGCAAGCACACGCAGTCTATACAAACCCTGGTTTTTCCATCCACTTCCATTCTTTCCCTCCTTCCTTTTTTTCTGTTCTGCCGCCCCTTTTTCTCTTTCTGGTTTGGGGAAATGTAGGAGTCCCTTGTTTCCAGGTGGTTCTCAGTAACCACGTAAGCTTCCCTCAAATGCTGATAGGTACAAGAATCTCTCCATCAAAAAAGACTTTATGCCTTACAGGATAGGTGTCTAACCTTGTACAGGCTTGAAAGTAAATACAAAGTAACAAGAGTTTCTTACTTCATTAAAGAAATATCAGAACCATTTCCAGGTGTTTTATTTTAAATTATTTTTCTGGAGGAACCTGGGAACTTCCTCCTCTTCAGTGAAAACTGCTGGGTACAGAATTGTTTTTATCTCTGCTAATTGCTAACAAACATTGCTAAATGGTAACAATTAGCTTAATAATTTGGTCATCACTAGTTTTTTTAAAAACAGCTTTCCTCATAGTAAGTTGGTTTCAAAACTTGTGCTAGTGACTATGTTAAATATTATCAGTAGCATCAAAGAAGAGTGAGCACACATTTCCAGAGTTGAATGCCCTTGTCCAAAAAGATACTTGCAACTTTGCTGTGAAGACCTGTTATTTCACATGACTATGTAGATCAGAATAGACTTTGAAATTCTCATGCATACTAAGACATGCTACTTCCTGTATTTTTTTTAACCTTTAAAGCTTTCAGAGTTATGAAGTGTCATGAGACGCCTAAGCTTCACCAGTAGATGTTGTATGTTGATTCTGTATAAGTGCTTCTCAACAAGACAGCCAATGAACGTGTATAATTATAGACGATTGCATAGGGAGAGATTCATAATGGCTGATCTGTAGCTAGGAATGGTTTTGAGGTGTAACCTTGAGGCTGACTTGTATGCATGAAAATAATTTTGAAGATTGAGTGACTAGCTATTAGTAGGACAAGATGAAAAATGTTTTTGCCCTGCCAGCTGACCTTCTGCAGATCGAGGCTGGTTTTCCATAGAGAAGTGCTAGCAAGAAGGAGAATGGGTTATGCAATTTGTTGTTTTAATTTGCATATTTATTCAAGTGCATCTTCCCAGTGACCTCCTAATAGCTGAGCAGTGTCAGATGACAGTGCTTCTGCTGTTGCTGATGTCTGCCAGGGTATCAGGCTGGCTTGTTCAGGAAACGGGAAGGGCCAGGCTGGGTTCCTACCCAGGCAAAAGTAGTCAGTAGGGCTATAGGAAAAAAAAAAACCTTACCCGACTCAAAACCAGAGTGTTCATACATGTATCTTTCTTTAATTCCATGGAGCAGGGCAGAGGGGCTAGGAGAGATGGGCAACAACCCAAGTGTTACCAAGGATCTGGGTTTGGCCGTGGTGAGAGTGAAAATCTTTTGGTTGCTCAAGCCAAAGCTCGTGAGACTTGCCTGGCACTGATGAGAACTGGTTTTGGATGCAGCCGTAGAGGGGACATCCCTTCTGCCGCTCTTGCTGGTTACTGGCGACGTACCCGTGCACTGAAGCTGGGGGGAGCAACCCCTTTTGCAGATTGTGAAGAGCAGCTTTCACAAGTGGCGGAGGCCCAGGATGGGAATCGGAACTGACTCCCCCTCTTGTGTGTGCCATGCACCTCGTGCAAGTTCAAAGTCACCTACAAACTTGCACTTTGGTGTTTCTGTCTTTAACCGCTACCGTTAAATGAGATGTGCTGCTTCTTCATGATAAGTCAAGATTGCTAAGGAATTGGGGTTTAAGTACTTTCATGTTCTTAGAAATTTGGGGGGAGTTGTTATTAATGCAGAAGCTGCTGTAATATGGAGTAGAAGCAATCATCTGGTTTCACATTCACCAGCAGCTTACAAGACCCAGGGGTCTCTACCTGTTTCCTGATGGATTGTCTGCAGTTTGAGATTCACTGTAAGGATGACCATCCTATAGGCACCAACATGTGATTTTTTTTTAATTTTTTTTTTTTTAAACTGTGTTCTCAAATTTAGATTACCTCATTTATATTAATAAATAGGTTGTGGTATCGCATCATGCCAGCTGGATAGTTGAGAAATAATTTGCTATCCAAATTCTGAAATATTCTTGCAGCTCAGCTGGATCAAATTAAATTTTAATTTAAAAAATAATGCGCAATGTGTCTACTTGAACCAAAACATTGCAAAGCAGTGAACTAGTGGATTAAATACAAATTTGGGAAATTAATGCAATATAAATATGCCAGCTATACAGAATATTTTTGAGAACTAAGTTTCTATTAGGCTTCTGTTTGGATTTTACTTAAAAGCAGTGCTTTTAAATACTTAGGGACTGTAAACTTCTGCTGGTATGTGGCCAAGGCGAGTCTTCTGGAAAGTACACTCAGCCTCAGAAGTAGTAGCAAGTGGAGCAGAAGCAGGCAGGCAGGAGCAAGCAAGAAACCACAATGTTTCCTTGAAGTTCACTTCTTTCTCCTCCTTTTCCCTTGCAAAAATACATGCTTTTTATAGAATTAGAGTAGTATTATCCTGTACTATAGAGAGAACTTTTGGTATCCTTTTAATAAATGAATTTAATGACGGAATAGATCTAGATAAGATAGGAATATTTATGCTCAGCAGTTTCTTCCTGGGGGTAGTGAGTTTTGACGCATTAAATAATGTTTAAGGTTTTGAAGTACTATCTTATTTTCAAAAGAACATCTTACCATATAAACATGGTTTCTGACTTGTTTTGTCACTGATGTCCTTGCCAACCAGGTTTCAAAAGCGAAACACAGAAAGATAATTCAATGTCTGTCTGTCTCTCCCCCTGTCTAGATTATCAGCGTCTGATGACGGTGGCGGAGGGGATCACGACGCTGCTGTTCCCGTTTCAGTGGCAGCATGTGTATGTCCCCATCCTTCCTGCCTCTCTCCTGCATTTTCTGGACGCTCCTGTTCCCTACCTGATGGGGCTGCAGTCCAAGGAGGGAACCGACCGCTCCAAGCTGGAGCTGCCTCAGGAGGTCAGTCTCTGCCTTTGGGGTTGCTATCCTGAAACGTGTTATTAATATTTGTGTGAATCCCTGCTGGAAAATGCCATGCCTGGTGTTAGGAGGCTTCTCAGGCACTGTGAAGACTGTTTGCCAGCAGGAGTGAGGTAGTGGGGAAAGCCTCCGCGGTCCTTCTCGGTCAATTTCTGAATTTAATGAGTGCCACTAATTATACTTCTAAATACTACT
>NW_008825614.1:11476322-11492402 GCF_000699105.1 Pygoscelis adeliae | reverse complement strand
CACACGTTTCACTAGGTTTTGTCACTCTGTCAGTATCGCACTCCTATCAATAGAGGGCTAAAGAGCATTTCTTTCGGGGATGGTCTTTGTAAAACTGGATCTCGGGTGCGGTTGCTAGATGGTATAAACCTGTCCCTGTCCCCCCGCTGCTGATGAGAAGCGTGCCCCGTCCTGCCAGCCTCGCCCCACCCACGGGTGAGCCCATGTGTTCCTGGTTAGGTCAAGGTCTATTACTAGACCAGCATCCTGGCCTCAAATGAGCCAGATTTGCATTAATACCGTGCCTGTGAACCACTTAGGGGCATACACACACATATGCGATGATTGTCTCCTGGACTGAAGATCTTCTGTTCTCCCATGCAATAGGAAGTGAAAACTTTGCCTGATCTATCACGTTTTCCCCAGAGAAAAAAAGGAAGGAAAGGTCGTCCTCCTAATCTAGGTGTTAAAATCACTGGTGGTAGAGAGTGAAATGGAGATTTTTCTCCTCAAAATTTGACCAAGATGATTAAAACTGCTTCACATTTTAACCTGGTCACTGATCACTCTCCATACTGCAAAGTCTTTGGGATATGGCTAGCCTGTCTGCATTCGAGATGATGACTGGGCCCATCTCTTGAGTATGCCATGCATTTTTAACTTGGGTTTCTTCTTAAAATCAGTGGGAACCCTAAGAATAACTGTTTGTATGGCTGTAACATCTCGTGACGGTGGCACCGCTGTGCCCAGCTCCATGCGGGGACCTCTCCTGGGGGTAGAGTCCCTAAGGCTTGCAAATAGGTGCTCTTACTGAGAAGGCAGGTGGGAGCAGCAGCAGAGGAGGATATGCAGGAGGGGGAGTTTGTATGTGGAAGTGCAGGGATAAACACAGGGCAAGGATAACATGGTTTTTAATAAAGGTCTATATCAAGTATTAGGTGGAGGTGACTGATTCTTAGCCTTGGTGGCATATAACAGTGTAAATCAAGTCTTATCTCGTGGATACAATGGCCCAATCGCATGAAATTTGCACTGGCGCAGAAACGAAGCTGGTATCTAGCTATGCTTTTCAGTAGAACCATGCTAATATTACATAATTACTGCGATTTTTAAAATTACTAGTCATATGCTTTTAGTTAGCAGATTAAGCTGTCATTTTCCTTAAATTAAAATTTTAATGTGATGGGCTTACAGTATCGCTGGAATAACAAATTAAATATCGCCAGTGAGGGAAAAGTAATAGCGGGGTGGAAACCCCCCCCTCGTTATGATGTCTAACAAATGAGTGAAAAATACCAGCACATCATTTATGAACACCACAGGTCCAGTAACTGTGGGAAAGGGAAAGAAAGAAGGGCTATTGAACAGGGGAGGTCTTGAATCTCCAATTCCTCTAGACAATAAAAAAATAGAAAACCCTTCAACATGCGAGCAGTGATGAAGCGCTGTTCGCTTTAGCATTCCTTTATTGTTCAGGCCAGGGGCTAGCTTTTCAAGCTCTTGATCTAAATATAAACCATTTGTTTGTTAGAGATAAAAATTCTAACAACTGGCCATCGTGCTGTCTTAAGGTTACTAATCTCTCTGCATTAACTTTAATCATCAGATGTTTTTGAAGAGAGGTGAGACCAATTCCCCAAGGGTTTTCTGAATCCAAATCTCATTTTTCAAATTTTGTAAATGATATGCAGAGCTGAAATAAAAAAGCCTTTGAAATGAAATATTGATATATAAGAAGACAGTCCCTGAGCTAAAGAACCGTACTGATGCATAACACAACTCTTTAATAGCTGTATAGTTAAGTAAAGCAAATTGTTTTGTATGAAGAAATGCTTTTCTTTGTACAGTCCCAATTTATTACGGAAAAAGTGAGCTGAAGGGACACTTCTGCTTTACCAAGCGAATCCTAATACCCTTTAAAGTATCTATGTGAAAGGTGATTGATCTCAAGCATGTCCCTGAAATATCCAATATATTATAAACATTTTTTTTTGCTGAAAATTAACCTTTTCAGAAAAGGAGGAAAATAAGTCCTTTCTGTTCACATAATCTGAAGATTAGTCTACGGTGTTTGGTGAGAAGTAAAGAACAGTAAAAGTGCCTTGGAGAAGGCAGAGGAGCTGTGCTAATGGCCAAGTCAGGCTAACAAAGACCTGCTGCTGCTGCCCTGTGGGTTCCTGCATCTCTCGTTCCACAGCTTTATGCCAGGGTAAAACCCTTCAGAGCTCAGCACCTTGGGAATCTGACCTGGTTTAAGATTTTATTCAGCACAGTGCGCTCAGACAGAGAATTTCAGATGTAAGCCGCGGTTCATAAGATCAATTACTGAGTTTCATTCTGCTATTATTCCTGAGGGTGCATTTGCAATGTAATTAATTTTTATGTAGGGTTCTTCCATCTCTCCATTGACACTTTCCTAGTAAAAGTATCTGCTCCGCTAGATTCATGTCTTCGCTTAACTTTAATCTTATGGGCTGAGATCCATCTCCATTCGTAGCGAAGCTGTCTAAGAGCACTCTGTTTAAATCTCGGGCAGAGATTTTTAATCACCAAGATTAAAAGCCTCCATGGAAAACGGGGTAGGGGGGAGTGGAGAAATAGGGCTTGACCTCCAGCGGACAAGCTATACTCAGACATGATCCCAAAGGATTTGCATGGGACCCTCTTTTGTAGCTTTACTCGTAGCAGTGTCATCTTTCTCACTGAACATCTCGTTCTTTGGTAGCACAGCTACAGAGGCTTCTTGCAGTTGGATCCTGGTAAAATAAACGTGCCCCTGAGATGCGATAATTCACACAAATGGTATTGACGTGGGCTGAGAAGTGGTGCTGCACATCCTGCTTGCTGGTGTTGTCCTTGGCTGGTCTGGGAGGGTATACCAAATCTTTGTAGTGGGAAGTTTGGGATCTGCAAGTCATGGGGGAACAGCAGAGGGCAGGACGCTTTATTTATTCATTAAATCATTGCCATCAGTTGGCCCTCAGCTTTACCGGTCTGAAATGTCATAGGCTAGACAACACAGCTAAGGTCTCCTGCATATGTGTGCTCTTACCCTTCTGTCGGGAAGCACCCTGGGAAAACAGGGCTACTTAGCAGAGGAGCAAATTCAGTGCTGAGCATCCGTTTTGAAACTTTCATTTTTATTTCAGGCAAACTTGTGCTTTGTAGACATTGATAACCATTTCATCGAACTGCCAGAGGAATTCCCCCAGTTCCCCAACAAGCTGGAGTTTATCCAGGAAATCTCTGAGGTTCTCCTGCAGTTTGGGATCCCGCCGGAGGGTAACCTGCACTGCAGCGACAGCGCCACCAAACTCAAGAACCTGGTTCTTAGCGACTTGGTGAACGACAAGAACGGGAACATCCCCGGCAACGCCCTCAACATGTACGAGCTGCTGAAAGGCAATGAGACGATCGCCCGCCTGCAAGCCCTCGCCAAGAGAACGGGTGTGACGATGGAAAAAATGACCATCACGGCTCCCCTCGCGGAGAAGGAGAAGGATGGGAAATTGCCATGTGAGGAGGTGGAGCTGAGGGACTACAAACTGAACGTGCAGCTTCGCGAGGTTTTCGCCAACCGCTTCACGCAGATGTTCTCAGACTATGAGGCTTTCGTCATTCAGGCTGCCCCTGATATGGAGTCGTGGCTGACAAACAGGGAACAAATGCAAAACTTTGACAAAGTAAAGATAGCCATGTATTAATTTTTCCATCTGAAAGTGCTTTTGGGAGGGAGGGAGAATAGCTATATTGCGTATATATAGCCTAGGTACTCTTTAATCCGCCGTTCTTCATCTGCCTCACTGAGAGATTTGTCCGTTTTGATTACACAAGGCCGGATCGCCTGCCAAAGTAAATCGGTGCAGATCCACTGAGCTGGTCAGAACCGTCCTGGCTTGTACGAACCAAGCTGGCAGGCTTCTGCCCAGCCGATGGGGCTTCTCCTGTGGGTTTGGTGGAAGGGTAGCAATGGAAAGTGACTTATTTTTCTTTCTTCTTTTTTGTTTGCTGGAGAAGTGCACACAGGAGACAAAAAACAAACCCAGTCTTTCTTGTTTCCTAATCTCACAGTAGAGCTTTTTGTTAATGGGTAGTGTTGTTCTGTAGAAGGTTATCACATTGTTATGGCCGAAGAGTAGTGTTATGGCAGAAGAGTACTGTTATGACTCCATTGTGGTGTGTACACAAGACTGAAAAGGAAGCCGAGATTAGAAATGGGGAAATAAAGAGTCTGTAGGCTAGCAAAAGGAATGAGAAATGTTGGGAAGCTTGCACAGTTATTTCTGAGTGACTCTGCAAAGTAGATAGCACTCTTGGCCATCAGCTTTTTCAGATACAAGTCCTTCTCTAAGCAGAAGGATAGAAGGGTAAACAGTCATGAACAGACTAAATACTGGTCTGAGTCAGTTTTTGATAAAAAAAATGCTGCCACGCCTTTTATTGGTCTTGTTTGTATTCAGGCATTGAACAGTGCAGCATTCAAAAGGAGGGGGTTGTTTAGGCAATCTCTGCTAGTACTTCTACAATAAAATGGGCTGAGAAGGTTAGGGTTTTCAAAGCTCAGTTAGAGACTTAGGCACACACTCAGTTTTAATTGGAAATTCACGATTAATTGCCCTGCATAACTTCACAAAAGAGCATTAGCTGAAGAGCACTGTACACCCCTTGATAGGTGTAACATCTTAAGTGATCTGGTCCCAAGCAGGGATGTGCAGACCAGAGGTCCCAAGTGGGCACATGTGGTGGTGGTCTGCCGTGGGTTGTACAGGGCTCGTTCCTGCAGGTGGTAGCTGCTAGGCTGCTTTGAAAAAGCTGGCAGCATGGGCGCTACTTCAGTAACTCCATATTCCCTTTACTCTAGCTGTCACGAATCCTCTTTGACTGCTTATTTCTCACAGTTGTGACCGAAGAGGTGACCTGTGAACCAAACCCCTTTGTAGATGGATTCACACCTCTCCGAGAGGTGTTTTTGTGGTGGGGAAGCCTGGTCCAAGCCTTCCGGTTGGCTGCTGGATTGGTTCTCTGCTACAGGACGGCTTGTCATGTCAACGCCGGACGGGAACGTGGCACTAACAAGCTGTTCTGTATTTCAGGCTTCCTTCCTTTCGGACCAACCCGAGCCTTACCTCCCATTCCTTTCACACTTCATCGAAACACAGATGTTTGCAACCTTCATAGACAATAAGATAATCTCCCAGTGGGAAGAGAAGGACCCTTTTCTGCGAGTTTTTGACTCCCGAATTGAGAAAATAAGGCTATATAATGTAAGGGCCCCTGCACTGCGGACATCCAACTATCAGAAATGCAGCACTTTGAAAGAAGCAGGTATGTTCAGACGGGCTAGTAAAATATTCAAAAGTACAATGTCAGCCACAAAGAAATATAGGTCCTCAGTCATATGAGCATTGCAGCCGATGAGGAAGCCCTAGAGCTACCTGAGGAGGACTCAGTGGTGTCCTTATTTTCCCTAGGCAAAAACTTCAGCATGCTTTTAAACACCAAAAACAGCAGGAGCCTTTACCTTCCCTTCGAGCTCTCCTAGGCTGGTGCCTTTAGTAAACACAAACCAAACTACGGAGCTGGGCTCACCGTTTCTCATTTCAGGCAGCTCCTGTTCCATTGCCAGGAGAGCTTTCCTTCACCGTGGTGGTGGGACCAGTGCCAGCCACACCAAGGAGCCGAACCCCGGTGTCTGCACCACTGTTTTCGTCTCCCCCTTCCCATAAAGAGACCTTTTTTTGCCTTATGCCATTTGGTTAGAGCAGCGGGGGATACCGGGGACGTGTGGCAATCCTGCTCCAGCAATAGATGCTCAGTGTTAATGAACAGTACGCTGTGTACTGAAGACTTGGATTTTTTTCCATTACAGTCACAGGGTGCATTTTCAAATTATACTTGAGTTTCTTACTGTGCAAGTATTTATTTCATTTCCAAGTAATACAGGGAAATTATACTCTTATTAAATTTGTTGGGACACATATTAATGAGCACATTTCTCATGGGGTTTTTTTGTTTGTTTGTTTAATTCCTTCAGAGTGTTTTACTTGTTACAAATGTGGCAGAAATAGAAATCCTGTGTCTGCTTAACTTTCTTCTGTCTAAAAGCAGTTCTAATTTGCAGGTCGACTGTCTATTCAGCGTCTAGTTTTGGTAGATATTGTGGCACCGGAACCGCATTTTCTGTCTTGTGAAAAGCAGCAAACTGATAGTAATACCGACTTTCCTTCATATTTACCATTCACAATATATGTGACCCTCGCACCGATCCAGCACCTGTTTGTTTAACCTACTGTTTTCGGAACCCTTCAAACCCTCTGACCGCACACTACCCAGTCCTTTTCTCCAAAATAAAACCATATGAAGCGAATTTTTTTTTTTTTAAGAGGGAAAAAAAAAGCTGCTGAGTTTCTAATGATAATGTATGTAAATCTTATGACAGTTTCTTTCCCATCACAGTTGTATAAAATAGGAAACGAGTTCTGTGTTGTTCTTGACAAATGAAAATGGATTTAGCTTCCACATTTTGCATATTTATTCACTAGTCATGATATGCTGAAAAGAACAGGCCTGCCCGTTAATGGATGGGCTACAAAGAGTTGAATATTCAAGTTGCTAATTAAATGCTGATTTCCCCCATACACCTCCTTTCCCCTCTCCTTCACAGTGCATCTGACTCAATGTTGAGAGGGTGACAGATTTTATTTTCATCCTGCTCGAGGTTCAAGATGAAATCCTCACATCCTTGAAGCAAACGACTGAACCGCATTAGTCTCAGCAGAGCCGAGATTCCCAGGGAGCCCTCTCTGGTCTTGCTGTAGCCTCCCCTGTTTCCAAGCATCTGTTCCTCTTCTTGATGCTGCTCAGGCCTTGCTACAGTTAGCTATGCTTTTTGAAGGCCTGTCATCCAGTACTGGCGTATCTAACTTCAGGAGGAGGATCTTTATAGGTGCCAGATGTTTGCAAAACTCGGGTATCGCCCCCCCCGTGCATCTGCCCAAGGAGATGTGTCTGGGGCAAAGCGAGGTGCCCGACCCCACGGAGAGTTGCAGCCGGCCTCAGAGGTCTCCATTCTACCAAAGGAGCGTTAAAGCCAAACACCGAATTACAGGGAAAGATTGCACTGCTCTTTCTGATTCGTAACCCATCTCGTAGGCTCCCATAAAGACCTGCTTGCTTAACGGCTAACTTGCTTGTGCCGATGCTAGTTGTGTTGGGTGAAGAAACTAAAAGCAAAATAACAAAATAACAGCGCAGATGTTTCATGACTTGTGTAAGCGACAGATTTCTGGGTCTAAAGTCACTATTTAACTTCCTAGAGCATTTTCAGGGATCGGAGCATGACCGCTTCTGTTGTTGTAGCACCTGTCTTCAGGCGGTTTGCTAACACGGTTGTTCACCTGTGACTGTAACTTGCAGCCCAGTCCATCGAGCAGCGGCTGATGAAGATCGATCACACAGCCATCCACCCACACTTACTTGATATGAAGATCGGCCAAGGGAAGTACGAACAAGGATTTTTCCCAAAGTTGCAGTCGGACGTCTTGGCAACGGGACCTACCAATAACAAGTAAGGACAGGTTTTATTTTCTGGATTTGAAAGCAGGTTTCTCATATAAAAGATTCACATCATTGGACAGTAGTCCTAATTTTGGATGGCTTCCGGCCAGTTTCATGAACCCTAGCAACTCTTTCCATTTCTGGTTTGTTCAGGCTGTGATTTTGAAGTTACAGCCATAGTTTGGGTTATGTTAAAAAGTGTTAGCTCTGATTTTGGGAAGATTCGTCAGTACTGTTTTCTGTTGAGTGGTAAGTTCTGTGTCTTCTCATACATATTTTTAGTTTTATCGTTGCCGTAATAAATTTAAAATTCATTTCCTCACTGTTTTGCACTGAATAGGATAATCTGGAAGCCCAAGCCAAAATTCAGGTTCTGAAGGAAATGTTGGTATTGATCCACATCATCATGCAGAATGAAATTAATGCCCACTCTGTTCCTGTCTTTTCTTTAATTGTTATTACATGCTCCAAAGATTTTCATAGCTCTTTTAGTTTCCACGTTGGAATAACCTGGAAGAATAACTTGGTGAGGGTAGAAAGTATGTGGTTCTGTACCTGGATTACTCTGCTCAGTCTGATAGGGTTCTGTAGTGTCATATGAAGGTAGGGGCGCCTATAGCTGTGGAATCAGGTATGTCATTGTATAGTTACTTTGCCTAGTATAAAATGAGAACCTGGAGCAACGAATACACTTTACATTTATAAAGTTATAATGTAAAGTAAGTGTTGTAAGTTACCTTTTTTTTGTTCTTCCCTCAAAACCCAGGAAAGAGGGGTTTTTCTCCCCCTTCAAAAATGGAAGATTTGTACATCAATGATTACTGCTTCATGAAATTATTAGCTCAGGCCCTTGCTTCCAGTTTCTGTGGTAGGTCAAAATGAGAGCAGAGATAAATCTGAGAGCTCCAAAACCTACAATTGTCCAAATGTTAAAGCCAGCTCTTGTTTTAGACAAGTGCATGCACACACACTGCTCTGAGCTGCTGTATGAGGTGCCCGCTCAATTCTATTTATACACCTCTTGTGCACCCTAGTGCTAGCTAATCCCTTTTTAATAACCTACTAGGCATAAGACTTGCAAATGATAAAGTAAGATATCCTTAAGCATTAAATGTTTAAAGAATTGTAATTCTTTAAAAGAAATTAAAAAAAAAAATAAAAGGAGGAATGCGTATTTCAAAGTTCCTTTGTTTGCAGTCTTCTTGCAAACCCAGACAAAAGTTTACGGGTAATGCTCCCTTGAGGAATGGAGGATTTCTTCATCTTGGGGGATGCCGTGTTTAGCAGTCTGCCTCTTATCCTTACAGTAGGTTTCAGTTTTAAAGTATCGGCAACAGTGTGAGCGTGCCCAGCCTGCTCAAAGTTGCTTATAACTTCTGGCTCTATTGCAGAATCTTAGTAATCTATGAATAAGCATCAAGTTAAAAATAGTTTTCCTTATGTCTTTTGAGATCCTTCTGTTAGATTGGTACCTATTCTAAAATGTGACTTTAACTCCTTGAGTGATAATTTTGATTTAGATAGCTGGTTTTGGTCTTCAAATTGCAGCATGTTTCAGAATTTGTAAGTACCAAAATCCCATTACTTACCGGAAAGCGATGTCAAAGTGACAAATGCTTGGAATTCCTCCAGCTGTATATTGTCAAAAAGGTTTGTGATTGGAAAATCTCAAGACCATCTGTTTATATCTTTCTGCTTCCTGGCTTTTTATGTGAGCAGCTGAGAGGACTCTCTCCCTCTCTCACTTAAGACATGTTATTCTGCTGAATTTACACCCACATATAAAAAAAGATAGCCTTTTCATGCTCTCTGCAAATACATCCTAATTCTTTTGACCACAAAATCAATTGAAGTATAGCCTTCCATTAATCTGAATTTCCCAGTCTATGCTTCTGGGGGGTGTGTTATACTTGCATACGGGACTGGGCCTTTGCGTGTGGGGATGGGGGAAGAGAACATTTCAGCTACATTCCCAGGCACTTCACATGTAGCTATTCCGTGTGGTCATAAAGTCAATGCAAAGGATATCGCTGTGTAGATCAGAATTATTTTTACAGACTTCAGTTCTATGTAGCAAATTTTGTCCTGAATGTCGTAAGGAAGTGTATTTGCAGAGGGGAAAAAAAAATAAATCATTCCCATGTTACAGTCAATTGTTGTTGGACAGTAGCAAATAAACCAATTCAAAGCTGTTTTAATGAAAATCTGTCCTCACTGGTCAGCAATCAGGTTTTTATTGCTTCCCTTTCTGGACAGATAAACTAACAAATATATAACTAGAGCTCAATGTTATCTAGCTATTCCCTTCCTGTAGGGAAGGGCTGTTACACGTATAATATATCTAAATCAGAAATACAATGCAAAGACCAAGCACTTTTAGTTTTAGTCCTTGATCCTGTATGTGATCCCAGAAAACCACGTTGCCTAAACAGGCAGAAATTGCGTTTGGAAGAGGTGGTGTCTGGCTCTTGTTTGCTGGGCACGGAGAGCAGGGCTTGGGGACAGAGGAGGGGTTGACAGTCATAGCGGATCACTTCCACCTAAACGCAGATGGAAGCAAGGTGTTGATCACATTACCATGGGCAAGTGTTAAAACACCGAAGTCTGTCACAGAAGCAAAGTCTAGTAATGCTTCATCTGTCAGCCCGCGGCCATGCTCGGCAGCGTGCTTTGCCCCACTTCTGTCACTCTGCTGCCTCCTCCCGCCTCCCCTCAAGATGTCCTCTAAAAGACTGGACAAGGGGGTGAACCTGTGCTCCTCTGGCCCCAGCCAGCGTCACGCTGCTTGCTGCTTTCTCTCATCTGCTTGGTCATTTGTGGGTTGGGAGAGCCTCCTTTTACATTTGCCCTATTCTGGCCAGACTGCAGGTGCGTGCTTGGTGTCATTAGGGCTCGTCTTTACCTCTTCCCTTGTGGTGGTAAGGAAACATTGACTTCTTCAGCTAAGCAAGAACTTCACTGAAAATAACTCCAAACTACACTTTACTGAAAAGAAATGAAAAGTTTAAAAACAAACAAATGAAAAAACAAACAACAAAAAGCCCAAACAAACAAAAAAGCCCCGCTCCAGCCCCCCACCTCCATAAAACTGGAGAATAGGCTCCCGTGTATACAGTTCCCCTAAACATCTTTTTGACCAACACTGCTAGAACACAGAAAGACATTAACTGCAGAGTATGCAGACCTAAACTTAAGCAAAAGATGATAACTATTATATCCAAATATTTCTAGAAATAAAAGAAGCATTATTTTTCTGTGGAGAAAAGAGCAATTCATCCTAGCTAACAGCAATTAAAACCAAACCAAAACAAAACAAAACCCCTACCCACTTCTGTCCTCTTTCCCATCAGGGAGCAATGTCCCACTTGAGGGACTCCCTCTGCACTCATCGCCTTTGATACATCCCCCACATCATGGGAAAACCTTCTGCATCTACAGACAGCAGCTGCAGCTTCCTCTGGGTACAAGAGTGGCCCATCCACGCTGCTCTAACCTTGTAAAGCAGTGGCTTCTGCAGAAGTCCTCCTAGAAAGCGTCCCAGGAGAAAACAGGCTGCAGGTCCCTTAGGCAGTTTGTCTATTTATCTGGAAATGAGGAGCGGTTTCCGGAGTCTTCCTTTCCTTTTTCAAACCCCAGCACCACATTGTGGTTTCTACATGTTCCCCTCGTCCTTCCCCGCGTGCGTTTCCTGCCAGGCTTTTAAAATTGTAGCTGGGACTCCGCTGGCTGATTCATTCGCAGTGATCCAGGAAAGGAATTTGAATGACAAAAAGCCAAGCTACATAAACACTTCATGGTTTTTGATTAGCTAATTGTTAAATTAGGGTGAATATGCTTACAGTGCAAAATTAAAACAATGAAACAAGCTGTGTTTTCAATCTAATTGGTTACCTTGTAACTTAATTTGTACTAAGAAGCTTGATAAATGAGATTAAATATTGCAGAGGAAAACACTGATTGCACACCAAGCATGGGAATATATTTGCATTCTGGCAATTTGTAGTGAATGCCTGCAAAGAACAACGGAACTGACCTTTTTTTTTTTTCTTTATTTCTTTTGGTTTTCAAAGGAAGGTTGTGCTTTGTTACACATTTACAAAATGGCTTAAATTATCTTTTTTTGCCTTTTTCTTTGTTTAGCCCTGTTTTTCCCCACCTTCTTTATCTGCACCCCGCTTTCCTCCTTGCTTCCTCCCCTGACCAGCCTGTTTCCTCTTTCCTGCCCTGGCCAATTCTTCCTCCTGAGCCCTCTCGCTTGTATCCCAGCTTCCTATGAGCTTTGTGCTTTTGTCTGTCCTCTGTGTCCTGCCTGACCTGCAGCAATCCTCAAAGGAGGGTGCAGTCCAAGTCTTCAAGCAGAGATCCTGCTATACTTGGCCTCCTAACCTCAGGCTTTAGCTAAGTGATATGTTGTTCTTACCCATAAAGCAGATTTCAAAAGTATTTGTTTGCTTTCTCCAGGCATTTGTTCCTTTGCTGTGTTTTGCTGACCTCACCATTGTGTCAGTATTTATTTGTAAAAATCATGCATTAGGAGTCTATGAAATTGGTTCATTTTTGTGCTCCAGTTTATGACACAACTTGTGTGGGCACTGTCCTGTGGCCTCCATCGCTGACCCCCCCCTTCAAGTTGTGACCTGCCCAGGGTTTATCCGCCTGGTGCTCTGGTTCTCCTCATTTTTAAATAGGACTACTGTTTGCTTATTCACTAACATTGACATCGTTTAATGTTTTTAAAGAAAATATGATATATATATAATGCAAAGCAGTTGCTGAATCTCTGTATGATGGTAAGATTCACTCTGGTTGTAATGAAATTCTTTTTTTAAATGGGAAACGGTCTGTCTCTTGTACTGAGTGCTTCATATTATGTGTGCTTTTTCTACCTCCCTACATGTTGGGTACTGTTTTAAGGCTGGCTGTCTTTAATGAAGCTTTTTTTTTCCTTAAAAAAATCAAGCCAAGCAATTGCATTTTCAAGTAGCATCTCTGCAGTGCATCTAAATCAGCGAGAGATGAGTCAGCAATGAGCCATCCACACAACACTGATGTTATTTAAACTTTGCAACTAGTAAAAGCTCACCTTTTAAGTATGAAAAATCTGAAGAAGTGGTTACTATACATTAGGTAGCCTAATATAGCAAATCACTGACAGGTGCAATGAAAATATTAACTATTTGTATTTGAATATATTCATTTTCAAGAATAAAGTGTGACTAAATTTGACAGTCTGTGCTTAAAAATGGTTCTTGAAATAGGAACTGTGTGCTATGGGGACTTGAAACCTGATGGGTGAGCCTTGTGTGTGCTGATCCTCTGCTCAACTGGTGCAAGGCAGTAAAAGGGCAGTGAACTTATTTCAGCTAATACATCATTTTAAAATAGCTTTGCAGGATTAAAGTTCACAGGGAAAAATGTGTGTTGAATCCTTGCATCCTCTATGCTGTTTACTCTCCCCAGAAGAGTGTTGCTGTCTCAAGGAAGTTTGCAAACTAAATACCACTTAGGGCAGTGGTTCGTCAGGGCTTCAGGGGTGACGCTGGCAAATTGCCACCGCTGTTCCTTGCAGAGGATGGCAGTCGTGGGTACCACCCTTTTAAATCACTTCTTTTCATATAATCTGACGAGACAGCCTGTCAGTGCAAGAGCACTCTCTGCAAGGCATTTTGCTCATTTTTGTCCACCCGATCAGCAGTTTGAAAGCTTTCCCGTTCAGCCCAACAGCAGAGATGGAAAAGGTGCGTTAGTCTCTGTTTGAGCCTTCGTCCTCCTTACCGTGGAGCAGCGTGTGCAGGGCAGATTCACGGTGCAGAACCCCTCCCCTGTCAGCCCATCCATGACCAGGTGGAGCTTGGTTTCACCTTCCTTTCAATTTGTTCGGTCCGACGTGCATTTGACTTGGAATCTCTGTGCAGTCCCACACAAACTACTTCTGAACCCAAGCAGATTACATGTGCAGTCTGTGTGTATTTAATGTGTACTGCTTCATACATGCTTTAGGGGGATTTGGCAGAGGGTGTAGTACAGCTATGTGCTAATTTGTGCATACAGAAACGCAGTCAGATAACTCCTCTGATGGAAGTGTATAGGTAAAAAGGATATTGTCATGATTAGCAGACCTAAACAGCAGTCTGCCTCAGGAGGTGGTCTATATGAGATTTAGGTTCTGTCCTATAGACAAGCGCATTTTTCTCCTTCCTTCGTTCTTTGTTATCACTGTAAATAGATTGTAAATTATGACAGTGATTTTCATGGTGATGGCAATATTGGTTAAATCAGTCTGTGAATTAAGTTGTCTTGCATTCTGGTTCTCTAGCAGCAGTACTGCAGTATATATCCTGCCCGTTACACCCATGTCTGGTTTGGGTAGACATCATTTCTTCATTTCTCCATGGAGCTTTAAAAAGACGGGAGGGGGGGAGGTAGGGGGAGAGAGGGAAATGTACATGTGATTGCAGTACAGTATGGCCAGTCCCTGGTGTGAGGCTGCTGTTTTGCTAGATTGGCTTCTGACATCAAAGATAGCTTTGATGCTGTCTTACCATTTTTATTACAGAAATTAAGCATCACAGGTTAAGTGTCATCTCTTCTAAGTCTCACCTTTACATTTCCTTCAACCTCTGCAAACCTATTCCTATGCTTGTTGGATCTAATTTGATATTAAATAATACTGACTTCACTGTCTTCATGTTAAAAGGATCTTAGTTGGAGGTGTCTTCATTTCATTTCTCTATATTGAACAGAGCACAGTCTTCCCTGGTCCCTCCTCTGAAATGTCACGGCTTTTTTTGCAGTCCCTGGAGGTGAAGAGCGTTCATTTTTGGATGTCGGAGTTAGATACGGGCAGACTACCAAAACGAGCCTTTTCTCCCTTCTCCACGTAAGCAGCTTGTCCCTGGGCTCTCCGCAATCCAGTGCCCAAGCTGCGTCTGCTTCGTCCCCAGAGACTTGGTGCTTGTAGAAGTGCCTCCACTGTGAGGAATAAATGAAGTATGCCAGTAGTCCATGCTCCTGGCTCTACAGGCAAAAAATAAAGGGGAGAGGGCATTTTTGGGGTCAAGGAGTACTCGGGCAACACCTAGGCTGGGCGGCAGCGCTGTGTGCGCTCCCAGGCAGCTCGGGGCTCATCCACGCAAGGCAGGGACCAGCCAGAAGGGCTTCGTCTCCTCTGGCATGCGCTTCACAGGGATGGGGGCGGTAGTGGTATAGCTGAAAAGCCCACGAGTAAGGGCTGGAAACAAGCAGGCGTTTGCCCTCGCGAGCACAGCTTTCCTCGCTGCTTCAGCAGCACCAGGGCTGAGGTGTGAATAAGGCAGCAGCTGATGGCAGGCCAGGAGAGACACCCGCATGGGATTTCGGCAACCCGAGGGGAGGTGGTGTGGCCACTGGGGAGGACTTTTACCCCCCCTTAGAATCACTTTGAGTGACCGAAGGGAGAGGAGCAGTAATTTAAAATGCAATCTCTGCTGATGAGGCGGTGGGGGGAATGCTTATTGTAATACTGAAGCATTATTTTGGGAAAATTCTATGTGGCCCAGTAAAGAAAAGGCTTTAAAAGATTTAGCTGCTTAATCCTGCTTATCTGCTGTTAGATCTTCACAAAATCTCCCAGAGAGATTCAGAGCGGCATCTGAAGGCACAGGCCTCACCCAGCACCCCGGCAGCTCCCTCTTCCCTAACTTAGAGATTGGGGAGGAGGGATCGTGCAGCTCGCTGCTTTTGTAATTGCTCCAGCTAATGAGCAGCAGTCTTTTTTTCATAAATGGCCAATGATCTTTACATTTGCATGCTGAAAATGTTCAAATAGTTCTGATTAATAATCTGGAGAATAATCTGTGCCTTCTCCCAGATGGAGTACAGGGCTGGAATTAACTGAAAATGCTTTAATGATGGTGTATTACTTGTAATTATTCTGTGGCTTTTATTCTATTTTCACCTTCAGTGAGCCATGTTTCCTCAAAGGACACTTATAGCAATTCTTAAATCTTCCAGTAACTGCAGAAATGCAGGTGGAAAGGGATCAAAGCTTTGTCTAGAATTCAGAAAATATCATATAAATTGGAGCAGAAAAATATGATATGGATAATAGTTGATCTATAACTTAACTTTCCAGTGTATTATTGGCATTCAGTCGTGTGAAATGTAAGTGTGGTACTAACTTGCAATAAATGGAAGGCCTCCAGAGCCAGGTAGCGAAAGTCACTTTTACGTCTGCTATCCTCTGTTCAAGGGGGTGTTTTTTCTGCTGCATTTCTATTTGTTGAGATTATTAAAATGCAGGGTTTTATTTCCCCCCTCTCAGTCATCTAATGAGGCATTGGGTGTTGCTTCTGAAAAAAAAAAAAAAGGCGACATTAAACTCACGGGCTGTATATTTTTAAGACTTCTGAGGAGGTGCAAAGACACTTATGTCAGTTATGTATTCCTCTGAGAAGGTTTCACTGTTTTCTGTGCAGACACCTATTGGGCTGTTTTGTTTAGTTACCAGAGACTTCAGGCTATGTTGCTTTAAAAATAAATTTCTTGTCATACGGGATGGTGAGG
>NW_008825614.1:11459896-11476304 GCF_000699105.1 Pygoscelis adeliae | reverse complement strand
CCGTAATTACATGCAGTCCCAGATGTTTATTTCTTCCTTTGCACTTGTTTTCTTGACATTATTTGGAAGGTAGGAAGGGACTTTGATTCTGACCATAAAAACTGTAGTTCCTGTGACTCCTTTTTTCGTCCTTTTTACCTGTGCATTTAGCCAAAATTTGGTTTTTGGTCACCTCACTGGAGGAATTGGTGGAGATAGTTAGGTATATGTATGCAAAGTCTTTCTCTCTGGAAGCAGGAGGGTTTGGTTACCAGGGGTCCCATCCCTTCACTTCTCTTGGGTCAGGTTCCCCTCCCTGCACATCCCTGATGGCTTGCTGGACATGTCAGGACCCAAGTCCAGCTCTGTGCAAGAGTTTCCTCCTCCAGGCATGCATATGCCTACGTGTCACCAGCTGAAACTCCTTGCCCAAATAGCTCAGATCCCATTTGTATATGCTCTTATTTGGGGTGCACACAGAAATAGATGGGTTTGGGATCTGGAGACTGCTGTCCTCGCCAATACCACCGGCGTGGAGGAGCTCACCGAGCACACGCTTCTGTCTTTGATGTGGACGTCTCTAGGTTTCCTGCTGTATAGATCTATCAAAGGCAGAGAACCCAAATCCGCAGGGGCTTTGCCTGTTGATCATAGCTCCTGTAGAAAAAGCCATCTCACAGCAGTCGTTCTGGCGTGGTGCCCAGCATGAGCACTTCAGTCTGGAGTAGAGGGACCAGGATGGAGACAGGTTTTGGAGGGTCCCTCTGACACAAGTACTGATGTTGGGGAGTGTGAGGTGTTGTTTTCTTGGTGTTCTGAGGTGGGGGTTTTTTTCTTTTTCTTTTTCTTTCTCTCTCTTTTTTTTCTTCCCGATTCACGTTATCCCTTCAAATTCTGCCAGGCAGTTTCCTCCCATAGGTAGAGCGTTATTCATACATCCCGCCAGGCACCAGAGCTGGAGCGCTGCCTTGGGCGGGCTTTGTGTTCTGCTTTGCCTTGGTTTTGCTCTTTAACTTCTGAGAGGGGGGCAGAACAGCTGACTTCATGAAACGACTGAAAGGCTGTACACTTAAAGGCTTTTTTTTTTTAACTGTATTTGAAAGATATTTTTAATTTTAATAAATACAACCACAGTAATTAACATCATTCTGAAGATTTAGCCTTAATGTGCATTAACATACTTGGTTTTAATGCTTGATAGGTTGCTTTATACAGTGTTATTTCAGCTTTCTTTTATAAATAATGTATTAACTTATTTATTTTCTGCACCAGTTGAGCATTTTTGTTTTCAAGGATTTGGCAGAAGGCTATGATATTATTAGAAACTCTATAATCAGACTAGAAATTCCTCAGGGCAGAGTTATCTTGTTTTGTGTTTTGTTATAATATCTGGCATAAAAGGAGGTTGGACACTTGAGAGCTTTAAGGTTGCTCAGTTTCAAACCTGGTTACCAAGTGGCTGCTTTCAGGCAACAGCTTCAGATGAGGAAAAAATTCAGCTGGACATATATGAACACGTAGCAAAAAATACAGGCTTTTTGTGGTATTTAAAAACCCGATGCAAAAAAAGAGATGGTGAAGATAGCAACATGATTAATCCCAGGAAGTCAATATTGTTTATAACCTTTAAACATAGGTGCACCCAATATCACAGTAGTTACTATCGCAATGACGAGGTTCTCTGAAATAATTCCTGGAAGTACCACAGAAAGTGGAGAAAGGAGAAGTACCACCTCTCACAAAAGAGGAAAATTTTAGAAGTTGTTACTTAAAATACATTGTAGTATTTTGTTTGTTCCTACAGACACTATTTTTATCAAACTTCAGCAAATGCAGCAAACGGTGTTGTTGGGTAACCAAGTACGATTTTCCTGGTGGTGGCATCAATGATCTGCATTTTGGGTAACACAGAAGCTCTCACTGGAGACCCTGGCAGGCAGCGGGCACGTTTCCATCAGGGCTTTCATCCCTTGGGTGCGCGCTGGCCTGTCACCCCCCGGGTGGTTTCCCACGGAGAGGTCAGGCGCCAGCTTGCGCCTGCGTCTGTTGCAACGTCCAAGTTTGCACTTTCACTTCTCCCGCTGCAGACCTGTCAGATGTCCTCTGGCTCCCGACCCAGGCTTTCCCTCCCAATATCTTCCACTCACGTGTATCTTCCCTCTCTCTGACTTGCCAGCCGCTGGGCCAGTCGCAGCACGACCGCGCAGCGGAGGAAAGACCGCCTGCGGCAGCACTCGGAGCACATCGGGCTGGACAACGACTTGAGGGAGGTAAGTGGCATTATCTGCGGGCGGCATGAGCTTGTGATCCAGGAGATGCAATTTAGACAAACGATGCGTTGTGACTTCGGGCAGTTTTGTTGCTACCGTAAGGTTGTGTGGGTCTTTGCAGCCATTTCATTTAGACGCTGCTTGTCACAGATGCCTGTATGTGTTGTACAACTTCAAAGCACACAACAGAAATAAAATGCTTTTATTATTTTTGAATAAGATAGCCCCTTTGTCATCAGGAAAACGGCTTATTTGCTGATATAGACCCCAGTCATGTAACCACACGCAGAGAGCACCAGAGCCCTGGTGCCTGCCTGGGTGCAGCTGCGGAGCTCTGGCCAGGGTGAAGGTCCTGCAAAAGTCAAGTCCCTGAATAAATGTCAGTGCTGTAGAGGCAAATGAGGCGGGACTTTTTTCTTTTTTAAAGAAATCTTTTTTTTCCTCTCTCTCTCACATCGATTCCTGACATGAGTAAGCCTATTTGAAAGGTTAAGACTTTGGGGCCTTTTTATGCCTAAAATTTGGAAACTCCCATGCATCTTGTAAATGTCAGTCACATACATGCATTTCTTTCCCATCTCTTCAGTTTCTTGTCCTTCATTAAATATTTTCTGCCATATTTTTCCATTGATGTCCATGTGCTTCTTTTGTATGTCACTGGCAAAAATAAAACATTCACGCTGTTTTGTGGTAAATCTTGCTGAATAATGTTGGCCGGTGTTGGCATTTGCACTCCAAAAGAACCCGAACGGGTGAGTGGACTCTTAAACCACAGCTTCGAACAGTGTTTCATGGAAACACAGCAAAACAGCACTTGTACATGTTTGTTGCTATTTTTGCTAATGTGGCTTTGCAAGTATATTTTAAAAGTTGCCTGGTGTGTATATCTCAGCAGAGCCTTTTCAGTACTTTGTCATGTGTTTACTTTCTTCTTTTTTTGGCTGTGGATCATATGCATGCTTCTTTTGCTTTGTCTCCTCTTTCTTTCTGGCTATTCTGCCATTGGGGCATCTGCCTCCTCTTAGCCATCGGAGGAGCTTTTGCTTCGTCAGAACTCAATGGCCTTCTGGGAGTGGGATCAGGGACCACCCCCTCCTGCACGGCCTCCTAAAAAATCCTTCTCTGAATGCTGCCTGGTATGTTTTAGTTTTTCTTGTTGAAAGCTGCTTTTGAGATGTTGTTAGCGTGAGGAACCGCTGTCTTCGCTGCCTCTCAAACCTCTTCCCTTTCTCGTAGAGTATGAGCACGTCCCCGTAGCGCTTGGAAGTGTGGTTATAATCGGAAAAGTAGCTGTAAGTCAGCTCTAGGCTTCCATGCCAGCTCCCTGGCAAATGTGACGGCTCCAAGGCTGAAAGATGAGAATTTTGTTTTGCTTTGGTTTTTCCCATGTTGCTTGCATGGCAGTTCACCTTAGGGTGTCAAATCCAAAAAGCATTTCTTTCTGACTGCTGGATCGTTGCATCCCAGTGTGGAAGAGGGTGGTGGTGTGTGGATGCTGATGAACAGGCAAAGGGCAATCAGTTGGATGTTTCACCCCACCCTTATTCTTCTCTTGAACTTACAAGAGTTAATAATTTTTTATTTTTTATTTTAGTGTAATAACAAGACATAAAATTAATAAAGTAAGGTTACCCATGTTTTGTACTCTTCAGACTATAACCGCACTTTGCATTCTATTTATCCCTTTACATTTAAAAAGAAATATTAGATTCCCTAATTATATATTCCCTGTATTACTTTTTCACTGTTTTCATTGCTAATTTTTGCACTGAGTTAGATGGAAGTCACTTGTGAGATTGCTTGCTGAACAACACGCTTTCATCATCTGTGATTTTTTTTTTTTTTTTATTCCCACATGTAGTTTTTCAACTATTTTTAAGTCTTTACAGTATTGGTGAAACTGTAATTACTTAGCTGAGCACTTTTGTTGAACACAGCTTTCCACAGCAGAACCCGACGTTCTTGTCTGACTTGTGGGACTGATGTTAAGTGGTTCACGTCTGAATTTTGTATTGAAAAAATGCAAATGAGTCAGAAAAACTGTACTCCCCCATTAACAAAAAAAAAAAAAAGGCGAGCAATTTCAATTAACTTCAATGTGTTTGGATTTTGCTTTTACTAAATAAATAATTTTCTCCCCAGATAGAAAGGTCTGACTATGCAGCAGCCGTAGTGTCCTCTCAGTTCCCCAGAAAACCCAGCCGGCAGCAGTGCTAAGTCACTGGAGGAGCGTGATCTGCTCCTCTCGGGGGAAGAGCAGTCGTTGTCACATACCGTCCACCAAAGAGGCAGCATTAACTGGATAAAAACACACTATGGAAATGGAGCATTCCCACACCAGGCTATGAGCGCTGTGCTTCAAGGCTGTTTTGTTTGGCAACGTTCTATTATTTTACTCTTTTTAACAAAAACCTTATGAATAATGCTTGAGCAACTTTTTGATAGGCTTCATATTTGCACACCTAAATCTGTCCAACTTCTTAGCTTTGCTCAGCATGTAGCCCTCTCACTGATGTTGGGGGCAGGTGACACTTTGATTGGTTTGGGGTTTTTTGCTTAACAAAAAAACCCAAACAATAAAAGAAGCCCTGAACAGTAAGGCAATGCAGCAGGAAGGTTTGAAAGTCTTTTGCTATAGCTCAGATCCTTTTTTTAAAGAGCATGCCAATTTTTGTCCATACTTCTCAATTACCACCCCACAGTAAAAACAGGAATGTTCCTAAATGTCAGTTTTGTTTAAAACGAGCTTCACTTGTAATTAAGAAGTTAATTGAGAATAAAATCAAGTCTGATTTTTTTCCCACATTAACTATCCACATGAAAAGTAATGGATGAAGTCTTTCTCCTTCACTTAAGTGTATTTCTGCTTCTTGTAATTTATTTTCAAAGGATTTTTTTCAATTCCTGTATAGTCTGGTCACAAATTAGACAAATGGGTTTGGTGGGGGGGTTTTTTGTTGTTTTTTTGAAGTGAGAATCAAATAACAATGGAAAGAAACTTATTTGGTATTTTTACTTTATTGCTGAATGAAGGTATCGCACTTGTATTCACATGCTGTGGCTAACTTCGTGCTAGTGGCTAACAGCACAGTTCACTAGCTAACGTTGACTGTTTTGGTTCCACACGGGAAAATATCTTGCTTTCTCTGTTGTCAAAAGGGAGCATTCCACTTCTCCAGCCCGACACCTAAGCATCAGACAAGTAATGATGTTGTTCCTAGATTAACACTAGCTCATTCCTTTTCACCAGCATTTGCTTGCCTAGGATTAGGATGAGGAGAATCCCTCTGACTTGTAATATCTAAAATTATTCTATTTATTTTTAGAAATACATGCAGGAGGCAAGGAGTTTAGGAAAAAATTTAAGGCAGCCCAAACTCTCAGACCTCTCTCCAGCTGTGATTGCGCAGACCAACTGGAAATTTGTGGAAGGGTTACTGAAGGAATGTCGCATGAAGGTAGGTCCTCCCCTTTCCCGCTGCCTGCTCTTCCCTTGCTTACACTGAGCCTAAATAGCATCTGTCGATGGTGTCCTGAAAGTCCTTCACAGCGGGAGCGGCGTTGGTCTGTTGGTGTAGCAGGCTATTGCAGGGTGGATGTCCCTTTAGCGTTACATTTTTCAACTGCTAGAAAAGAAAGAAATGTATTATCGCTCTTCTGTTTATGCAGTCAAAGTTGGTGAAACGAGTAAAAAGGAGAGGAAGGAGAATCAGCATGATCAGACATCTTAGGGAGGATTTTCTTTAATTGTTTATATGTAAATGTAGCCTAAACATAACGGACTTGAGACCCACGGTCAAAAAAGGAAGCGTTCAGCATGTGCGACTGTTGTGCATGTTGTTTATGCAGAACAAACGAAGTATAGCAGTTTCTAATATTAAAGAAGCTTTTATAGCCATGGAAGTATAATTTCTTTGTGTCTTTGTGTCGGTTGCAGTTGGTGGTATACTCTATTACCTGAGTTTTAAACTTCAATAGCTGTAACAAGAAGAAAAACAGATACTGAGTAAGACCGAAAATGTATCTAGGTCTGTACTCTGTTTTTGATACCGGTCGGTAATAGATCAACGGTGTAGAAATACGACAATAGATAAAGCATATAGAAATAGGACAGTATGGAGTAATCATGCAAACTTTTTTTTAATTATTCTTTTTAATTTACAATCTCTATAAAGAGATTTGAAGTTTCTCTGGTCAGGCTATTAGCGATGGTCTCTAGATTAAGCATGTTTACTTAAACTCAGCTATAAATTCTGTTCCTTGTTGGATAACATTCTTACAAACCTTTGGGGATTTTTTTTTTTTTTTTTGAAGACTAAACGCATGTTGGTAGAGAAGATGGGCCATGAAGCAGTCGAACTGGGACATGGAGAAGCCAACATAACAGGTCTGGAGGAAAATACATTGATTGCTAGTCTCTGTGATCTGCTAGAAAGAATCTGGAGCCATGGTCTGCAGGTCAAGCAGGTTGGTAACTGGAAACTCGGGACTTTGTGCGTACAGTACTCTAGCAAATACTGAATGCCATCTCTACCCTTTAAGTGGCTACTCAGTGGTACCATTCCAACGTTAAGTGGGAGGTATCTTTGGGATCAGAGTCCCTGGTTCATATCTTCTGAGGTCTTGGGGTTTTTTTGTGGGGTTTGTTTATTTGCTTGTTGGGTTTGTTTTGGGAGGTGTCTCTGGAAATTGCAATGATGTTGTCAAATAGGTGTTTGGTTTCTTCTCTTTCAACCTTCAAAATAGAAACCCAGGGAGAGGACAAAGAAACAAGGTGGGTGGTGTGTCTGCTAGGTCAGTGGGATGGTCCTCTCCTCTTCCTGAGGTCTCATGGCCCAAGAGAAGGATTGACTCTCACCACTGAGCTTTTGGCCCACTGAAATGCCATCCCATTATTTTGCCATGTTCGCTGGCCTCTTTTCTTTTGCTTCATTTATTTAAAGCTGCATACTCCATATTCAATTTTCAGGGGAAATCTGCTTTGTGGTCCCATTTACTTCAGTACCAGGAGAGAGACGAGAAGCAAGACCATAGTGCAGAGTCCCCAGGTGAGTACTCGGCAGTTGACTCCATGAAGGGTCCATCACAGCGAAGGAACTCGGGCCTGGGAGGAACAGTGTACCCACACGAAACCCATGCAGGATTTTCGGTGTATTTGCTTGCTAATATCACACTTACATTTTGAGACCTTTCATAATCATTATGAAGATGCCTTGATGTCTGGACAAAATAGATTGACATCGTTGGAGGCAAATGAACATACTTATTATCCCTGTCTAGAAAATCACTCGATGTCTGTTTGCTACCTTCATTCCCTTTTAATTAGCATTGAGTGAGGTGTGAGAAGCAGTGCTTCTGCAAGAGATGATTTCTGAAGTAGCTGATGGTGTGGAGCTGTGGCTAAGACAGCTGACATTTTTCTTTCAGTGAGCATAATCTGTCTCTCAAATCCCAATGTGAATAACTTCATCTTCAATAAATATTTGTACTGGTGGACCGTACAATTCAGAAGTTGTGTAATTAATCTCTATCCATCAGTCCAGGTACTCAGTTTATGCTTTGATTTGGCCCTTTACAATCACTAAATTACTTCTGTGTTATGAGAGATTTTCTAATGACCTTGAGATCTCCCTGCCCGCAGACTGCTGATTGGTATTGTAGTAAAAGTCTCTGAACTTTAGTGGGTCATCTTCCAAGGACTCTGCAATCCTCCAAATCCTGCAGATGGGAACTTGTATGATCAGTCCTCAATGACACAATCTATGGACAAACTAGTCTCGCTCACGAAAAGATTTTTTAATAAGCTTCAATGAGTAATGCACTAGGCAACCTGGCTGGCAGGCACAAATTCCTGAGAGCAAAATATGTTACCACAAAGCAGTTTGATCAGAGTAGCAGAGCACAGAAATGCGTGGCATTCTTAGCATCTAATAAGCTACTGTAGCTTAGTTTTATCATGTCCTTCTCAGTTGTGAGGTTTCCATAAAAACAAATTTCTAATAAAACTCATCGCCATACAGATTTATGTTAATGTATTTCACATACGAAAAAGGAAGCTACATCCCCAAGTTCAGTGCTGGATTAAGGAAGGAATAGATAATGTATTAAGCAATTTTCATTTTGTCTGCTGCTGCATTTCCAGGGTAGAGTTAATGATAGTCCACAGAAACATTGCAGTTACCAACCACTTAAGATTGTTTTCAGCTGGATGTAAAACAAATGCATTGTAGACCATTACTGTAATTTTGTATTAACTTCATATATTTTCTCCACTGTAGTTGCTGTTGGAACAGAAAGACGAAAGTCTGATACAGGAATTACTCTGCCTACTCTGAGGGTTTCCCTGATACAAGATATGAGGTACACAATTTGTTTCCTAAAGCGTTAATTGTGGGTTTAATTGTGTAGCATAAGGTAAAGATCTTCACTGGCTTTGGGTTTACAAAAGCTAAGGAAAATTAAACCTTCTCCTTAGCCCACATTCAAATCTACAAAGTGTTGCCTTTTTGTTTTACAAAACTTCCTTGCATATTTACTTGGTTCATTTTAGCTAAAAGACAATGAAAAACACACCAATTTTACTGGGGCTTTTGTTTTCCCAGGGGGGTTCTTCTAGCAATAAAGCCAACTTCTACAAATAACAGCAGATATGCTGAATTCCTTGGAACTTTGAGTTTGTTTCTTTTTGTTTTAAATTACTGACCAAGCAAGTACAGTTGATAGACAAAGCAAAGGGACAAAAAAAAACCTGCTCGCAATGCCTGAGCAGTATTCTTTCCTTTCAATTAACATTTTATGGCAAATAGTAATAAATGCACAAATTTAGAAATGTAATCAAACCTGGTATTTGGGTAACTTTAAAATTGGAATGTGAAGTAAGGGCAGGTGCTCTGTAGGAGACCACCGCCTGGCTCTGGAGAGCTTTTTAAGCAGTGTTGGTTGGGAAACGGGAGGATTAGAGAGTAGGAATAGGTGGAGGCTGATGTGACAGCACCAGGCAGAAGTTCTTCAAGGCATCTCCTTGATTAAACCACTGCAGGTCAGGCTGCTGTTTTGACACTTCACTTGCCATGGCTAAGGGTTGCAGTGGGGTAAAAGTGCCATGAAAAGAGGGGAGGAGTAATGCAATAATGCTCATCTGTAGAGAGCTGCTAGCAATTGCTAGCAATTTAATGTGTGAGGCAACATGAGTATTGTTTCTTGTAATACCATGCCCTTCCTCCACATAAAAATATGACAAAAAAATCTTATGGTAAAAATAAGATTAATTGTAGTTAGTTCACAAAAACATAATTATAGTGATGTGATTTTTGCCATGTGTGTTATTACAGATATATTTTTTTCTGATGTGAGATCACTCAGATTAGTCAGACTTCCATGACAGCAAACGACTGCACTTCCCACCTGCAGTGTGCAACCTTTTTGTTTGATGCTATGTGGTTTGAGTCTTGTGCTCTGATTTCGAAGAATATGACATGCCACGTAAGGCTAAAACAACATGCAAAAGAGAGAGGGAGAATACATACAGTGTAATTAGGAGTATAATGCCAAGAGGTCATTTTGAACGCGTGCCTGTCATTTTAGGTCCCTCTCATGGGACGTGGCAGCTATTTACTTAATTCAGTCCTGTGAGGCTGGCGGGCATGTAGGGGGTCGGTCTGAGGAAAGGATGAAGGAGGATCTGGAGTGGAAACTTGCGTGCTGGGGGGGAGTGCCGACAGAGGAGGCTGTGTGCGCTCGCTGCTGCGCGCATGGGTTTCGTCTTCCGCGTACTTCCACTTGAGTAATGAAAGCCCAGCACAGATCTGAGCTCTCTTGCTTGAATCACAAGAGTGCTTCCACTGCTTTTCAGAGAAAAAGTACAGAAGCAGAACACTACCTTTTGTAATATCTTGGGTATTCATGATTGCCCACAAACATGTCTGGTCTTAGAAAATGCTGGGCAGATGGTGAGTTGAATTTGTCATCCGTAATCTCGTGGCATACTTTCTCCTGCTTGGAAGAAATGCTGCTTAATATTTGTTTGCACACACAAATTTATGGTGAAATTAGAAGGATGGGTAATTGTTAAATTGCCGGGGCTGCAGTGCTAACTGAACTAATGGCTAGAGGATTAAGCATTGCCTTAAGCATGGCTTGTTTTTGATGGCTCATGCAAGGTTATGTAAACAACTTAAAAAGCGGGGCTGAATCACAGTCACGCTCTGAATGTGTGATGAGCCTGTGCTACAGGTAGCGTTGTATGTCCGCTGCCTCCCTCACAAAGCTAGGCATCTTAGATGTGGTAAGGAAGATGCTCAAGATGTTTATTTTGGTTCTCTGCACGGAGAGGCTTTGCACAAGTGTGTTTGGGGGTACGCCCTTCAGCCTTGCCGCCGGGCAAGGATCTGCAGCATCTCTCCCACCCCTCTTCCAGCTCCCCGGCAGACTCCTGCTGCAGCCTGCCTCCTGCATGGCCTCACCCCTCAGGCACATCGTTGCGCGTCCAGCCAGACCAGTCAGCGCCAAGGCAACTCCCCAAAACCTTTGGTCCAGCTGGGCTCAAGTTTCAGGTCCCTTCCCCTTCGGGCAAGCCCTTCCTTGCTACCAGCGCTTGCTTTCATGCCTGTCTCGTGTCTCCCCTCCTGCAGGGAGCTTGCAGTGGAGGATGCGAGCCCTGGGTGCTGGGCCCATGGCAGTGATGCTTAACCTGCTGCAGGCAAAAGAAGCTGGGTTAGCAAAGACAGGATGAGCTACTATGGCTTGTTTCTGACTGCGCTGGGATCGGGAGCATTCACACCCTCCTCAGGGGCATGGCGATACTGAGCAGCTGTAACCTCCTCTTGTCAGCACAGCTATTTACAGAGGGTATGTCTCGCCATACCGCAGGCTTACATTTGACAGGGAAAATAGATTTTTCTTTATTACTAATGGGATTAAAAGCAAGTCCCAACCTAGGGAGTTGCATTGAAATTGCTGTTCAGTGCCCTGACAAGAAGAGTTTGCTGTGTGATGGTGAGCATACAGTGCTTACGCTGAGGTCACCGATAAAAATAGAGCTGTTCTGACTCTCACAACTGAGAGCGAAATAAATTTGAGTTCCTGAATGCTCTATTCTGTTACACTCTGCTTTTGCTGACAGCAAGACTGATTACTGAATCTTTTTAAAGTTTCTGGCAAGCTGCATGGTTGCAGATCCTTATTTTTCCCAAATGCACAATTAACACCAATCTGGTCTGAACCAGAAACAGGTAATGAAGAGGTACAGAGCATGCATGGAATAAGGCTGAGTCCATCTGTACTTGAATCTTCCCACAGTAAAATAACGTATTCTAGTCAGTGTTTCATATTAGATGTAATTCAAGCCGAGCACTGGGGGGAAGGGGAGGGAGGGAGATGATAGTCTGTGCTTTGATCTTCCCATCTCAAAAGACTTGAAATGTCTGAGGAGGGTGTCTCAACACCATGTAGTGGAGTGTAGCGCGCATCCTGTTTCTCAAGGACTCCGGATCACGTGCCCAGCTGTCTGGGCTGGAAGGTCTAATGCTGGCTGTCACACTCTGAGCCAGGAAGGGCTTTCCAATGCCAAGAGCCAGGCTCTCAGCAGTGATTTAGCTGGTAGGCATCGCTGCTGACAGAGGGAGGCTGCTGAGCTTGCTTATAAAGGGCAGGGACTTGTACGTGAGTGTAATGTGCCCTCCTGGGTTTGTTTTACAGCTCACTGAGAGGTAGTACTTCTTGCCTAGTCCATCAGAGAACTATCCATGTGTCACGTTAGGAAACAGGAGGAAAGTTTCTTTAAAAATATTTTTTTTTCCCTTTTTTTTAAAGGGTTTTTGAGTAGCCTACGTTTTGCCACTGGCAAGCAACCATTACTCCTATTGATTGTTTCTTCCTGATGGTGCTTCAGATATGTCTGTACAGCACAGAGCTGTGTGATACAGACCCCTCATCTTGGATTGCAAAGGTAGACCTGTATTTTGTAGGTCAGCCTGGTGGAGAACAGTGCTGCTGAGCTATGTCTGGTATCCACTTCACTTGTGCAGAGCGAACACGTATTTCTGGACAGCGCTAAGTTGTACTTTGCAAATTTGCCTTTAAGAGCCTAGCCTTATTATGTTAGAAGCTCTATAAACAAGAGTATTTTTCTCAAATAATGCAGGATCTAAATATAACGCAAAGCACGCGCTTGGGTATAACAGATGGGGGGAAAGCACGAGACAGCGAGACTATACTGGTTAATGTAGAAAGCATCAGACACAGCATGACTTTGTTGGATTTTCTTTGGAGTAAATATTGCCACATTCCCTAACGCTCATCAATGCATGGAGGGCCTTCAAGGAAGATGCACAGAGTTGGAAAGTAAATCGCAACAGAGATCAGTTCAGACTCAGCTGATGATACTTGGAGCCTGCCACGGAGGTTTGGAGGGCTGAACTGCCTGTGCACTTAACATGCAAACGATGTGAAAATTAAGAAATTGCACCCTTTTCTTTCTCTTGCTGGAAACTGTTACTCGTTTTTTCTTGCTGTTTATTTAACCAAGTGGGGGGGTTTTGGAAGCAGCTTTGCCCTGCCATGGCAGTTCTCTTCCTCTTCTAAAGCTCCCTGTGCTCTAAAATGAGGGTTTCTGGCATTCTCCAAACTGAAATGTGGGAAGTTTAAAAAAAAAAAAGAAAAGCAAAACCATAGAAGAAAGCCCCTATGGGACAGTTCTGCTTTCCTACAGACCAAGCATGTGGAGGGCTGTTGAGATTATCACTTACACGAGGGCCTCTCATATCCCTGAAAATGTGATTCTGCTTGTGACTGCCTGTCTCTGTTTTTGCCCCAACAATCCCCTCTTTCTCAGATTTCCCATTGCTGCTGCCATCAAGGGGTTTGTTAGAGACTTCAGAGTAGATTGTGGTTTGGAGAAACTCTTAAGATGTGTATTTTCCTCTGCCCTCCCAGACATACCCGTTCGTGTCAGCAGCTTGAGGGAGCGACTGTGATATAACTGGGTCTCGCAAGCTGGCCGCTTTTTTTAAGCGTTAGCAGTGTCCATGAGGACATCTACCTCAGGCAACGCAGGGATGAGCGGATCTACCCCTGCTCACCTTGGCCAAGCAAATGCCAGGACACAGAGCAGCTGATAGGGGCTGTAGTGCATCCGGGTTGCAGCCTGCCGTGCCAGGGAAGGGCTGCCCCACGTCCCTGGGCCAGCCTGGGGCTGCCAGGGGTCTCAGTGCCACAGTGCAGGGCTCTGCTGGGGGTCTCTTTCTCTAGAAATGATGTCAGGAGACGTTTTCCAATTCAGCTGCTGCATCACACTGGATGTTGCCCTTTGAAGCATGTAGGATTTTTATGATTCATCAATAATTATTTTTTTTTCCTACCCATTTCAGGCATGTTCAGAACATGAGTGAGATAAAGACTGATGTGGGGCGAGCCCGAGCCTGGATAAGGCTTTCTCTGGAGAAGAAGCTTTTGTCTCAGCACCTGAAGCAGCTGCTTTCCAACCAGGCACTTGCCAAGTAAGCTGGCTCTTTTTCTCAAAGCTTTGCTTGCATGTCTTCCTCACTGGTGTGTCAAGGTGCTGTGCAGGCTCAGGGCGCAGTCAGGCGCCCTGTTTGGGTACTGTGGTTTCCAGCTCGAAGTGATTGAAGGGCAGAGGGTAGCTGGGGGAGGAGGTACTGCCTGCCCAGCAGCCCAGGAGTCTGCTCATCTGCCTGGAAAAACAAATCACAATTTTCAGGAAGGAGATGTTAGGTTTTGGTCAGATCAGTGCATCGATCCAAGCCGCTTTGCGGCCCTACAAGCACTATATCTTGTGCAAATGAAGCAGCAGGGAGGAATGCCCCTTTTCTCACAGCAGTCCTGCTTAACGTTGACTCAAGCCAAACGCAGGCCCCCATCCTGAGTGCCGATGGGCTGGGTTAGAGGCCAGCCCTCCCAGCCACTTAGCAACTCCCCCAGCTTTGCCTCCTTTTGCAAGCACAGGCACTTAAGGATCTGCCTGTGTAGATGTTCCCCGACTTCATTTTCTCAAAGCAATGCATTTAGGAAAAAAAACCCCAAACCTTATGAAAACGTCCTAGCTATTGCATGCAGTTCTTAGCAGAACTGGCTCTGTGATGTTACACGTGTGATTATGCCAGAAGCTACCAAATACTCAAATCTGCTAACGGGAAGAAAGAGGAGTAGCTAGAGACAGTCACCTCTTGGGTGATCAGCTGAAAGCGTGGTGGCAGACCTGTCTTTTCCTGAAGTTTCGTCTACATCTATCTACCTTAGCGGCTTTTTGGGAGTCTGTTGCATTCAGACTGCAGGCAGTGTTGCAAGCTCTGTGCTTTCTCAGAGCAGGTCCAGGTTAACTCCTGATGTGCCTTTGCACTGCTTTGGGCGACTAGTGATGTACACCGAGTTTGCCGAAATGAAAGAGTGGCAGGAGGACCCTGCTGCTGCTTGGTGCCTTCCGTGGTTTGGTGCCTTCTGGTTAGTTTTCTAAGGAAGATTAGGTTATTAGACAAGGGTATTACGCAGTGGGAAGAGATGGGGAAGAAATGAGGTTGCTGTATGTTGGTTCAGGTCTGCTATTGTGAGCAGTCTTAGTATATAGCTGTGCTTTGCAGCAAAACGAAAACTGATCCTTTAATGAGATGAACTCTGTAGCCTTGCTATGGTAGCGAGGAGCTGAGAGCGGTCTGTAAAACACGTGTTGCATAGGGGGTAAATGCCCCTTATAGGTTTCTAGCAGTTTGGGTTAGCTGGGGAGTCTCACTTTTCATGCCTCCCATGAAGATCAACTCTTCATTTGCTGTTTTGAGATTCAAACACCTTTTAAGATACATGGTGCTTTTTCAACAAGAAAACAATGTATTTGTTTCTACCAGGAAACTTTACAAGCGTTATGCTTTCCTGCGCTGTGAAGAAGAACGGGAACAGTTTCTGTATCACCTGCTCTCACTCAATGCTGTGGATTACTTCTGCTTCACAAGCGTCTTCACCACAATCAGTGAGTTAGAGAATCATTTTTTTTTGCCCCTGAATAAAAACTAGCTGCTGTCATGATTTGTAAGAGATGATGTTGCTGTTGCTGGTGTCTGAGTAGCTGAGCCCTTATCTGGAAACCTTGGTTGTTGCTGCCGGGCTCACGGGTGCTGGGTGTTGCTCTGGGAGACCAGCTGGAGAGCCAAGGTTGTGGGGGAGTGCTCTGGAGAAGAGCATTGCACAAAGGAGAGTAATCAGCAGAGAGTGCTGCTGTAGCACCTGGTTTTCCTCGCTGAGTTGTATAGTCTCTTTCATCTTCCCTCCTAGACAAGTCCTCTACATCCCCATGCTTCTTTCTGGCCTTCACTAAGTGTGCATCCTAACAGCCCGCTCTCTGCAGACTGAGAAAGAGATGAAGTCTTGGAGGATGAAATACAAGGACTTTGTGGTCTACTGTATATATTAAATCTCTTTTTGTCTCTCCTTAATTGCCAAAAAGATTCCTTCTCCCTTCCTCTCTTGTAAGAAGGAGAGCAGAGATCGGATCAAAATCTGAAAACGAATCCTTGTCTCTCCAGCACTGGGCAATGCGGAGAAGGCAGGACCCCATGAGATGACCTCATTATTTGGATTTACCTTGGCAGCCCTTAGTCTTCATTTTCCTGCCTGTTCAGAGTGAAGCGAAGCAGGTTTTACGTGGCTGTCAAAACAGGCACTCATTCTATTTTTTCTCCTCCTAAAGCCATAAATCCCCTCAGAACCAGCACAGTGCAAAGAGATTTATCCATCCTTGATTACCTTATTTCTGCAGGGCGTCCAGCTTGACAGCATTCCCCCGTAGGATAAGCACTTGGAATTTGAGGGTATTTTTTTAAGTGCAGTGTCATTTCATGGCACACAAAAAGTAAAAAGGCTGGCTTATCTTACCCAGTCAAAAAGGCAGCTTGTGAAACGTAAGGAGAGAGAGCCTTGCAGTGCTAGCGTGCAGTATCTGAGTCAAATCCGAATCGGGGTGGGTGGCAGTCCTTGTCTTCAGCACGTATGGGTGGTGCAGATTTAAAAGCAGAAATAATAATAACATTTAGTGAGGGAATGTCCACAGAGACACATCAGACTTGGGACTTTGGCTATGCCCTTACCAGCCACGCCAGCACTTCTGACATCCCCTTCTCCCCTATAACCTCCCGTGTGCCCCCTTCGTCCTTTCA
>NW_008825614.1:11449802-11459699 GCF_000699105.1 Pygoscelis adeliae | reverse complement strand
CTGGAGGAGCTGCCGCAGAAGGCTGCTCGCAGTAATGAATGCTGCGGGTAGGAGCTCGCCAAAAGCTGCGCTGCAGAGCCGCTTCTTCTGGTTTATGGCTGGCTGGAAAGGAGACTGCTGCTGTCACCCTGCGTGAGGGGGGAGTCTCTGCCGCTGCAGCGAGGCGCTCTGCAGGTTTGTCTCACCCCTTGATAGGGAGAACAGAGGGGGAGTTCTCCTCGTTAGGCTGCTGAGACATGGGACAAGAACTTACCCGCAAGGGAGAGGCATCGTTTACTCCAGAAACTGTGTTTACTCTGAGGGGGGAAAAAAAAAGTCAAGACTAACTCATTTCCTCCCCCCCTCCCCGTTCTCAGTGATCCCTTATAGGTCAGTGATAATTCCCATCAAAAAACTAAGCAATGCAATAACCACGTCAAACCCATGGATTTGTGTGTCGGGAGAACTAGGAGATACAGGCGTAATGCAGATTCCTAAAAACCACCTAGAAATGACATTTGAGGTGAGTACATGCTCTTCACATTTTACTTTTCAATTTGAAACATGCTTCCACATAAACATTAATTTGGTGAGGGTTTATTGTCTTAAGATCACAGCATTTCAGATTCTGTCCAGATGTTCAAGGTCTCTGTACATTAAAAATCGGGAAAATAGTGCTGCCTGCCCCTCCTGTGCTAGATGAAAGTTTCCTGTGAGCACGTACCGCTTTTAAGCATAGGCTCCACCGCTGTCCCTGTCCCAGCCCAGGGCTCCTCTTTTCTCACCTAGCCTATCTATTTCCACATCTCGTTCCCTTCCACATCACCTTGCCAGCTATCCCAATTTTCTCTTTCAGAGCTCATTTCTGACTCCTCACTTCCCTTCCTAGTTTCTTTTCCCTTCTTTCAATTTGCCTTCCCACTTACCACCACCTGGGTCCCAAATTTCTTCTCCTCTTTCTTTCTTCTGGCCAGTCCTAAATTTCTTCTCCTCCCACTCCAGCTCCTTGTCCAACACTGCTTTCCTTCCAACCAGCCAGTCTAACTCCTGTGTTCTTCAACTTCCCAGCTTCATGTGCTACCCCCGGCAAATCGCAGAGCCACCATCGGGCTCTTTTCTCTGTGTTTGCTGTCGTTTTCTCTTTGCGTTTGACTACCCGGCGTTCCCACCCAGCAATTACAGGTTGGCTTGGTGCCACCCGAAAGCAGCTGGTAGCGAAAATTGCAGGGAAAGCCCCGTCAGGCTCCTATAACTCCAGGCTATACCATACCCAGTAAGGAGTGATTTCGCAGGAAAATCTGCTACTGAAATAAAAGTTGCATCCACTGAGCATATGCAGACTGATCTTCAACAACAATAGTCAAAAAAAACCCCTCTTGCCAAATATAGGTAGGTTTTGACAGAGATAGGATATTTTCGTGATACAATGGCAGCCTCTCATTCAGATATTAGTATTTTGTAGAAAAGATCCGCAGGCTTCTAACGAGCAAAGTAACATATTTAGACATTTCCAAGGACCATAGAATCATTAAGGTTGGAAAAGACCTCTAACATCATCGAGTCCAACCGTCAACCCAACACCACCACGCCCACTAAACCATGTCCCTAAGCGCCTCATCTACACGTCTTTTAAATACCTCCAGGGATGGTGACTCAACCACTTCCCTGGGCAGCCTGTTCCAATGTTTAACCACTCTTTCAGTAAAGAAATTTTTCCTTATGTCCAATCTAAACCTCCCCTGGCGCAACTTGAGGCCATTTCCTCTCGTCCTATCGCTTGTTACTTGGGAGAAGAGACTGACACCCACCTCGCTACAACCTCCTTTCAGGTAGTTGTAGGGAGCGATGAGGTCTCCCCTCAGCCTCCTTTTCTCCAGGCTAAACAACCCCAGTCCCCTCAGCCGCTCCCCATAACACTTGTTCTCCAGACCCCTCACCAGCCTCGTTGCCCTTCTCCGGACACGCTGCAGCACCTCAACGTCCTTCTTGTAGTGAGGGGCCCAAAACTGAACACAGTATTCGAGGTGCGGCCTCACCAGTGCCGAGTACAGGGGCACGATCACTTCCCTGCTCCTGCTGGCCACACTATTGCTGATACAGAACACTGTATCAGAAACATACATATGAACACTGTTCTGGAATACTCCTTTGGCTGAACCTTTCCTAAAATATCAGCTTGGGTAGCCATTTCCATTTCCACTATGGAAAATGTCAGCCCAAGCTGCTTGTTTGGTAGTATTCATAGAATAGTTTGGGTTGGAAGGGACCTCTAAAGGTCATCTAGTCCAACCCCCCCTGCCGTGGGCAGGGACATCTTCAACTAGATCAGGTTGCTCAGAGCCCCGTCCAACCTGACCTTGAATGTTTCCAGGGATGGGGCAGCCACCACCTCTCTGGGCAACCTGTGCCAGTGTTTCACCACCCTCAGCATAAAAAATGTCTTCCTTCTATCTAGTCTAAATCTGCCCCCCTTTAGTTTAAAGCCATTCCCCCTTGTCCTGTCGCAACGGGCCCTGCTAAAAAGTTTGCCGCCATTAGAAGCAATGAAAATCAAGGTCTTGCAATGGAAGTGTTTAGGTGACATTAATAGATGTTACTGCCAGCCTCACCTACAATTACATATTGCACTGGAATTCACAGTCCCTTTTTTTCCTTGTTCTGTCTCTTTGCGACGTTAAGAGTCTCATGTTAGTGATTTTTGTCTTGCCCAACAATAAGCAAATCAATCTTTGAAAATAATAAAGGATCTAGGGACTGCTTCATAGTGTAGAGTGAGTCAGCTGAAGGTCCGTATGCTCAAAATGCATTTTTTAAAAGCTGTTTGTACTGAAGATCAATTTCTTCCTCAAAAGCACACCTTTTTATGACCTTAGCTCAGAAATTTTTAATTAACGCTTCTCAGGACTATTCAGAGTGTGCGCTCACGACAAAGAATGTCATCTCTTCACATGCTTTTAATAGTTTTATTTCAAGGTATTTCTTTTCTCCTGTGTTAAAATAACTATTCTGCTTTTCAAAACGTTCTGCATGTTTGGTTGAAAATACTTGCTGTATAAATCAAAGGAAACAGAATAAAAACATACATTTGAGACCGTATGTGTGCATGTGATGGGGGTGTGTGTTGTCTGTTGTTTTTTAAATTAAGTAAAAACTCTTATTCATTTCAGTGCCAGAATTTAGGGAAGCTGACAACCGTTCAGATTGGTCATGACAACTCAGGGCTACTAGCCAAGTGGCTGGTTGATTGTGTCATGGTCAGGAATGAAATAACAGGACACACGTACAAGTAAGCAACAAATTCTAATTTTCTTTGTCTGAAATTCCTACTTGTTAAATCTAGGGAAAGCAGGAAGGCATTCATCTTCTCCTCAGCTGATGGAGCACTGTGGGCTGATTTGGGTACCCGATAGGGTTGGGTTGGTCTCCCCTACCCCTGGTTCTCTCATTTCAGAAGCCCTAGTTGAAGTCAAATAATCTGATAAATATTAAATGAGTCTTGAAGGTAGGGTTTTCTGTGCATCTCTCTGAGACAGGACAGACAGTATGGATACTTTTGAAGTGATTCACGTTTGTGTCTAATAATTAAATCTCTTGATTTAAAGTAGCGTGGTAAAATTGTGCACAAATGAACTCTTTAAACCCCCAAGAGCTGGAATGATAGTTTAGGGCAAATCTTTGGTTTCTTTTTCTTTTAAAAAATATTCAAATGTCTAAGTACTGTAACAAATGTACAGAAACTCAGATTACGCGAAAATAAAAGGTTTTGATGATTTCCTAATCTTCTATGGAGTACATACCTCTTGTGTTGAAATGATCTCCTAACTCATCATTGGTTTTACGAAACATCTGGCTAAGCAAACTTTTTTTTTCCTAAATGTGGACTTGGAAAACTATAATTCAGAGAGGTGAGCTCCAGAGCTCAAGGTTGGTCGCAGCATATGGGGGAAAGTAGGAGGAAATGGGGTACAGGGACTCGGGGTATGGACAGGTGCATGGATTTCATCAGGACTGTGGATAGGGCCAGAAAATACAGCAATAAAACGTGAGGTGAGGTTTGAGTATGAGGAGATGTCACAGCTTCAGCTGGGTGGGAACTCCGTGTGAGGATTTAATTGTTTATCATCACAATATTTTTAAAGGCTGAATATCAGTTGTGGTTGCAAGTGAAAAATAACCTGGCAGAAATCAAGATGTGGCCCATGAACTATGTGTATAACACTTTCCGTTGTCCTGTGCTTTCATGCAAGCTTTGCATATTTCCCTTTTCCTAAGGATGGAGGTGAATGTAGTTTTCTGGTTTGGTCCTATCAGTGTGGTGCAGGGGATGCTGCCCGCTGAGTTCTGTTTCGTGAAAGTTTCTGGCTACAGAGTATTCCCTGCCCGTTAGCAGTGTTTATGAGTGTTAGCTGTCCCTCTAACTTTGAGATCAAGCTGGACTACCTGTGTGGCTGACCTGTGCTTGTGCTGGCCGCATGGCAGGTTTCCCTGCGGGCGATGGCTGGGAAAGGGTGTTGACGATGGCAGTTTGGAGCGAATACTCATTGGAGAGCTGGTGTCCTCCACGTCTGACGAAGAGCTGGGAAAGCAGTGCCGTACCCCACCCCAGCAGAAATCTCCTACCACGGCTCGACGACTGAGCATCACTTCCCTCACAGGGAAGAACACCAGTAAGTCCTTGCCTTTCTCCCCAGGGCCCTAGAGAAGGGGCCAGCAACTGCTGAGAAATAAAGCTCATGTGAACAGGAGAGCTCATACTGAAGCAAGGCTTGGTGCAGAGGAACAGCTGCAAGCTGATGAGTTTTTCCTGCCCTGGTTTGTGTGTCTGCAGCTTGCTCTGTGACTGTACACGTTGCCTCTTCCGTTGCCTCTTTCAATGTCCCCATTTGACAGCTGAGAGATGATAATCTCTTTCCTTGGAGCATGGAGATATGAGATGAGGGAGGAGGAGGCAGCAGAATTTGCAGTAGCTGATGCTGCTCAGCTTCCCGGCTCACTTTACAGTCAGCTGGAAGACAGTCTTCTCTGAAGGGTAGTTCAGAGCCTGATGTGGATGCTGTGAACTGCCTTCTGGAGGAGCACATCTCCAGAGGGACCCTGGGGGACATCAACTTCACGTCCCTAAAATTAGCTTTTATGAGTAACTGCACCTGGCTACAATAGGGCATGGGACTGTAAGGGCCACATGAGGCATTCTCCGCTAAAGCATACAGATAAGCACAGTGTAGATCCTGTTCATAAATCTGTCCAGCTCCTGTAAAATTAGAGGACATGACTGTTGAAATGTCAAGCAAGGAAAGATTAGCCTCCAAGAGTAATGCAGCATTTAAAAACCACCACGGGACCATTGCAGCTCTTTACATGTGTGAGTCCATGTTAGCTGGAGGACTGGGCACCAGAACCACTTGCAGAGCATTTCCTTAGGTCTGAGAACACTAAGGCCCAATCATTCATTTGTCTTGTGAGCTACCTGTGGCTCTGTGTTAGACCTGCCAAAGACTGTGGAGGTCATCATGTACTAAAATGACACTGAATTACTCCATGCTTCCAAAACAATTGTAGGACAAGCTAATAGCAACATACCTATGTCTGAAAAACTAGAAAGGACTCATAGAAGAACCAGGAAAACAGTTGAAGTCTGGAAAACATCTGCTTAAAATGAAGTTTTAAAAGTTCAGTCTGTTTTAATTGGAAAGTGAATGAGGGACTAGATAATTTTCTGCAGATACCTGCATAGGAAGATGAGACGGTAGCAGGTGGAGGCATAGCATGATTCAGTAACAGAGGCATACAGCTCAATGGCATACAGATTCAGAGCAGAAACATGGCATACATTTTAACACAGAAGATAACTTACTCTTGGAACCGTTCATAAGGAATATTCACTGCCTGTGGCCCCTCACACTGGTACAATGACTAGACGTGCCTAAAATAGATACTTGTTTTGGCCCAGTAAAACATTGTGGGTTCAAGTCAGGAATTAATGAGTGCTGGGTTTTCTGGCCTCTGTCACGTAGAACTGAGTCAAACGACTGGGCTACAACCTTTCGGCCCATGTCTCTTCGTGTGAGGGTTGCTGTACTCTGTGTGATAAGCAAGATGTGATTAACTCAAATAAAATATTTATCAAGCCAGATCCTTGGGTTGTGCATTTTTAAGTAGGGCGATTTATTTGACTGTTCCAGGGTTGCTCGACAGTTGCTTGTAATTAAGGCTCAGGTTTACCCAAGACAAATGATTGCCTGAACTCTGTTAAAGATACAGAATAATTCCTGCAGTTCAAGCTACGTCATCGTGAGAATTTGATGAATGTTTTAAAGTTGGTATCTTCAGCTAGTATGCTCTCCATCATTTCACAGAGCCTAATGCGGGACAGATCCAAGAGGGAATCGGGGAAGCCGTGAACAATATTGTGAAACACTTTCACAAGCCAGAGAAAGAGGTACTTCCTACTTTTCATTACTTGCCTTGTATCTACAATGCATGTAAATATTTTTTATAAACAGAAATGGAACTGAAGTACCAGTAGAGACTGTTAACCTTTAGATTTGAAGCCTCTGGCATACAAACAAGGCAAGTTGTACTTACACACTCTTCCTTTCCCACAGAGAGGAAGCCTTACCATTCTGTTGTGTGGAGAAAACGGTCTGGTCGCAGCACTGGAGCAGGTCTTCCACCATGGATTCAAATCAGCTCGCATTTTTCATAAGAATGTCTTCATCTGGGATTTTATAGGTAAGCTGGTACGTGATTTGGAGGCAGAAGGAGAAGAAAGATTAGGGCAAAATGACTACTCAGACGCAGACCTCGGATTCTCATCAGCTCTAGGGTGCCATTTGTTCCTGCCTAGCACCTGCTCCAGGTTGCTTAAAGTCAATGAGAAACAAGATGGAAGATGAGAAATACTAAACTCTATATAAAGGATGAGTGTGAATCTGTGCAGAAATTTAAGAGCACTTCAAATTCTAGTCGTTTATTCATAGATGAACATTCAAACAGCTGCTTTTTTACCCAGAAAGAAGGTAGGCTGGAGGTTGGGGTAAAGTAGCAATTGATGTTACGGGGAGAGTTGGGAAAGGGCAGGGAGTGAAAGGTTTAGATTTCTAGTTGTCTATGAGACTCTCCTAATCACTGCACTGGTCTTCTGGTGATGTTTATCTGTAGGCCTATGTTGCAGTAACTTAAGACGTACTTAGTCCCTTAAAACATGCTCACAAGTTGAGATACTTAGCCTGAGGGTAAGTGCTTACTCAGAAAAGGTGAAAAATCAAAGCTGATGGTATCACTTCCAATGAAACCATTGATAGGTACTCTGGTGCGGCTCCTTGATGTTACCTAACTGTATTAGACATCAACCAGTCTGCTGACCACTGCTAGGTAGCAAAGGTGGAGATCACCACCTACCTATGGTCTTCAGAGTGAGGAATCCATATATAAACGGTGCAATAGCTCTCGGCAGGTTGGTTCTTTTAAGGATTCCATTGTGTAATTCTGTGTCACAATGAAGTACTTCTGCTCACTGGGTTCTGATTTTCTCCTTACCACAGAGAAAGCTGTTGCTTATTTTGAAACCAGTGACCAGATTGGCGACAATGAGGAGGCCCTTTTGCTTCAGAGGTCTTCATGCAAAACCTTCTGTCATTATGTGAATGCCATCAATACAGCTCCAAGGAACATTGGAAAGGACGGCAAATTCCAAATTCTGGTTTGCCTGGGGACGAGGTACCTAACTGCTCTTCGTTATGTGTGTCCTCTTGCATTAGACTAGAAGAATATTTTTACACCGTTGTTATTACCTTCAGTTTTCCATTTTAAGACATCTCGTACCTATTATCCTATTTTAGGCAGCTTTAATACTACATGAAAAATTGGAGCAAAGAAGCAGTAATGATACGTGGCTAGTGTCTAAACTGCTAAAAATGTTTTGCACTCTTTTATAACTGTTAGCTTGACAGTCATAAGTATGAAATCTGTCTTTAAATTGTATTTTTGATGAAGTGCTGGCTTTGGGAATGCAGAGTTCCTTTGCAAGAGCTGGTGTATTTCTAAATCCTCATTGAATCACTTTGCCTATGAAAATGGGATGTCTGTTATAATTTTGGCAGAACTATTCTAGATGAATCTTTCTTTCCTAATAGGATGCTTTCTGCTTGCACTTGGGGAGTGGCAAAGGGGGGGGCTTAGTTGTATTTTGGAGGGTGGAAGTTGGTATGTCTAGAAATAAGTACCATTTTCATCTTGTCTGTCTGGATACATGGAAAACCAGTTGGAAAACAGTCTATTGGTTTTTCCTGAGTTTTACTTTCCCTGTTCCTGATCTGAAAACGTTGCTGAATTCTTCCAAGGTCAATTGTCCAGTTCTGCTGATATCTTTCCATCTTCATTCCTACAGTATGTTCAGTTACCTGTATTTTACTAACAAAATCAAGGGTTATGGTTACACGGGAAACTTTTATGTGCAAACAATATGCATCGCCCACAAAAAGAGACTGCGTGGTTTTGGTTGTGTTCTTGGAGAAGAATTTCCGTTTGAGATCTGTTGTACTTGGTGCTAAAATAATTCCTTTCATCCCCTTTGCAGGGACCACTTGCTCTCTCAGTGGATCCCGTTGCTGGCAGAGTGCCCGCCCATTACAAGGATGTATGAGGAGAACGCTCTCCTACGGGACCGCATGACTGTCAACTCCCTTATCCGAGTCCTACAAACATTGCAAGATTTCAACATCATCCTAGAAGGATCGCTCATTAAAGGAGTGGATGTTTAGCATGGCTTTGCTGAGAACTTCATTATTCCTTTCCCAAGCAAGCAAACCACAACTGGAGATCTGTCAGGACTTGAAGGCAATGGTAGTGCACCACTGTAAGGCAAAGCTGCCGGTTGAAGCGGGAGTAGGAAGCCCAGTTTGAGCCCAATGGGGACTGTCCTCTAAAGCTGCAGAAAGCTGAGATGCAGTACTGTAGTTTATTTGAAACAGAAATTTAGTATAAAATAGAGTATTTTCATGTGTTAGATGTGTGTAAATATGCTATCTTCTTTAAGAAATTATATTACTCTAAGAAATTTTTCTTAGACTGAATGTTCTTGTTCTGACTATGAGTAGCTTAAACCCAGGGGAAGGACTGGGGGGAGGGAAGGACGGAGGTGGGAACGGATGCCGCTGCTTGCTTGCAAGGAAGAAGCCAATCAATGTGTAAATACAGTGCAAACTCAGCAGGGCTTTTTTCAGGTATTGCAAATTAATACAGCAAATATCCTTATGTAGCCATTGTGATTGTCTCACTCTTGGAAATATTGTAAGCATATGCTGTTTTACCCTACTGTACATGGTCTCTCTTAGTTTTTTGTTTGTTCAAAGACTCAACCCTTTCCATGCACGGAAGTTGAGTCGTCATTTTTCTTCTGTAAGGTCTTTTGTGTCACTTCTGTTGATCTCCAAAAGGAGAGATAAGTGTTGAAATGCTTAAACACTGGAGAGGAGGACTGCTGTCAGCCTCGGAGCCTGAGAGTATGAGAGACCTGTTTAAGCGGCGCTGCTGCAGCCTGAGATGGGGAATGATGGCTTGCTTGACTTGCTCGGTGTGTCCCTTGCCTGTCTAGGTGTTCTGATGATTCCCCCTCACCCTCAGCCAGTTTGTGTTGTGGATGACTTTTTTTTTTTTCCCCATGCTGAAGAATTTGGTTCGTACCAAATTCTTGCTGTACTTGAGAAGAATCATTGCTGTAGAGCCACAAACACCAATGTTGCTGCGCTACTGAACTGTATCAGCTGATTTTGAAATGCTGACAGGTTATGAGTCTTCCTTTATCCCACAGAATGAGCGTTCCTAGGAAGTACAGGATCTTTGATTACTTTTTTTTTCTTCTAAATTATCCAGCTACAAAAAAAGGAATTAGGCAAAAGGAGGAAAAAAAAGAATCTC
>NW_008825614.1:11429337-11449749 GCF_000699105.1 Pygoscelis adeliae | reverse complement strand
ACAGCGTGTATATATAGATACAGCTCTTGAAGAGGAACTGGGAGCAACTGAAATCCTGTACGCTAAAAATTTTGCAAGAGATTACATTAAAATCATCTTGTGGATACCATGCAGCAAATACAGAGTGTATTTTCCGTTCTTGTGGATGGGAGTTGGAAGGATCTGAGGGCATAGTTAGCTTCATCTGGTTTTAGTTTTTGGAGGTTAGTTTAAATATAGGTGTTTGTTTTCACTTGTTTATTCCCTATGATCTTGGCCATTTCATCAGTGGATTTCTGTGGATGTCTCACTGTCAGCTGTGGCTTGGGAAAGGCCCCTAACTGGTACTGTAAGTGTATTGCCTTGCACTGTGCTCTCAAGTGGCATTAGGACGGACTCGGGAACGGTGGGCAGTAGCAGGTCTCGGTATAGTGTGCACGTGGTGGAGGGAAGGATGAGAGCTAAGGGAAAGGAAAGAGGATGAAAATTAGGGTTTGCTTTCTCACCTGCCTTTTGTGAAGCTTCTCTACTTTCCTGTGGTCCTTCTGCTGTCCAGTTCTTATAACAGCACTCACTTTCGTGTCAAAGTTTCACATCATGTTCCCAGCCCGAAGAAAACTCTTCGTGTGACTTTGTTTCATTAGAAGGGAGAGTTTTATGTTATAGAAGGTTTTTTTGTTTCTAAGAAAGAAATAAAATAACACTGTCAGGGAGTCGTTGACTTTAATGAGGGTTCCAGCTTTTAAGAACCGTTCTTTCCTCCTGGGCTTGCACTTCCTTAAACTGACTAAACTCATCCCAAGTACTGTAGGCAGCACTGCCATGTCACTACTGTTGGTGTGAGTAACTAATATGAAGGTTGTGAATGGTGTCATGAGTTAGTAGCCAGAGCCCACAGCTGTGTGACATCTCTCTTACATTTTCAGAAATGTGAAATTCAGGGTGTTAGGGTTTTCTGCGTGGCCAGGCAAGTCTGCTTAAAGTCAGCAAAAGTTGCATGACAACCCTTCAGCAGCAATTGAAAATGCGTCCCTAGTACTTAAGTCTATCAGTAAATTATACATTTAGCACCAGAAACCATGTGGCAGCATTATTTGGTAATGACTGCTTAGGATGTTTTGATTTCTATTACAACTCAGGCCTTTTATGTCTAATGACTGCTATACATGATTTTTTCACGCCCAACCCAGTCTAAGTGACTTTCATTTTACTGAAATAATAACCTCTTTAGTCCTTGGATTTCTTCACAGCATCATCTGCATTTGCTAGCTGGATACTTCTCAAAAGCATACTGCTGCATACTTCTCCAAAGACTGTTCATGACTTAAGCAGTCGTAACATTCATCCGACGTGACACGGATTAAGTGCAAGCAGGATAAAGTAGAAATGTGGGAACCTCTGAAGGTCAAGCATAGATGAATAAACCACACACACAGAAAAGGGCAATAACTACATAAAGTCTTTCTTAAAATAAGTCAAAACCTGAGAAATTTTAAAATTCAAAACAGGGCCTTCTCCCACTTCAAACTACATTAGGGAATCTTTAGCACTTAACTTTAACACAACCTCACGTCAGCTTTTCAGCAAGTGTTGACTTGTTTGGTTTTGTCAGGTTTCACATCATATTAATAATAATACAATAAAAATGATGTATGTCTAATATTTCCTTGTAGGCAATAAAACACCCTAAGATATTTTGAAAAGGGCACAGCTGAGTGCCTCAGATTCCTAGAAGACTAGTTATTTGACAACCTTGGGAGTACGGTTCTTTGTAGTGAATTTTTATTCTACCGTGTATGATTTTTTTTTTTTTTTAAGTAGACTGCTTTTGTTTATTGGAAGCTGTGAGGTTTTTTTCTGTAAGGTTTACAGAAATCATTCTACCCACTAGAATGGTGAGAAACCCATCAGGATTCTTCTAAGCTAACACAGTTTTTACTTCAGTGTTAAAGCACCTTCTTTGGTTGAGAAAGGGAATCTTGGAAAAGACCAAAGCTCTCTGGTACCTGCTTTTTTTAAAAAAATTCCTATCCAATACCCATCTCCAGATGTCTGAGTTTGCATAGTCCTGTTATACTAACATCCAGCATGGTAATTTGAGGGAGTCAAAGAATCAAATGCCTCACTGTGTACGAAGTGTGTATTTATAATTCTCTGAAATGAATGAAATTCTACTGTTTAGTGAAAAATCTACTCATGTTTATTCCAAGTTGGTTTGTGTAATTAGATATCATTGTTCAAAAATGTCTTTTTAGAGTAGTTGCACCACGGCATATTTGAGAACATTCCTTCTTTCAATCAAATGAAGGTGCGCATCTTAAGGGGAAATATTGTATGTTACACTTGAAATGTACAAATGTGCCCTGTATAGCTTAAAATGATCCTTAAATGTCTCCATTAAATATATTTTGTCTTTACATTATTACTAACTGAATAAGAACTGGATTATTTTCAAGACGACATTAGTAAAAGTATTGTTATATCAAGCACTTTAACATACATACCACAAACTGACATGGGTTTTTCAGGTTTTGAAGTACATTGAAATACAGCTTTTCATGCTATGTCCTTTACAAATAAAACTGTGAGAATAATGGTTGGTGTCACTTTCTCCTTGCAGAGGAACCGAGAGATTCAAGTCTCATGCTGAAGAGCTGATCTGAACCTGGAGGGCATGTTTCATAAAGGGAACAAGTCGAACAAAATGATTCAGCTGATAGTGACTCCTGCTACTGGGAACTTGCTGGAGCAAAGAGGGGGACAGGGGGTGTGAGAGTCCGCTATCAAAACCTGCCCTTCTGCCTCCCCTGACACAAGAGTCTGACTGTGCCGAGCCTGACCAGCTCTTCATTTTCAAGGCTGAGGTGGAAAGCGTGGCTGACCGAAGGGAAGAAATGGGATCGCAATGAAGTTTAGCTCTTACCAGGGCGGCATGTGCTAGGCAGCCTGGGTTGCTCTCCCTTAGTATCTGGAGCGCGTGGGGAGAGGGGCGGTGGGATCCTACTGGCGGCAAAATGGGAAGCGTGGGATTAACTGCAGCCGAGGGTCTCTTTCCTCTCTTGACATGGGTTGCTGTGATATTTGGACTCGGGGTTAAAAAGCTGGAATGAAACTCACGCCTTCCAGTCTGTCAGTTAGCATGTCCCATAAGAAGAGGGGTTGACAGAGAAGAGAGAGATGGGTGCCTGCAACAAAAAAGGTGCAAAAGAATGAGTGAAATGCCCTGCTTGGTAATTAAAGGCTATTCTAAGTCGGACTGGATTTTCAGAAATTCCCCCCACTCTGCCCCTCCCAGCTCTAGCTCTGCTGGAATTGGCAAAAACATGAGAATTTTTGAAAACTGCATAGTTGAAATGCAGTTCCCTGCATGTGTGTGTGCATGGTGTGTGTCAGGTGGGGCATGTCTGTTCATTCATTTTAACCCTTGGTTTTGAAAAGGCAGAGAACCTCAGGAGAGGACTGAAAGTCTCAGAGCCTGGGACCATGTATGTGGGAATCCTGAAATACATCATTTGACGATACTGATGTTTATCAACAGTGTAGCAGCAAAATTATAGGATCCCATAAATGTGAATAAAATCCATAGAGCTGCTTGTGGTCAAATTTCAATAGGAGGAGCGGCCGTACTTAATACACCTCCTTACTAAATGTGTTAGGCCTAAGCATGTAAATTAAGAGATAGTGGGATCTGACATCTTAAAGGCAGTAAGTACCTGAAGTAAAGCAGAACTAAACTTGTCCAGATGAGGAAGTGCAAATAACTTCCTCTCCGCTGCGCTGTCATTGATGCAGTCTGGGAACACTGCAATGTTTTCTGCAAAGGGTAAGTAGAAGAAAACCGTCTGAGAAAACTTGCACGGGTAGGAGTTGAAATAGCTCACCGATCTAGTTTGTTCCTTTCCAGCATTTCAGGTAAGCTTGTTGGAGCAAATTGCGCTTAAGTTAAGAGCGAAGCTGCTTCCCCGTCTGTCGCCCCATCAGCTCAGAGGTTGAGGCTCCTGTCATTGCAGTCAGGGAGCGTTTCATTGCTAACATTCCTATTTTCTCTCCTGCTGTTCCATCAGACATGTATCATTATAAGCTGGCTTGAGCTCGGCACAGGATGTGAAGGGAATGGGAAAAGTTCTGTACGGGTCTGCTATCTGGTGGCTGGTTAAGGTAAACCATCTGCCCAAGCCACTGCGGAGCCGATTTGTCAGTGGAAAGCTGTAGTTCGGCAGGAAAGCTTGGCACTTTAATGGGCCCATCTGTATTCCCCGCAGACCTCACAGGGCATCTCAGCTCCTCTGAAAGAACTTCTTCCATCAGAAGAGGATGTGACCAGACAAATTATTTTCTCCTTTAACCAAGCCCACCTTTGTCTCAGGGAGAAGGGACAGGGAGAAAGGGGGGGGGAGGCACAGCCAAAACCCCCCTAATCCTTACCCACAGCATATTTTTCAAAAGACATTGCTGTAAAGGGCTTCATTGCTGTGTGATCTAGTGACAACCTTGTTATCATTCAGTAATTAATTCAGTGGGATCCATAAATGTAAAATCATTGCGGTTTATTTCAGAGAGGCTCAAGTATTCATACCAGTTACTCTAATATGAGTAATAATGTAATCTGTAAGATATTGCTCTTCCTGCTCATAGTGGTTATCCAAGACTTGTGCAAGTCTACTTGTCTTGCACAAGGGGTAAACGTGGAAGATAGCCAACACTCACAATTCTTTCTCTTTGTGGAAAATACCTGTCCTTTACCCGGTACAGACCCCTTAGTTTTAAATGACCCTTTCCCTGAATGATCCATTTACTTTTAGACCTGGCCAGAGCAGCAGGTTAAAATGGGTGAATCGGGGAGTGGTCTGTTCACCCAGCCTCAGGTGTTCAAGCCCTGCTGTAGGGTGAAGTGCTAAACAAGTGAACGTGGCGAATGAACAATTGAGTTTTATTTGCAAAGTGCATTTGGCAGGACTGTGCAGCAGATGTAATTCCCGAGGAACTCAAATGCTTATCACAGGGCATCTATTCTCCCAGCGAGAGGCAGGCATGGAGAATGCAAGACACATCCCAATCTTTGCACAGCACATTCGGTGCCAGATTCGCTCCCGCTCCCACGGCCAGCTGATACAAGCCTAAACTGAACTAAAATTAAACTCCTCCCTCAATAGCAGCCAGATGCTGGGTTTGCTGCTCTGCAATCCTTGCATTCTGCTTTCAATGAGAGGTTTTCACAAAGGCTGGTGTTAGCCTAGGGAAGCCATTTTCCTTACCCTGCCTCTGCAGCCAGAGGGAAGAGATGGGCTCCTTCAGTAGGCCTTGCGAGGAGAAACCTCACTTGGCTGCTTTTAATTATGCCTAGAGAAGTCCAGCAGAGGCAGCTTGCGGAGGCTAAGCTAGCATTAATCTTTATGAATGTCCCCCCAGCACTGTCCTCCCATACTGAGTTCATTTCTTCAAAGGCATCCAAGTGATATATTAGCATGTTCTTTACACATCAAAAAATAAAGAGTTTACAAGAGTGACATCTAAGGGTGATGGACTGAGGTAGTTGTATTTTTCACAGTACATTAATAATTCAGATATGAAGACAAATTCCTTATTTGTCTTACAGAGGCACAGGATAGAGACCAGAAAATGTGGCTTCAATTTCTAGGTCTCCCTGACTTCCACCAAGACGGTTAAGCAATTTGCTTACGGCGTATCCCATTTTGCAGCTAGGAAGCTGAGGGTACAGAGTGCTGGGACTCCGCTTCAGCCAGTCGCTGCCTTGCCAATCTGGGCTGTTCAGCCCTGGGGTTAGCAACGGCTCATCCAGCGCCACTGGTGTGTGACTGAGAGCAGCTTTTCAATGCTACTGTGACAGGAGTACCCTGAGGTCTCACCTGTGGTTAATTCCAGTTTAAAGGCATTGGTAAAACCTGTTGATTTGTGATGTTACGGGCATGTGCAAGTCTGTCTAGCTGTGTATGGTTAGAGAGTTTTGTAATCGTTAGGACAGAGGAACGGGCTTTCTTCATACTTAACCATAATCACTGTATTGTAGTTATCATCGGCAATGTGATTAAGCACTACAGAAATGCATATAAATACTTGCTTGGCTGTTGTGTGAGGATGGCGACCGATGCCCTACCAAAAGGGAGGAAAAGAAAACAGATGTTTTGCAAGAGCAAGTCTCCCTGGCTTTTCACCCGGAGTCCAAAGCTCTTCTAGGAGCTAATGGAGGTACAGCCATCCATTAACATCAAGGTAATCTTGTCCCCTCTCTGCCCCACAGCCTGTCCCTGCTCATTGCAAGCCCAAATAGATCTTCCCCCATACCAGAAAATGCATGGTGGAAGACACATGAAGTGCTACCAAGAGATTTCCGATAGTAGTCAGAAATGGTCAGTACAACCGAGAATCATCTGTGGTGGTGGTTGGTTTTTTTAAAAAAGGCATGGAATTAATTTCAAATGAACTGGGAAGTCAGCCCAAAGACTGTGCTCCTGTACTTGAGATAGCTGTGAACTCTTCCCTTAAGTCTCCTTAGCCTGTTTCTTCTGCTCAATGCTCTCGCCTGCATTAAGTTTACCTGCTTGCACACACGCAGCTTTTGAACTGTCATTACCCCATGAGGTAAATAGGATGTGCTCTAAATCGGAGCATGTAATATGAACCCACCAGCTTGGAGTTAGTGTGGCTGTTGGCTTGCCTGAGATCTAAACCTCTTGCAGATGGTCTGTGGTTCCTGACTATATAAATAGTATGAAGCTGGCTGAAAGTGGGTGTGGTGCTCAGGACATTCCCCCCCTCTATAAAATGACTTTCAGAAAAACTGCATTCAGGGAACGTTAAGTGGAAACATTACCCCACGGCTCTACCCAGCTTTCATGTTCTTAAAGCTGTGGAAAAGGTTTCCATTCATGGTAACAGGAACACAGGAGAACTAGGAAAAACTTGCGCACCAGAGAAGCTATTTAATTCATCCTCTGCGTGGACTTTGTTAGAAGAGAATTTCAGATGTCGGCGGGAATTTGTGCTAGACAGGGGTAGTGTGGGTAGCTGTGATCAGTGAGAAATAGGATAGCTCTTCTGGGCTTAGTCATTTGTGTTTAACTGGCACAATGCTGAGAAGTGAGGAATGAACTAGCTGATCTTCAATTCAAATGTGTGTCCTAGGAAGTGCAAACACAAGTTGATCCACCATGGCTTGCTGAAGTCAGTGGAAGTTCCTAAAACCGATGAGTTTAGACAGGCATTCATGAGCACTGTAGTCTGCTAACCTATTAGTTTGTGCACAGAAGAGAAGTGACTCTCTCTTGGGAAAATAATAAAGTGACTATTGTTGCTGCTTTCAACACATGCTGTTTATTAAGCCAGTCCCACTCTTACACGTAAGAGTTTGCTTCTAGGTGATCTCAGCATTTTAAGTACAAATGCTTATCTCTGCGAAGGGCCAGGCTTGTGCTAATGAAGATATTCAAAAGCCTTGTGTTCATCTCTTTGGTTAAGATAGGCTGGAAGAGAGTAGTGGCAATACACTGTGTCTGACAAGCAGGAGATTGACCGTGAAGACTGCCAGCGTTAACTCTGGGTAGAGTTGTGAACAGCATGGTTTGTGTTATCACTAAGTGGAGGATGTCCTGGACGGATCCCACCCAGCCCAGTATCACAGATTATGTTTGTGGGCAAATCTGAGACCCCATTCTCCATGGCAGAGCAGGACCTAGCAGTACAAGGCAACAGTACAGGCATGCCCCTTTTCTCCCCCCGCAGCCACTCCAGGCTGTAGTCACCAGAAGCACTTTGCCAGCTAGAGCCTGCATGCATCAGTCTTTTACTTGCCCTTGGCCTGTAGCCGTATGAAGCTTTCCTTTGACATTGAAAATTAAACCTGTTTGCAATGGGACCAGCTCCTGCAAGTATCCAAAGTGTTGGGAAGTTTTCATCCAAAAAATGATGCAGGGCTACTAGCAAGTTTTCCCAAGCACTGCAAGTCTAATGCCTTGTCTGGTTCTATTGCCGTCCAAGCTGGCCACGTTCCTGGCGTTGTCCTAGGCTGAGGTGCTGAGCGAGGCCCCTCCTCAAAGAGCTTCCTAGGATGCCCCTCTGTCCCTTGGACCTTGCTCCTTTCAGGTTTCATAAGCAGGGGGATTCTGAGTGACTTTTACTTTTGTGCTTGAGAATAAGGGTTAGGAAGGGTAGGAGAAGGAAGCAGCAGTAAGATGGGGGAGGAAGGAGCCCGTAGTTCATTGACATGGTTCTCAGCAGGCAGTGTTTCCATGCAAGAACCGCCCTAACTCCCCCCTGCCAAAGTATCGCTTGGGGGAGGATGGCAGGAGGGCTCGCACTCCCCTCGCTCCTTCCAAATCTAAAAGAGACTTTCTGCCTCTGGCTTAGGCAATTAATCAGGTAAGGAAAAACTATTGAGGATTCCAGGCACAATACACACTGTAACATCTTAATCGATTTCTCCCTCCCCCTCTTTCAAAAAAATATTTGCCTGCAAGGGCCTGTACTATTTTTTCCTTGTTTTAGCTATGTTGGCACAGGAGCCATGGGTAAGGAGCTGGGAGATGATGGTAGCAGCTCTGTTTGTGTCTGTATAATCACTCATGGCTCTCTTACTCAGCTAATTAAAACCAAAACCCCTCTAGCTACCCTGAAAAATGTAAATAACATCTATTAAAACATTGTTCTGTGGTATAACCAGCACCCAAGTTACAGAAAGGCTGTTATGAAACAGGATTTTGCTTGCAAAGAAGTGGACGGCTGCAAATCAAGTGAATACCAGGCTTTCTTCATGAAAGCATTAAGCTGGGGACAAGCAGAAGTGCATACAATTAAAAATGCATGAAATGCACAAAGACAAACAGCTGGCAGGGGCCAAAGCTGTCTGAACACCTTCGCATTGTGCCTTGCCTGTCTCTAGAGTTAGCACAGATATAAAGGGTGTGGTATATGCAGTGAAACAAGATTTTTCCAAGGGCATTGTGTTCTTAGCACAAGTAGCAAAGAAATAGACAAAACACATTAAAGCAGGAGAAAAAAGTTTTGATGAGACAGCAGAGTGTTTGTTCTTGAATCTCCGGCTACATGCACAATGTGTGTTCAACAGCAGATTTGCTATAATGTAAAATAAAGGGACAAAATGTGAATGTGAAGCCAAGAACAAAGTTGAGTCCAATGTAAGGACACACTGCTCCTGTGTATTCACATTTATATCAAAACCCAAACATGTTTTGTACAAGCAGAAAACGAACCCTTGGTGCAAAAACAAGCAAGTAAAACTTCTTGGTTGTTCCCCGCACCTGATAAAGACGTTACAGAACAGGCCTGATTTAATTCTTCTCCAGTTGTGGCAATGCCAGACTGGCTTGAAAGGATTTGATCCAACTTCTGAGCACTCTAATCTGAGTCTATCAAACCTTTAAAAGTGACTTTAAAGATAAGTAAATGAAGAACTCTGGAATTATATGAGTGTGTAAAGCCAAGCGCATGTTCTAGCCTTGCTGAGCTGAACAGCGTGGGCTGGAGTGTGGCAATCCTAAACCCCCATTCCTTAAACGGAAATCATGGAGGCATTTAGAGAGGTGGTTCTGCTTTTACGCAAATCTGTACAGGTAAGTATGGCTCACCAACAAAGTTACATATTAATATGTTGCCTTATTCTCGTTGGTTTCTTAGGTTTGCAGTTTTTAACTTTGACTCAGCATGGGCAATGCCAAACTCTCAGCCCTAAAACATGCTCAAATTTGTATTTCAGTATTTGCAACCAATCCAGCTGTGCCAGAAAAGATTAACTTTTCTGCTCTTTAGCTCTGTGTAGGAAGCGAGGACTGGCTGTCCTGTACCACCCAGAGAATCTGCTGGAGCCGAAGCATCCTGCGTTTGCAGGTGGAGCCATCCTGGCTGCCCCTGGCAGCTGTCCTGAGGAGGAATCTGACCAGAGCTGCCACGCTGAGGGAGGGGCACAAAAGAAGCAGAACGGCCAAGCAGTTATCGAAGGTGTAAAATAAAATTAAAAATAAGTTGGGCAAAAAAAGCAGGAGGGATAGCACAGGATCAAAACAAATAGTAAGAGAAGGAGAGCTGAGGAAGGCAGGGCTAGAGAGGACCGTGCAGGCTCGGAGGGCAGCAGCTCCGGGCCTGCGAGCAAAACCGCAAATGGAGCACAAAGAACTTTCCTCAGCTGCCGCCTCGTGAGGCCTTGTGTGCTCCACCAGCCCACCTCAGCCAGCACCCGCAGGAAGCCAGCGGACACCCGGGGGGATTCTAGAGGGCCGTGACAGGGACTATGTGAATGCCAGGGGAAAAGCAGAGCCATCACCTCTTCAAGGCAGCAAAGGGGCCACAGCCTTGATGAACCATGAGCCCCTGGGGAGAGGAGCTGGGGGTGGCCGGGCCCTGCACCAGCCTGAAGAAACCACCGACTAAGGCTGCCAGCAAACTGCCCTGTCAAGCTGAAACAAAACCTTTCCCATTTGATAAAAGGTCCTGCCATCTCACGTTATAGTGGGATAGGTGAACCGTGCTGCAAACCTCACGGCACGGCCTGGAGATCAACATGGTCGCCAGCCCTGGGGCGGCCTGCGTGGCAGCGTGGATGAGGCTGGGGCTTGCGGAGGGCCGAGGCTTGCAGGTAGACAGTCAGTGCTCTCCCGTGATGTTTTTAAGGTGAAAAAGGCAAAGGGGCAATGAAGCGGTGCCTCGAGAGCGGGCAAAACGCTGGTGCTCGCTCCCTGCTGCTGTGCTGGAGCATGAGTCAGAGACCTTGGTGAAGGCAGGTGCGGCTGGAGGAGAAGCCAGAGGCCTGGCCATGGGGAAGAAGGGTCTGTCATGGCACCCCTGGTGCTGCTCATTGTGCAGCAGCACTGCCGAGAGCTGCAACAGTGCGGCAGAGACCACAACAGCATGTCAACAGAGGTGGCGGTGGCCCCGCCGAGGAGGAGGAGAGGGCTGGAGTGAGGACGTACCTTTATGTTTCTTTCCTAACGGCTGAGCAGTGGAACAGCATGTAAGTGAAACCTTTGAAATGCGAAGATAAAACCAGACTTAAAAGTCCGCCTAGATGATAGGTGACTAAGCAGGAATCTCGTGCACGTCAGCTCAATAACATAGTCCAGATCTGTTCTCTGCTGAAAGGCCAGTGTCAAAACCCTTCAGTATAGACAGCTCATGTAGGTTCTTTCTTTTAAATGGTAGGCACGTTATCAGTGAGGGATGTGCTGCTCTGACACCTGCTACCAGCTGGGAGGTGAGAGAAGACTGGCAGCCCTCCAGTTGTGGGCTTTTTGGGTTAGGCTTCTGTTAGTGTCCTCATAGGTTGATTCACTTTCCTATAATTTATTTTGAATAGGAACCATTTACCCACCCGAAGCACTGAAGTCTCCAAACTGGTAGCAGGCAGCTAGCGTCAGCCTCTGTGGCATTAAAAAATATTAAAACTACGTGCTTATTTAAGAGGCAATTTCTGCTATGTTTTGAATCATCTTGCAGGATTTGTGCAGGCAGGTAAATGTGAGCCTATATACTCCTATGGTTGGCAAGCTTTTGGAAATAAAAAATTCATAAAGGGTTTGGAAAAGTTGAATAGGAGAACAGATGTTTTAAAACTTATTTTCTTTGAATCATCCAGGAGTTCATCTCATTGTATGACCTCAGTTTAAGTTACTTGTCCCAAAGTATCAGATCCACAGGCACAAATACCCTACTGAGTCACTATCTTTGCCATCTTGCAAGCAGACCAGGGCCAAAGATACCATTGTACTCCTTTGTCAAATCAAGAATCACAGTTTCCGTCTTGTTTTAGTGTTAAAAGAAGATTCTATCTCTGTGTCTAGTGAAAAACTTTGGTCCAAGATGTTGCTTTTTGGTCTGAATCCAGCTTTGTCTAGTGCTCAGAATTTGCACTACAACTCATGTGAGTCCATACAGAGTAAGCTGCTCATGGAGCTACAAGCTGCGCAGTCCAGAAGCAGTATCAGGTAGTAGTTATCAATTAGTTTTACTCTTTCTATCACTCTCGCTTTCTGTCGCACCCTGGGCATCCTGTATTGGTGAACAATATGAGACATAAAAGCTGGCAAGTGTTTTATGCCCTTCTTACTAAGCTACATCCGATACAATCTAGACCAGGTGGTTTTCATCCAGCCAGAGCAGTCTCCAGTTCCTTAACAGAGAATGACTGGAGTGTGCTTAGCTTTCTCTGCACTAGAACCGATCTGCACACATACAGGTACTGCTTTCTTCCGTCTTCAAAAGCTAATCCCTGTTGACTTTAGCCACCCTAGACATGGTCATTCTGGTCAGAGACACCTCACAACCTGAGAATGAGGGATGGTCTCTGTGCCAGCCCCAGATTTCTGATAAGAGACCAGGGTTTTTTTGCTGGACACAATGATGCAGTTTACTTCCGCAGGACAGGAGATTCTCCGCTCTGCTTCAGACACCATGTGTGGTCGTATAGCTCTTTTGACAACTGTGTGGAATGGATGCTGTCACTCGCTTGACGAATACTTTAGAAAGTGTTTTGTTGTAAGATCATTTTTTGGTACACATAGTATGTAATTGGTTAGATGTGAGTATTATTTCTAAGTTCCTGTGACTGGTGTTACTGTGGGCATTATCACTCCTACCTGAGAGAGAAACAGGAGTTTTCCAGCAACAGGTTATTGACTGATCTCAGAGAAGTTGGGTACTCCCATTTCCTTTATGGAGAGGGAAATGCCTGCTTTCTTAGGACCATACATAGAATATAGGTGAGTCTTAGAAGCCCTCGGTGCCAACAGAGAACTAGCAGTGAAGGGAACATGTCATGCTTCTTCAAGAGGTTTATGGATGTTTTCAAGTCTAAAGCAGCTGTTACCCCACCATGTCAGACTAACCACTTAGTAGGGCTTCCACACTGATGGTAACAGATTGCACTCCAGCAACTCAGTCTAAATTTCTATGAGGAATTTAAGTTAAGATGCTGTAGCCGGCTACTCTCAGTGTTTTCGCAAGGACCCTATATGAATTTCACACAGGCAGATGACATTTTCTGGTCCTGTCTACTTACCATGACAGACTTGGAGAATGGAAAATGAATAACTGCTATCATAACAGTTACCCTATAAAGAGACCTGGCTCATTTAGAGTATGGCTTGCCTGAAATATGACTGGATGGGCCTGTTGGAGGGGAGTCTGTGTCTTTCTCTATGCATTTAAAGCATTAAAAACACGTGGAGCAGGAAACAGTGATAATGTTGGATTACATAAACCTAGCAGGGAGGTGTACTGTTGCAGAGCAGAAGCTGGCCAGCATGAAGACACACCAAAATATTTGGAAGGCAAAAAGTTGTGGAGGCATCGCTGAGCCCTGCTGTCCCCCCGAAGGTGGGACGGGGGTAAAAGTCAGCATGGGAGCATCACAGCCTTAAGGCAAGGGGCGGTGAGAGCCTGGGACCATGAGCATGGGAAGGGACTGTCATGGCACAGAGATCAGAAAGCAATACAGTATTTACCAGAGATGAATAGTCTGCTGCTAAGGACAGGGGGACCTATGCAGCAGGCTTGAAGGAAAGTGGACTATGGCACTAACCTGTTTCAGAGTCAGTCCCCAAGAAGCTGAGTCTGTGGCATGCTGTGCCTGCACGAGGTTCACACCTGACATCCCAGTCTGTCTAGGGATAGATAGAAAGGTGCCACTGATTTGAAGTGGACTCTTGAGTTTAGCAATTGGTATCTGTCCCACCAAGCCTCCCAGCACACCCTCAAATTGTTGTTTCCAGTGCCCCAGTCAGCATCTACATGCTGACTCGGTGTAAGGAGCATGCTGGGAGCCCATTTGCCACAGCGTATAAAAGAGGCTTTAAAGGGCTGCTGCTGCCTTAAAGAATGGCACATACAAAACCCCTCCTGTTTTGCAGGCCTCCTATGAATGGCTACTTATTCTAGTTTACAGCAGGATGTGATTTATAAGAGGGTAAACTTGGCCCGACTATTTAAGTGAGAAGCATTTGAACGCTTACATGCGCGCACACACACAACCGGGAAAGACCTGGACCTTCAGAGCGCACACACATCTCTGCTTGATGGGCACCAACATCCTTGCACCTGAGGGTTGCCGTCGAGCCACTCCTCCTGCCTTCTTTATGTGCCTAAATGTGTTGGGCCTCTCTGTTCTGAAACAGCTTGAGGATCTAGAAGTCGGGGAAACACCAGGCCAGTCGGACCTGCAGTCTCGGGTCTGTCTGGGACCATGGCTCATACTAGATGTCACAGAGAAAAGTGCCTGAAACCTTGAACTGTTCTGCTCACCATCAAGCAGTTAGCAATTGGCCTAAGCGGGAAGGATTTAGCCCTTGCTCAAACTTTTCTTTTTTTTTATTACATGGTGTGAATTAGATGTTCGTGATTCCCCAATCACCTCTGAGTGCAAGTACTCAGCCCCGGCATTCGCAGGGCAAAGAAGAATGAGCTCAAGAGGTCGATTTCATAGCTATCCAGTTTTCCCACTTCCCTCCTACAGATAACGCAAATCAACCAGTAAATATTGCTCTTGTTTTTGAAATGTTGTGTTAGGACTGGTTCAGCCACTGCTAAGGGTAGTTGTCCTGACAAGAAGAGTCAGTCAGTTCAGCTATGGATAGAGATTTGTTTTGACAGCATGCTGAAAATAGCGTCTCAGAAACCACGCTGCTAGCTGCTTTTAGAAAGGCCAGTTTTTGAAGTGCCTCTGACCAGTCAGCTCGCTACTCTGTAAATAGCAATCACTTTGTTTAGCTGTTTTTTGAAAAGTGCCCATGCCTGAAGGACAACGCCATCCCAGGGCACCTCTTTATGACCTGGCCATCCCTGCAGGTTGCTCTCGTTCAGCTTCCCCAGGAGTCCCTGGGGCTCATAAGAGGAGCAGGAACTCACTTGCGGATGTCATCACCCAAGGAGCCACCCCACATGTGCTCACCCGCCTTCCCTTGTGAGGCTGGGCTTCCCGCGTGCTTCAGGTCACTGCTGCTTGGCTGGGGCCCCAACCTGCTCAGGTGACCTCAGTCCCAGCTGCAGCATCTCCCCTCCCACAGCACCTAATCAGCCTTAACACCTCCCACATAAGCCCAGTCACCCCAGTCCAGGCTTTTTTTTAAAGTCTGATTGTGGCTCTAATCATTCTTTAAAGAAGTTTCTTTGGAAGCTGAAAGGTATGTGGTGTGGAAGTCCTAAACCCTCCTGTTTCAAAAACTGTCTTTTCCTTGCTGAGAGGCTTCATGCATCTTTCCTGGAGATGTAAAGTTGCAAAATACCTCCTCTGGTATTTTGACCCCTGCAGGGCCAGTACTCTTTTGCATCCCTTCTCTCTCATACCCACGTGGCAGTGGTGCTAGCTTCCTTGGTGGTCTCCGCGTCATGGGGTTAGTGGAGACAGAGGAACTTTCTGCTGGCCCCCGAGATGTCTATCAGATCACTCTGTGCCTACATAGCACAGGGCTCATGCTGCACGCGAGGTCTGTGGCTCAGGCTCTGCCACTTCTGCCCTGGAGGCAGCATCTGGGTCCCTTGACTTCTCTGCATGCTGTAATTTGCAATACGGACAGGTGGTCGGACCTGAGGGAAGTCACTAAGGTCAGATGTGTGTCCTGGTTTGGGTTTATTTACATCTCTTTCATCACCCTGTAGAACTAATTCCTGACCATGAACATCCATTACGGGACCTGATTTGCTTTTGGGGATCCCCATGATCAACATCTGCTCAAATTTTGCCTCAAGCTTGTGCATCCTGCTCCTGCCCTTCCCTTATCTACATGGTTTTTGTGAGTGAAAACTTCCTTCTGGAAAGTCTTTTGCCTTTCCTTATCTTCTCATTTTCAGAATGGGATGCATCTGCCCTGAGGAGGGGGAATGTATCCTACAGCCTCCCCACTGCCTCCTCCCTTCGTGCTGCTTTCTCCCTGCCTGCCCTTTTCCTCTATCTGCCCTTGGCTTGTTTTTTAGAGGATGTTAAGTGTCAAATTTGGTTGATTTGTTGCAGTCCAATTAGCTGATTCAATCCAATTAAGCTATCTGAAGTTATCTGTGTAATGTGGTGGTTTTGTTAGCCAACTCCATTCCCTCTTACCCTTGCAAAAATTTTTGCCTCCAGCTCCTGCCTCCAGATCTCGGTGGTAGATTTCCACTTGGTTCTTGGCTGTTTGTTCAAAGCTCGTGATCGGGACTCCAGGTTCTACAGATTTCCTTCAGGGACCATCTCCTCCCACCGCCTCCTTCCCCTGGTTAGCCAAGTCTGCCCACAGCTCTTCTTCCTCGCCAGAAGACTTGGAAGCACTGTGTCTGTCTTTGGCAGCTTGGCAATAAGGTCAGCAAGATGCTCTCCCCTCATGAGACTAGTCACTTGTACTTGAGCTCAGTGAGGTATTGCCATCTTCTGCCTTGCTTTGGCTGAGTAAAAAATCTGCCCACAGAGAAATGTCTTTTCTCCGTAGTTTCTGTGGCTCCCTGCAGCCAGTCTTAAATCTGAAACTCTGTCACCTCCTCAAAGTGCCTTTTTCCTTTCCTAGGGCCATCTCAGTGTTAGGTTGATCTCATTCTTCAGCTAGATCCTCCTGGATCTGGGAACATTCTTTATTTCCCCCCCCCCCCCCCCCCAAAAAACCTATGGACCTTTGTTCTGTCTGCTGGTACTGTAGATTAAAAAGCAGTGTCACTGAGAACAGACCTGTAGGCTAGAAAATCTCCAAGGAAAGGGTGGTGATGGGTGAAGACTTTAACCTGGAAAGATAACGCCTCAGGCTGCTTGTTCTTACTTAGCAGAGTTCTGGGTATGAGCCTGGAGCACCTACACCTGTAAGAAAATCCCTCCTGGCAGCTCCCCCAGGAGTCCTGTTGCCCCCCACGCTGACCATGCTGGCTGTTCCCCAGCAGAGGATTTTAGGCATCAGGATATGACCTCATTCCCGAGACACAACAAAAATCAATTAACTTCCTTAGGTCTTTCAGTTCCCAGGCATTCCTATTTACCTGTTTGATTCCTGTTGAGAAAGAGGTCAAGAGAAAAAGCCTGTCACGCTGACGCGTTGCTTTCTAGCCACCATGGATGCTCTCCCAACTAGCTGCCCTTGCTTTTCTCTCTTTCCCAGCCAGCTATGTCGGTGTTCAGAGCCATGCAGTGGCAAACAGGGTTAAGGACACGGATGTGCTCGGTCAGGAGTCTTAGGTTCAGTAAGAAGCTTCAAAGAGCAAATTCTGTCCCCTAAATGATCCCATGTGAGACCAGGCCTACACAACACTGTCCAAAGCAGTTCATAACTTTCTCTTCCCTAAAGATTACTCTGAAATTGTCAATATAAAATGTGGAACTTCTCCCCAGGCTGTCGAGAAAGATGAGGGTCTTGGTTCAGAGGAGAGATCTCTCTCGGGTTTCCAAATACTTGGTCTCCGCTTTCAGAACTGACCCAAATGACAGGACGAGGGGGGATAACTTTCTTGACAGGAAACAGCCTGGCAGGCAGAGAGGGCTGATCTTCTTAATAGCGTCTTCAAATGGCCTTAATATAAATCCTCATAGAATAGTCTTATTGGCTTTAATAGGGATGAAAGCAATAGCGCTGCAGAGAAATGAGTAGCACTTGAGAAGCTGAACTAAAGGTGTGTAAGCATTAATAGAAAATGATAATTTTGCTATAGAATTTGAGCAATCCTTAAGAGGAAGACAATTCTCTTAAATTCTTCAGGCATTTGAAATATCAATTAAAAACTCTCCAGAAAGGTTATTATTCCCTGTTAAGCCCTGCTGGCTTTCTTACTTAGGCCGGGCTATAAATTATCTGCCTTGCCCCTAGGAGTAAACCAGTTTGGGGTCCTGTCTCGCTGGGCCACATAACTTGAGTACTTCATTCTGGCAGCATGAATATCATAATATCTATTTTTATTATCATCAAACTTTGCTGTCACTGTTTATTTGTAGCCATCTGTCATTTGGCCTAAAACATAAAACAGAGGGGAAAATCACATTTCTTTATTAACCTGTTTGCTTTAGACTACAGTTCTGTGAGCATTTGCACCTTCGAAAAATTAGTATGCTGTTACTCATATGGACAACGGGTGCTAGCAGGGGCTAAAGAAGTGATCTGTTGATATCATCTCCCTCTGAAATTGTACTCCTTGGCAAAATCTTATTTTACAACTTTACTTTACAACTGTAAGTCAATCAGCACTTTTTTTTTTTCCTGAAAGAACTCCTGGTAATTTTTTCAAAACCGTTTGACCAGGCATGTAGCCAATAAAGCAAACTTTCGAGTTACTCAAGTTGTAAAAAAACATTTTACAGTGAAATCTCAAAGCAGGAACAGCTGCCTGGGTTTGGTTTTGACAGCTGCTCTTTACCTAACAACAAGTAGCCTATTTGTGTTTACTTATTCATAAATATTGAAAAATAACACAATAGGATCACATGTCTTAGCTGGCAAATGCCCTACTCTTCCTCCGTGTTAGCGCCTCTGCCTCAGCATTCATGATACATGTATGTTTTATATTTAAAAACCCCTTGTGGTTAGCTTCATTATTACACCATTGACATAATTTAGCTTCCCAGATAAAATAATTAAGATCCCACCCAGGAAAGGTACCGGTTTAACTGGAATGCAGCAACGGTCCCATTAGTTTTCCAGAGGCCACGTGCATTCTTAAAGTAAACATTTTCTAGAACTGACTTGGATGAGAACAAATCCCCCGGTCTAAAGCTCGTATTCCGGGTCACCTGCGATCTCCGTGACAACCCGTATTCCTCCTTCATACCAAGTTCTGAGTGGAAAGGAAGATGCTTAATTTTTTAGAAGAGAGCCATGTCAAATGAGGCTTTGCCTGGAGCGCATGCATTGTTTCAGATGTCTGCATTTACCAAATTAAACTCCTTAGGCTTGTTCCAAGTTTGGGGCTATTTCTCGTCACCCTCTTTCCACACAGTGAGGTCAGACAAGGTGTCCCTCTGGTGTGGGGAGCGGAAGTGGCTTGCTCAAGGGGAAGGGGCTAGAGGAACCTTGATGAAAGCTCGTTAGTTATTTTATTTATTTGCAAGCTGGCTATCGGTCAAAAACGAAAACTCAAACCGCTGCCGAGTTATAGGGTAGCCCTGAAATGTCATCAGCAAACGCTTCAAGGAAAGCGGAGACGTTTCAGAAAGGAAGGTTTTGGCCACGTTTTTCATTTACGCATTGCCGTTTGGACTTCTGTGGACAGAAGTTGTTTGCCTCTGAGAGGGCAGGAACGGCCGAGCTGTTCACAAGCCGGAGCAGCACGGTGTCTGGAACCTCAAATCCTCCCCAGGTCACAGCATCAACCCGTTTTCGTTACTGTGAGTAAGAAGCCGATGTTCTCCACTGAGCTTTGGGACCTGCATGAGATTTGGAGCGTAAGGGCATAAAGCTGTGAAATAAATACCCGAGCAGTCGCTCTGACCCTGGTTGCGTGCAATCGAAGCCTACCCTGAGCCGTTCTGTTCATGTTCAGCGTGGTGGTAAGGGAGGGCAGCAGTTGACAGGCGCCAAGAGATCGGTTTTGTTCAACTGGGCACCGAGAGGCAGCACGTGGCTCGATACCTATGAGGATTCTCCGTGAAAACGCCATTTCAGTCTCATTTGGGGGTTTAAATACTGTACTAGATGGCACTGGACTAAAATAAATGTCACTGAGGGGCCTTGAGGAGTGTGGAGAAGAAAAAATGGGAAAATAATGGGAGAAAATCTGGGAGAATCACTCCCTCAAACCAAAAAGAGGCAGATAAAACCAGACACGTTACATGCAAACAAAAGTTGCCGAAAGAGCTGGTGGAGTTCCCTAGACTGGTTAAAACCAGTAAAATACATATAGGTATTTTTAGAAATTATTCGGCATTAGCTACGCTCCTGTCTCACAAGTTGAATGTGATTCGATTTAGCTGTGTCTGGAAGGAAGCACCGGTAACAAAGGCAGCACGCTCTGATCATTCAAAAAAAAAAACCACCAAAAACCCACAAAAAACCCGCCCCACAGATAAAGCTGGAGGCTTCCTCGTGAGAAACCCTCCTGCGCTTCGTGCCCAGGTCGGCTGGCTTTGCAGCGCCGAGGGAGGAGGCGGTGTAGAATTACCAGGGATTTACAAGCAAGTGGAGGTGATGTGAGGCGCCCGGGCTAAGGTAGGGAGAAGCAGACCGTCCTGCTCTCGTGGAAATCCCCCAAGGTTAGCTGCTGCTGCTGCTGCTGCTGCTGCTGCTGCTGCTGCTGCTGCTGGAAGGGGAAGGGTCATTTCAGCAAGCGCTCTCGGCGAGTGGCTAAATCTGCGCCTAAATTAGGATTAGACTGGAAAGGTCACTACCAAGATGAAATCGCTCGTTATAGAAATACTCATCCCCATGATTTTAATATTTTCGAGTGTTAAGCAGCAACAACCGCACGCTGCGCCTGAGCTGCTTGTCGATCCCGTGGGAAACTTTTTATCTCCCGAACGGTTGGAGGGAAGGC
>NW_008825614.1:11409945-11425940 GCF_000699105.1 Pygoscelis adeliae | reverse complement strand
AAAGCGGCCGCAGCGGCGGAAAGCTGCCTCCCGCACGGCGCCTGTCCCGGGGGCTGCGGGACCGGCGCGACCAGACTCTACCTTTTCGGGCATCTCTTATCACTATTAACTTTTTTTTTTAAACTTGCAGTTTTGTGCCAGGGAAATGCTCCCAGTCGCGCTCCCCCTTTCATGAGGTAAAAGTTGCCGTCTCCTCTCGTACACCCGTCTCCGGATGCGTGTAGCTAAAGGGATTTAAAGGGACCTGCCAAACCTGTTGTTTACTCGGCTGTGCCCCAGCGCGGCGGGCAGGGCTGAATCCCGCCTGCCCCGGCGCTCCCCCAGCTCCCCGGGTTCCACCGGCGGCTCTCTCCTGGCGGGAACGGCCTTGTCGCCGTCAGTCTGCTGATGGGCGGTCCTTTGGACCCAAATCATTCAATAATCATTACAATTGCAGAAGAGTTTGGAGCTGTGCCCCGGCGCTGTAGTTCTGAAGGCAGCTGGCGCAGGATGCTGCCCCTCAACCTGCTGCTGTGTGCCTAAAGCACGTGTCTCTTGGCTGGGCTGAAGGCAGGGCCCCTGGTGGGTGGGGAGAGGAGGGGAGAAGGCCCAGTGTCCTGAATCGAGCCCAGAACTTCAACAGCATCGCGTTTGTGGTGGAGGCTGAGTAACGTGCTTGAGCACAACCTAACTGTAGTGCTCTCTTTTTCATTTTGAATTTTAATTCGGCGCTGGTGGAAGGTGGTAGGCTGGCAGCCATGGAGACGTCTGCTTAACCCTTTCACAAGGCAAGCCAGGAGGGTGATGGTTCCTCAGTAAACCCCTTGACTGCTGTGTGCTTGCTTCCAAAGGTGAGACTGTTTCTGTCAGCCGCGTGCAGGGCGTGTGCGGTGGAAACCCCCTTCTCCCCAGTCTGCACATAGCCAGATTCACAGTGTAGTTTACAGCTTTTTTTTTAATAAAGAGAGAAAGATTGCACCAACTCTGCAGCGTAGGGGCAGACAGTGCACTGGAGACCTTTCCGCTGGCACCAGCGGACACTGAACTCCTTTGGCCCCCAGGTAAATTCCAGGTTTCTTGGGATCTGTCGTCCGTGGTAGAGAATCGGCAGGTAACAAGTCATGGGATTTTCAAACACACCCACAGGCATGCAGCATCCAGCTCCCACTGAAAGTAGGTGGGATTGAGTGCCAGAGCCTCTGGGAAAAATTCCTCCTTGCTTCTCCCTCAGCCCGGAGATTCTCAAAGATGAGCTAATTGCCTACATTTGCAGTCTTTCCTTTAAAAAGAAAACATCACTGACTTCTCAGTAGAAGAAGATATTAAAAGAGCTGATACATTCATACAGGTTAAAAATAAACAACATTAAAACTGTGACGGTTTGTTGTCTTACTCATGCTGAACAGCTCTTTCTGTGTCACCAAACTCTGCTTTGCATTGATTCTTAACACCTGATGCTTTGTACCTTTTTCATAATGAGATGAACGACACGCACAGTCCTACGTGACAACCAGCTTCTCCTTCAGACTTGCACCCCTCGTAGCACTTCTTTTTTTAACAGAAAGAAGCAGCTAGTGAGCTGGGGCTTGAAAACTGAGTGGTTAAGCAGAATGCATGGGCGGGACTCCATTTTGTGACTCAAGCCTTTGCATTTCTGTAGAACGTGCTCAGTCCAAAGTCCAAGTGAAATGACCAGTAATATTACTTAAGGACATGGAAATGTATGCTTTTTAATGAAGTCATTTCAGCTATTCTGCCAAATAATTACTACTACTACTTCTGTTCAAGTCCCCATCCAGGTATGTTACCCTCTTTAAAAAAAAAAAAAACCAAACACCCACCAAACTGTTTCGTGTCTCATGAGTTCAAGTGTCTGTGATGCTTCTTCAGTAGCAGGTGGTTGCAAACAGCATCATAACAGCTGCAGTGACTGTACTCAGATAAGCATCGCAGACTGAGCTCCAGCACTTGCTTGAGAACATCCCAAGTTTTCCTCACAGGGCTCCTGATCAGGCTGAGTGTGGTGTTAGTTACGCAATAGGAGTTTCGGGGGGGTGGGGGGAAGTCCTCTTTCAAGGTGGAATATCTGCAGGTGGGACAGGTTTGGGATTTCCCCCCCCCCCCCCTCACATGCAAATCTTACTGATTACTGTTTTCATGCTTTGGCCTATCCCTTCTGGAGCACTAACCGCATGGCGGTTTAGAGGAACACCCAAGTGGCTTAGCCTTTCACTTCTCTTGTCTAAATGGGTTAGGTACTTATTTCTCACTGAAGATCAGCAGGTAAGTAGGCTCCTTTGTGACTTGACTGCTTCTGAAAACTTCACTCAGAACAGCTTGTGACCCAGCCAGGATGCTGTGGAGGCTCAAACATAGGAAAGAAATGTCCAGTTTGATTTTTGACACGTGCTTGGTAGTTGCTCCCAGTTGCATCTGGTTTGCTAAGATTTCACTGCAGCACTGAGCGCACAACAGTAGCTGTGGATGACAACCAGCAGGAGAGTTACTTATTTTGGCAGAAGAAAAGTTCCTGAAGATGTAGTTTTGACCTTTTACTGGTTTTGCTCAGCTCATCCAGTGAAAACTCAACAGCATGCTGTTTCCTTCAGATGTGCCTGGGCTGTAGTGGCCAAATACAGCTTTCCTCCAAGTAAAGTTGTTTTGGGTGGAGAGAGGAAGGGAAGTGGAAGGAAAAATCTGAGGATATAGGGGACCAGAAGAGTGTACAGTACACACAATTCTAAGGTTATGGTTGTTGGAAATTAGTCACTGTTTTGAGCTATAAGGACAGATGATGGTATGAAAAATGTTTTTGCAAATACTGAAGTTGCATCTTCAGATGACTCCAGTTAGCTTGGTCTCTTACCTCCTTGGACCATTCTGGCTTTGGGCATGTTAAAATACGGTTTTCTGGAGTCCAATTTTAACTTCTATTCCAAAGTTTCTTTTTGCAGCGTGTAAACTCAGGGGGGAGGTATGTTTACACTGAGTCTCTGATATAGATCAGCTCCTCTGTTGACGTACAATTCTCTGTCCTACAGTTGATTTTCAGTAGAGGTATTGCAGTTTATTTCAGCAGAGGGACAGGCCCAAGAATTTATTAGCGAGACAAGCAACTCTGCTTCTGGCGCCATAGACAGCTCTGGAAGCATTTTTCGTGTGTGTGCATGTGCCTGGGTGTATGCACTTGCAGATGTAAAAGCCAGAGCACGTATATTCTTTCTATATTAAGGCATTTGGTTTTTTTCCTTAAAAAGAAAAAAAATTGTACCATTTTGGCTATGTTTCTTAGTTCCAATGAAATGCTGTAGAGATGAGCATTGTGAGATTTTTACTGACAGGAACCGGCTGCATCAACGTGTGTAGGCTAGATCGTACTTTTCTGTAGCCCAACTTCAGGGAGGCTGTGCCAAGGCTGTTTTGTACACAGAAGGGGAAATGAAATTATTTGCAGGGGTTCGCCTCCTCTCTGACAATGTGCTGGCAGTTTTGCAGTTGTACAAAGGGTGAATGCTCCAGGGTCAGAGCGAGGAGGTGGGAAGAGAGGAAGGTATTGAGTAGTTGGACTGGCATCCCTCTGCTCTCCCATAACCCCAGGGAATGTTTCTCTTTCAGCTTTGCAAGAAGCAGGTGAGCATGTTCCTTCCAACTGGCCTGATAATTGTGTTACAAAGGGAGACGTGCCTGCCTTCTAGGAATTCCTTCCTTTCTATTATAAAAGGTTTTCATTCTTCTTGGGTGATCAGAAAGAATGCAGAAGGAATCTGGAAAAGCAAATGAAAGTGGCTCAGCTTTTCTTATTCTAAAATCTAAAAAAGTTCAGAAGTTCTTCCCTAACTTGAAAACTTAATGAACACCTCCTTTTAATTTAGATCATCAAATTAAATTTTGCGAAGAAAACTAAGCACCAAATTCTAGTTCTGACAGGTAACGAAAGCATGAAACCACTTTCACACACGTATGATGCATGCTGCTTTGTACCAGCCTTTCACAAAAATAATAAGCAGCTTGTGTTTTTTTGAATTCCCTACCTACTTTACTGTTCTCTGCTTGACTCCAAATTTTTTGCAAGACAAGTCTCTGTTTTTGATGCTCCTTTTCCAAAAGCGAGAGGGCAGAGGGATGGAGAGAACTTGTTCCTGCAGTCTTTTCTGAGTCCATTCAAGTTGCTAAAGCAGTTATTTAAAGCAGAACTTGGGGGAATAGCAACTTCTCCTTTTGCAGGGAGACCAGGGAGGAGGAGGAGGACCGCTTTTCCCCTCGCTTGGGGGAACGCTGCTCCCCTACTAGTGCAGGTAAATCTCCATTTCTGCAGAATGACAAATACGCTCTACTGGGATTTCTGATTCTTTGCTGGTGAGCTGTCCCTTTCACTTCTGTGCAACTGCTGATTTAAAAGATGTCATATATTTCAATAACATGCTTAAATTTTGCAAAATTATCTTGTGTAATGCTTTTTAACTTCTGTGGAGCTACATTCCTACTTGCCATCTTTTTATCTGTCCCAAATTTCACGTGGTTAAACTCCTACAGCTAAGATTCAGGCATTAGGCTAGCTGGCAGTCTTAACTCCCTGGTTCTAATTTGAGATCTAAATTGCAAAGCTCTCAAGTTAAACCTTTTAAAGCGCCCAGTCATATGTACTTGTAAGTACACTTAAGTCTATAGAAATGTATTGTCGACTCCAGTACTAGACACACAACTATGGTTTAGAATGGAAGCTGAGACAGAGAGCTTTAAGTTTAGCAGTGCTGATAAGTACTTCTAGACTCAAATGCTTCTACGTTAGCTATTAAGCTCTCCAGCTGACAGAATATTTAGTGTATAATGGTCAAATGGCAACTGTTTAGGATTAAATGTGTAACTGGACTGACGCCTTCCATTTATAACTGCACTTCGATGCAGTTGTCAGAGAAATCTGTTTTACTTGTGGTTTTGCTACAGGCTCTTCCCCATTCAGGCATGATATATGGTAATACTGTTGCTGACCATTCATCAAGTGGGAAACAGATGGCACTAGTTTCCCTCCTATTGAAAGATTGTGTTGAAAGGCTGCTCCTGTGAGAATGGCAGCAACGATGCAAAACAAAATATTTTCAGAATATACGTGTCTGATGCCAGCCTTTGCCAGAACGTTAACTGTAAAACATGCATCTTGTTCTACTGTGGTATAAATACCAGCTGGTGACAGAGATCATCTCATCGGTGTCTGGATTTCTGGGAGAAACCGGGTTAGAAAGTAAATCAAATTGTTGAGATCAGTTCTGTGTCTTGCCCTGTAACAGTCAAGATGTTCTTGCTGCTTAAGTTTTGTGTCTGCAGTTAGTCTTTGACTTTCTAAAGAAAAGCACCAGACCACAGACTTAACGTTGGGGAAGTCAAGCAAAATCTAAAATCACTGTTGGGTAGTTGGAAGTTCCCAGGTGAACAAGCTGTTGGATCTCCAGCGGCTTGTTAAACACAGTGTCCTCAAGAGACTGTCTGTTGAAGGACCGCATTGGATGCTAAGAAACAAAATACATACTCTTAAGTGTTTGCCTTGACACTCTGTTGTTTGTTTGTCTTGACAGTCCAGGGATACTAACTCGATTTGGCTGTGCCTTCAAGTTCATTTGCTAAGTGTCCCTGAAAACATATCTAAGCAGAAGCAGAGAGTAGTTCTGAGTCTAACCATCCCTCAGCAAACCCATTCAGCAGGTCACTCGCTGGATACATTCTTCTACTTACTACAGCTGCTCCTGGCCTTCAGGCCAATGCTGTGCTAGTAGAGGGGGCAATGAGTCTCCTAAGAAGCCTGGCAGCATTTGGGGTGACTTTGCTGGATATTTGCACAAATCATCCTTGCGAGAACCCAGCCCTAGGTGAGCTCCTTGGGCTGTCAATGTGCACAAAGAAGAAAGGAATACAGCACTTCAAGCCTGTGGCAAACAGCATGAGTTGGGACAGGAGGGAAGGAAAGACCTATCCCCTCCATCTTTCTCCTAACAAGTCCCTTGCCGTCAACAGGCTCTGCAAGGGGTTTGGTCAAGACAAGCTTTTTGGAGAGTTGACTTGTGTCTTTCTACATGTTTCTGCAGTAGTAATTGCAAGGAGATGCAACCTCAGTGGGCACCAAGTGGTCTTGCATTATAATATGCTAGGCTGAAATGTAAAACATGCACACTTTCAGCTGGATATGGGTTCCTTAATGGATTTTGTGTAAGAGTATTAACCAACAATATTAGATAAAATTTTTGCTTTTCCGTTGTTCTCAGGAGCCTGGGAACCTTGTGTGGAACCTTGTGTGTTTATTTTGTGGTGCTGCCATGCTCTGATCTTCCCCTCTGGGGTGGGGAGTTGTATTTTTACCTCTGTGTGGAGGACTGTGACTAGGACTGGGTGCCTCACTAGCTTTTGCTGTGGTCCTGCAAAAATGCACGGGATCTTTTTCCCTTGCATGCAATCTCTGTCAGTAAGGTAAGCATGATGCTAGGTATGCTCGTTTTGTGGAAGCACATTTTTGACCTCACCTGAAGCTGCTTTTCAAATTATTTTATTGCTGTAATGATGTGGCAAGTCTTGGCCCTGTAGACTGAAGATTTCAGGTTAATTTTCTCTGTCCCTCTGGAGGATATTAGAATTATGTCCCTTACCTTCCCGCAGGTGGAAGATTTGGGGACAGATCCCTATGCCACATACATTTGCCAGTAACCCAAGTTGTGTTTCTGGGACTTGGGAGTTCCCTCTCGCCAGACTTGCCCACAAGTGATGGAGATGCTGCTCTCCTGAAAGTCCTGCCTGAGCTACTGGGTCTTTCAGTAGTATTTGTGGGGAGGAGAGGTAGTTTTCTGTTAGCTTCTACAAGAATGTAATGACTTGGCCCTTTGTTGAGGGAAGAGGGGGAGATCTTCTTTGTTATTTGCATGGCTCTTGTCTAATTTTAATTTTTTAAAAGCAGAAGTTCTCAGCAGTGGGAACCTGTTCTCATGGAGCTTTCTGCAGCCGGTGGCCTGTCCCCTCTCTGAGCAGTTAGGGTGTGATAAGAAGCAGCAGAGGTGGCTGCTTGCTCCCTGCAGCGGGTGATGGAGGCAAACCTTGCACCGTGGTCTGTTTAAAAGAGAAACTCTTGGAACGGTCCCCACCTGCGTTATAAGACAGATGCTGTGTGGCCTGTGAGGACGTGCTGTGTGTCCAGGGCCAGTGCCAGGAAAGCACTGGCTTTGCTCAGTTGTTGGTTTGGTTTTTTGAAGCGCTGTGGGAGCTCTGTTTGCTCTGACAGCTTCTCACGCCGTGTCAGACTGTGCCTAACAGGAGTCTGCACTGGGGAGTAACTGGTGCTTGGGGAGAACTGATTTGGTGGTGGGGACGTGTTGGAAGGGGTCTTCGTCATGGTGATTGCAGGAAATCCACTTGTAACTAACTTTAAAAGTTTCTGCCTGGAAAACACCTCCACTGTATGTTACCTGCTCTGATAGCAAATCCCAGCCCAGGTGTACTGAAAAGGATAGGCAGACCTCTAAGAGCAGCATGGCTTTTGGCTTTCTGAGCCGGTGCTGAGTTTGCAGAGCTGGTGGTTAAGAAGAAACAACTTCCCTATAAATGGACTACCTTTTGCTCCGGCGTCATTGGCGGTGGCTGGGATGTGCGGTAGGCGCATGCTGAAACGTGCCCCAGGGTCCTGCTCCCCAGCCCTTTTCTAGCTGGGTTTCCTTCCCATGGAAAGCAGGGCGGGGAAGGCGGGAGGGCGAGAACTGAGCCTGTGCTGACACGGAGCTGGGACGTGGCTGGGATGCTCACCCAGGCCTGAGAGTCAAGAAGCGCTCCTGGGTCCCGCAGTGCAGACATGGCCATTGAGGGCTGGGTGGGACTCCACCCTGCTGTTTTTAGAGCAGCTTTTCAGGTATGTCTGCCCTACAGCCTAGAGGTATGACTGCAGCTCATTTAAAATGACTCCTACTCACTTTCAACAAAGTTTGACAGGGATGTTTCCAACAACCACCGGTGATGATGACAAAGTAGTTCCAGTGACCCGGGGTTCAGCTGCCAACTACTTATCCAGGGGCTCGGGCAGGTTCACACAGCCTGTCCGTCCTGCCACATACATAGGGCTTTCATTAGCCAAGTCAGCTGCATTCGCACCTCTGGTTTGTGCTGTTGTAGATGTGCCCTTAGAGTAGAATTGTGCAGTAAATGAGCTTGTCATGAGTCCTGCTGGGTATTGCTTAATATTCCCGCTGTTGTTAATTATTTTTTTTTAATAAGTGTATTCTTCTGGGGCAATGCAGGATAGAGCTATGGCCTAATCTAGCAGTTTCCCATCCTGAATTATAATTTCCTTTTGGTTTGCCCAGTGAATTGCCCAGGTTTTTCTTTCAGTATCTAACAGTGATAAGTAACACCAGTTCCTGTTTGTTTTCACAGGCTACAGCTGGGAGGAAAAGATGTTTGGCTTTCACAAACCGAAGATGTATCGGAGTATAGAGGGCTGCTGTATTTGCAGAGCTAAGTCTTCCAGTTCTCGTTTCACTGACAGCAAACGTTATGAAAAGGATTTCCAGAATTGTTTTGGGTAAGATTCTTTCTTTAGCCAACATCATGGTTAGTCGTGGTGTTGATCTCAGGGCCACGATCCTGATGTGCCGTCCCTCTTGCTCTGAGAGAATGAAAGATTAGGTTAGCAGAGGTGGGTGGTGGGGGAAGGCTGGCTTCAGCTTCCTCACAACTTTCCTGGCCAGGCCAGGAGAGGCTGGATCCTCTGCTGCTGTGTACAATACCATTTGGTTGTCAGTCTGCTGTTGCTACCAATGGAGAGCTGCTGTAGTTCGTAACAGCGAAGGGTCAGGCTCGTGCCTCTCGCACCTCACAGCACGTGCAGGGTTTTAGACCCCTCTTAGACTGTGCGTTTTGCACGTGTTCCTTAGAGGCGTAAATTCCCACACAAGGTGGTAAACAGCACAGGTCCATGGAGGTTTTCTGTGGCTCTGAAGATTCAAGAATGTTAAGCAAAACTTGATGGGTAAATACTTCGTAGTTCTAGCAGGGTTTATGCACAGTACCTTGTTTCAGGTATTGGTGCCTTTGTTCAAATAGGGCGTATCAAGATGTTATTAAAACTTCTCACTGGAGACCCATTCTGATGGAAAGTGAGCATCGAGTAATTAGCTTTCCAATTAGGTAATGTTGCACATAATGTTACTTGAAAGCATTGGTAAGCAAAACTACAAATACCAGTGATTTCTTGTACCAGCTGCTGTAACCTTTTAACTTTTTTGATATACTTCCTAAGGACTTTGAAATTCTGTCTAAATTTGTGTCCCTGAATTGTCAGCAAAGCAAATTCTTCTGTGATAGCTTGTAATTATTTTTTACTTTGTTTATTTTGAATTTTTTTTTCTGAGGCAATAAGAATTTCTCCTGTTTATGCTGTGGTTTTCCATGAAATTATTTCCCCTGGAAAAAAGTCTGTTGTCAATAGATACTTTCTGCTTTTTCTTTCCAGTCTTGTTGGATTACCTCTCATCAAAACCTTAGGCCTGAGTGGAAATTTCTTGTATCATATTAAAAACTATATATACATACCAGTATTGCTGCTCTTGTCTCAATTGCTTAACTTCATATGTGTAAATCTTTGCAATCTTTCAAAATATTTCCTTCTCCTCTTTTCTAGAAACACTCCTTTCAAGTGTTGAAAGGACAAAAACAAAGCTTTATAGTGCTTTGTGTTTACCATGAATTTTTGTACATAAATCTGGTGCTGACAATTTTCCTTGTCATGTTTCTTGGCTACTGTCCTTGGCAGTGGAAAGACTGTGTGAAGGCCCGTTGCTTTTTTTTTTTTTTTTTAAACTACACTAAAGAAGCTTGCAGTATACCAGGGCCTTTGGTCTTGTGCTATCTGAAATATTTTTGCCAAGGTAAAAATGCAGTCTTAACACTGAGCAAACAATGGCTTATCTGAGCCTGCCCCATTCATCTATAAATGCTTCAAAGTCTTCCTATTTAAATAGCTGAAAAATTCTACACTTTAGCCCCTTTATGTTTCTTTTAGTGTGGATTAGCAGTAGAGATGATTTCTGAAGAACGCTCGTTAAAGGGAGCGAGTATTGCTGTCATTCCAGTGAATGCTGTTTCTGAAACCTTATCCTACGCTTACGCAGGAGTGTGCTAGGTGGTATTTGTTACTCATCCTTGAAGCTCTGTGAGAAAGTTAAGAGCTGAGTAAGTTTTTGTCGGATCTCTGAGGTCTGTTCCCAAATGTACATTCAAGGAATATGATTATTCTTCCTCCCTCCCTCTCCAACCAAACCAACCAACCCACTGGAACTGTGTGTTGTTTTTTCTGGTGGTTTTGGTTTTGTTTTTTTAAAAACAAAACCAACTGAAGGTGATGGGACTGTTGTTTTTAGTGCCTCACTGGAGGCAGATTACACCACCTTTTGTTTCTATATGGAAGAGTGCTTTCTGAAAATGAGACCTGGTCTTTAAATGGCAATGTTTGAGCACCCCAGATGAATTGTAATGCCTGAAAAACAGAACTTGAGAACCCTTCTTTTCCGTCAATTTTTATGCTTCTTGCTGTTATCAAGTGTGTGTGTGGGTGCTTTTATTAACTGTTGTCAAGTGATCTTTGCTTTTGTTTTTACCAGACTCCACGAGGCCCGCTCAGGAGATATTTGCAATGCCTGTGTCCTTTTGGTGAAAAGATGGAAAAAATTGCCAGCAGGATCCAAAAAAAACTGGAATCATGTTAGTAATTTATTTCTCTTCCACCCCAGAACTAACTCGTCTCTGCCTTAGTCCATCCTGCTAGAGAGGGGAGGTGCTGGCAAGGATTTGGGATTTGCTATTTCCCCCACACTCTCCCTTCCCACCCTCAGCATCTCTAAATCCTTCTGGAGTATTTCCTGTTACATGGCTCTTATCTGTCTTCATTTGGCGTACATGCAAATGGTGATTATGCAAGCCCGGGATGGAGTCGCAGACTAACTTACCTTGTAATTCCTTGTTTTCACAAGCTCATAACTTTGTCCAAAAGCCTCTTATGACACTCAAAACATTTCAAATTTGGCCTCCATCCAAAATTGGTTGCTTTTTTTTTTAGGTTTTTTTAAATAGTTTGAACAAGTAAAGCGACTTGCTCAAGCAACACGTAAATCAATGTCGTTTAGTCAGATAATTACAATGACTAATATCTCGCAGCTATTCCCACTCATATATTCTGTTTTGATATATCTAATTCAGTTTTTGGGCCTAGGGCTGGGAAGATGATCAGGATTCTTTGCGTATGTTATAATCTTTATTCAGGAAGCCTTGATGGTAATGGGAGCCAGGCCTATGCTTATTACTACCGCTGGCTTTATTCAGAAGTTAAATTGATGACTTTTTTTAAAAAACTCCAGGGCGAATGCTTGGCAGATGCTCTTAACTGAACCTGTATTGGCTTAAACAACTGTTGTCTACTAAACTGAATTTGTCAAAGATAGGAAGAAGGCAAAAGTTGAACTGAATGTGCTTTTTAAACTAGTTTGCTGCATTTTCCTGCCGACTCAGCCTCTTACAAACCAGACTTAAATGAAACATAAGAGTGTCGGTGCACAGAACTGCCTTGGTTTAACTAAATTGGTTTTGAACACCTTCAGCTAAGTCAGTACAGGTACCTTGACGAGGGCAGTATCTGGGCATGATGCAGAAGTATTATGCATGTGTTTTTCTGTGTTCTAGGTGGTAGATGCCAGGGCTGGACCCAGTCTTAAAACAACATTGAAACCAAAGAAAATGAAAACTCTGTCTGGAAGCAGAATAAAGAGCAATCAAATCAGCAAACTGCAAAAGGAATTCAAGCGGCACAGTAAGTGGATCCAAAGAGATTTTGGCAGTAAACTTTGGCTTCCCCTAACGTAGCTTACCGTTAGCTGGCCAAGCTGAATCACCATCTAGATTCAATTGTGCTCTCACACATTTGGGCACTGCCTGTTTTCCCAACCTCTCATCCTCCGAGGGCTTGGGGAGGGGGTGGAATGAGGAGGAAGAGCTTGTGCGCAGGGTGGTCTGCGAGACAGAGGTGGGGAAGCGGCGAGGGGGAGTGGGGAGCCTGGCTTGAAAGCGTAGGCAATTGTAGCTTGTGTCCCACGCTTAAACGACAATGTCTCTAGAAAGAACTTCTTGGGCAAGACCCTCATTGAAACTGAAGTTGGAAGAGGTTTCCCCTTGCTCTCAGTAATGCGCTATGGCCATTTTCAGCTCTCTTTTCCCAAGAAGCACTGTTCTGTTGATACCACCATCAGTCTTTTTCTTCCATACGTGTTTCCAACCCAGGCTTTCTATTTAGCCTAGATTTTTTTTTTCCCCCCTTTAAATTCCTACCATGTTTCCTCTGTGTAGTTTCCTTATGCCTTCCTCTGCCGGTCTCAGTGATTTCTTTCCACTAGCGCTTAGACTCTTCGAATAGATTTGGATTCATAGCTTTCCAACAAAGCCATCTGCCAGTTATGCTCTAAATAGATGTCGGTACTTTAGGTTTTTCCTCTAAATCAAACCTTCCAGCTCCTTAACTGTTGCTGATTTGGCTTTCTCTTTCTTTCAATTATCCTACCTGGCCTGAAGGAAAAGCTCTCCAAAGAATCAGTAAAGGCCCTGACCCAAAGAGCTTGTAGCTCCTCATTCAGTGTAGTATAGTTAATCTAATTGTGTTACTGTAGGTGCTAGAGATGATAACTAACAGGTAGGCTAGCAGACCCTCTGTTAAGGTATGTGTCTGCACTGAGTACATAGTTCATAGTCTCCATCCCGCAAAAGCTCAATACCACCTAGCCCATTGCACTAATGAGAAGAGCTTTGCAAGACTTTAACTGATTGGGTAAGAAAGGAGATTTATAGTGAGGGAGTAAGTACTAGATCTGAAGCACAGATCCCCATCGTCTTCAAGGATCTTCCAGTGATTCCAGAGTGGGACTAGGATCTTGTCCAAAGCGTGGCCTGCACAGGCTATGTTTTGAGAGCCAGGAACTGAAGCCTGATCCTGAACCTCTTTCCAGTCCCTCCTGTACAAGGAACCCCTCCAGTTCCGAGGACTGTCTCCCAAATGCTGACAGATAGTCTCTCTATTGAAATCAGCAGGGGCAAGTGAACAATGGGTTGTCATCGTTAAGTTTTTCTTGTTAATGAAAAAAATCTGTCTCCCTGTTCCAAATCCGCATGTGACCTTTTACAAGTCAGGAAGAGGGTAAGTCGTTGGATGCATGTCCCGATTCTTGGATTTATTCTTTCCCCTACAGATTCCGATGCCCACAGCACCACTTCGAGTGCCTCCCCAGCTCAGTCGCCCTGTTACAGTAACCAGTCTGACGATGGTTCTGACACAGAGATGAGCGCTGGGACCAGCAGAACACCGGTTTTCTCCTTTTTAGATCTCACGTATTGGAAAAGGTAAAAAGCAACAGAACGTGCACTCTGTGCAGATAGCAATTCACTTCAGGTACACAGTGCTTGATTCTGCTTCTTCAGGAATTTGCTGCTGCTGAACTTAATTTGTTTTAAGGATATAATTTAAGTGACACAGAGTATTATACGCTATCTGTCTGTCTCTGGAAAAAATGCCATGTGTTTAAGACATTTTCCCCTATCTTCTTCCAGTTCCCTAAATACTAATACAGTTGCTGGAAAATATTTTTACGTTTTTTGGAGTAACAGATAATATTCCTGACTGTTATTATCTTGTCTTAAAACTGTGCTCTGTAGACATGATGTGTTACCAAGTACAACAGTGCTCTCAGCTTGCCAGCAAAACATCGCATTTGATTTGGTTGACCTGTGATGGTAGTCATTTAAAAAAAAAAAAAATCTGGAGTGGGAGGAAAACCACAAGATTTTCTGGGAGCTGACGAGCTTGTTATCTTTTATTGCCTGTTGTGACACAGTAATCCCTTGTTTAGCTAATTGCTCTATTGCAGTTGTTGTGACTTTGCTGCCTCCTCTCAAATAGTGTTTGCAAGTGCATTGTAGGCAAGGTTAGTTCAGCCCAGATAGTTGTGTATCTGAAACTTCTCTGGGAAGCAAAATGGGAGGCCTAGTTTTGTATAGACATGGGTTTGTTGGGGGTTTTTCTTTCCTTCCTTTTTTTTTTCCCCAAAGCGGTGTTGTGGATTTAGATACAGACTTGTTTTTGCTTTCTGAGCAGCCTTTTCCCTCGTATCTTCTGAGCTGGAGGCTCAGAAAAGCAGTGTCTTGGGTCCAGCTGATTTTTTGCATTTCTGTAAATTCTGTATATTCTAAACACACAAACTATCTGTCTCTCTTCCTGCCGTTTCTTCCAGGCAAAAGGTCTGCTGTGGAATTATTTACAAAGGGCGTTTTGGGGAAGTCCTCATAGACACTCATCTCTTCAAACCTTGCTGTAGCAATAAAAAGTCTGCCACTGAAAAGCCAGAACAAGAAGGACCGCAATCTCCAGCAATCTCCACCCAAGAGGAGTGGTGACTTCCTTGGATAGCTGCAGAAGGTTTTTCAGATCCTCTCATTCTCTGGAAAAATACTAGAAAAGTGACTGTTCACTTCGGACACCTGCTATGCTGCCAAAAGACTATTCCCTGGAACTGTTTTGGGTTTTACTGCTACAATTCCACAAACTCTGAAGCCAGTTTGTATCCTTTCAGAAAGACTGTACATAATATTTAAGATGCTATGGAACACTTAGCAAAGCTGAATGCTGCTGCAAGGTTGTCTAATCTTCCCTCCCCCTCTCCCCCCCACTCGCTTCACAAGTGAATATGAGGATGGGGTTTTGTATATTAAAGTATATGTAGTTCATGTTTCTGTATTGAAAGAAGCAGTGGTTGTAAGGCTTTTTTTTTTTAAGTTGGTTGGTAACCTCCCTTAAATCCCCAAGAAAATATTTCATTCTTAGACATGTATGAGTCAATAAGATGAACTAATACATAGAAATGTTATAAGTCACCTCTCTAGCTATATAAATATATATTTTTTAAAGGTGTGGAGATCTCACCCTATACTACTGACGTAACAAAGACAAATATTTCATCCCTCCGATGTGACACAGACTGGTAAACTGCGGACATCTCTACTCCAAGTGGTAGTTATCCGAGAAGGCCCCCAACATAAAGTGCTCTTCAGAAGGGGTGGGAGAGCTCTCCTCCTTAGCTAAGGAGGAAGATTTACCTAAGAATCGAACATAGCGAGATGGGAGGCTACTTCCTTTGAACCCAGCAGCAGACACCCCGGGCTTCATGTAGTAACTGACTGGTAATTAGAGACGGACCAAGAAAACATCTTGATGCCCAAGTTAGGTGTAGATGATGGCCAAAACTGAGTAACTGCTATCTGTTGGCCCAGTGCAGCTGAACCGTGACCACAGGCCAGGCTTCCTGCTGGTTTTGGACCTGACATAGAACCAAACCCCTCGCTAAGCAAATCGGGCTTTGGTCCAGGGACACGATCTGATCGCAGCCTGGGGTCTGGGTTCACGATTGCTGTTATGGAGCCCTTCCCCTGCAGTGCTTCTCTCTGTTTGGGTTTTGGTTTTTTGTTTGTTCATTTAAACAACTACAAGATCAATGCTTTTGTGAATACTGAATATGAAAATTTCTGTTAAGAATGGTGCTGTACTGAATCGAGGCAGCTCTGTTTGTGTACGCGATCAAAAGATAGTATTTCTTACATGGATTCCCAGACAAACTCGCGTGCAAACCGTTGTGACACTCCTTCAAACTCCACTTTGCCTGTAGGGTGGAAGCAGCTTCCTGGAAGAGTGTGCTGCAGTTTTAGCTCCCAATTGCTTCATGTTCCTTTTATGAAGGTTTAACTTGTGTAAGTTGGGAATTCTGCTTTTTTTTGTTTGTTTCTGGTTTTGGGGGGAGGGGGGATTTTTCTTACTATTACTCTTTTGGGATAATCTATAATGAATTGCTACAAGCTTTCCTTTTTGTGAGAGTCATTGGCATAATACTGTGGTGGGTAGGGCTTAGGACTGGATTTCCTTGTAATCTCACTTTCTGAAATGGGAATGCTTATTAAATGAAAAT
>NW_008825614.1:11407283-11409915 GCF_000699105.1 Pygoscelis adeliae | reverse complement strand
AATATATATGGGGAAAGATATGCAGGTTTTAAGAGGAGCCTCTCCCCTCAAAGCTTCCCCCTCCCCCCCTTTTTCTTTTTCCCCCTCCTTCTGTTGGGTAAGCCAACCTCTGGAGAGAAAGAACATCAGAGGAAACAGGGCTTTGACTTACCACAGCCTTACAGCTTAGAGCTTTCATTGGTCTTATTTTGCTTTTCCTAAACTCTCTGAGATTCTGAAGGGAGGACAAAGCTGCCTACCTTGCTTTCATCTGCAACCAAATAGAATCATAGAATCATTTAGGCCAGAAAAGACCTTTAAGATTGAGTCCAGCCATAGAGATAATGGATGCTTGCTTGTATAGCGGCTTAACTAGGTTGGTCACGTCTAATGAGGGTTTGAGCAAGAGTCCTAGCTGTTTTTGCAGACGCCTGCTTTCATTTGAATTTGTGTTTTCAGCATCGGTAATTCTGTACACCTAAGGCTGCAGTATTGGTGGTAGGATGTGCTCTGATATGGATCATCTCTTCTGTATTTATTTATTTATTGCTAGATTTCAACCGCCAACTGCTTCCCCTATTCCCTCCCACCTCTTCCATTCCTGGTAGTAATGCAAAATGAACTGTATGTAGTCATGCACTTTGTATTAATGTATTAGAAATCTATGGAACCTGTTTTGTACTTTTATACTGTTCAGACACTTGTAATCCAAACTTTTTTTTACTAGGGTAATGAATAAATTTAGACTTATTTAGAAAATAAACAACTTCTGCTCTGCTTATTTCAGCTCTGTTCCGTTAATTAGACTTAGTGTTTGAACCAGCCCAGGCAACCCATGTTTCTATTTGAACAAGACTTCAAGACTTTTTTTGGGGGGGTGAGATAATTCTCTTCCTTATTTAATTTGGAAAGAAGAGCGGAGCAAGGGAAGGAGGTGGTGTTTATTGTGATAGACAGCTGTCTCGGGGCAGAATCATAGAGCTTTCCCTTGGCACCGTGTGTGTCAGGCATTCCTTTACTGGGAATGGGTGGTGCTGACATTTGGTGTTCCCGGGGGGGCTTGCTCTCGGTCTAGCTCACCGGCGGCGTTCAGCAGAAGCCAGCTGAAGCGACAGCGTTAAAGGGTTGGTGCTGACAGCATGTGGAAACGTCCCTTTCCAGATCCAGCGGAGTCGGTGGAAGAGACTAGTGCTCCTCTACTGAAGCTGGAGCCTGGAGTGTTTCTTCCCACGGCAGGCGTAGTCAGCTGGATAAGCTCCAGCAGACTGGTGGGAGCAAGGTCTCTCTCTGGCAGGAGATGGCAGTGAGTTTAGAAGAAGATGAGGCTGTTCCCTGATAATGGGGAAACATTGCAACCTTAAGCATGATGGTTTGTTGCGAGAGACTATTTTGGACTTCAGTGGAGGCACTGATTTATTTTTTTTCTGATATGCTGGCTACTTTCTTATCAATGGAGCACGATGATATCCAGAGATTCATGTAGAAATCATTTCAGTGAAAGCTCTGCATAGCCTGCAAGACCACACGATTTTGCTACAACAGCATCTATTTTGGACATATTTACATTATCTGCTGTAGATGCCTACACATGCCTTGGGCATGATTTGGTTCACCTGAAATAAAAAGCTCTATGTAAAGTCACTGAAGAGAAGCAGGTGCACCAAAAGGTGGTTTAGAGCAGGTAAACTTAGTATGTATCCCACTCTTGGCAACTTCCACCCTTTTTCAAATAACGAATTCCTTTTCCTTCTCTCTTTTTACACTGTTGCTGCACACTGGTGACTACAGGTACTGCCTGGGTGCAGAGAACATCAGTGCTGATGGACAGAGGGCTTTTTTTTGTGGGGCAGATAACCTAACGGAGGGCTACAGCTGCAGAGGAGGAAGCTCCTGTGGGAACACTGGGGAGGCAGGACTTGCCATCTTCAGAGCAATGTGAAATGAAATCGGGAGGCAAAATCCTGGGTAAAGCCCTCCTGTGCTTCACCTGAATCAGCTGCCCCAATGACAAGCGTGACATCGGCTAAAATACCTTACAGTGCAAGCATTGTAAAGATGCTTTGCAGAGGATTGTGTTATACTCAAAAGATGAGAAGAACGAGGCATGTGACAAGAAGGTGTCCTAAGCCCTCAGTTCTGGGCATGGGAAAGGACCATTCATGATCCTGCTCAGCCCTTGCCCTCGCTGTTGGCTGTAGACTTCTCTTCACCACAGATGCTGTTTCAAGCGGTCTCGGCCTCAGTGAGAACCTGGCCCCAGGTCTCTGCTGAAGCCAAACACGGTAGTGGCAGAGCTGGAAATGGGCTGGGAAACGTGCTTGTCATGGGTGAGGCTTCTTAGAAAGAGATGTGGGAATCGGGCACTTCGGGGACTGCGAGGAGGTGTGGTGCAGGTGGCTTTTATTGCTGACCTGATGATACCGGGGAGACCGTGGACGTTTATGAGGAGGTTTAAAAGCCTCAGTACCCAAGGGCCCTGCAGGAGACATAGGTGCACGCACATGCCGCCAAACAGCTGACCCCTCGGGAGAAAGGAGCTCGCAGCTTGCTAGCGCGGTTATGTCCTTGTCGCGCCGCAAACAGTCTTCTCCCGGCAAAGCCCGCAGTGCCGCCGGCTTTCACGCCGTCGTAGGTTTTGTGGAGACCGTACACC
>NW_008825614.1:11399537-11406865 GCF_000699105.1 Pygoscelis adeliae | reverse complement strand
AGGCTCAACCGGGCTGTGCGAGCTGCTGCCGCCGGCAGCGCCGATACGGGTTTTACAGGCGGCGTCCCTTTCCCGGGTGGCAGTCACGGCGTCTTGCGGGAGTACCCGGCTCAACCCGGGGGATCGAGCTTTTCTTCGCCCTCGCTCGGTCGTGGCCCCTTTGCTCGTCGGGCGCCGGCAAAAGCTGAGTCACCCAGTAGTACTCGGCTCTCCATGCTGCACCCAGACGGCCTGCCAGCTCTGCTCTCAAGCCACAAAAAATGAGCCACAAAAAACCTCCTCTTGCTCCTTTTCCTCGCTCCTGCACACAGGCAGGAGCCAGTGCTCCTCTCTACTGCGGCAGGAGCGCATGAGGCTGGTTCTTTAATTGCTTTTCATCTCAGTGACGAGTTAGTGGACAAAGAAATAAGAAAAAATGTTTTTACGTGGGAAAACCTAGTGGCTGAGCTTGTAACCGGCTAACAAATCGTACCCTTGGGGGGCTCTGACCACCTGGGGGTGGTTTGAAGCCAACCAGGCAAATCAGCTGGCAGATGGGGCTGGAAGTTGCAGAAAGCTGAGCTTGGCTGTTCGCAGCTCTTCCTTGCTGACCAGGTTAAGAAAAGCTATGCAAGCGTGCATCCTGGAAAGGCCCTGCGCCAACCCTGAAGAAGAGAAATGGGGAAACGGAGGCCGAACATCATGTAGGTACAGGCAGCTCTTATTTTGCTGGGATCAGCGTGCCTCAGCAAGGCATTTAATTTGTCTCAGTCATCTCTTGCCTGTGAAGAATAGCTGCTTGGTGTGCTTAAACCGAGTGGAGTTTGGGGAGAGTACCGCATGTGAGGAGGGGTGGCCAGACAGAGCTCTGGGGACACAAGAAGTGAGGGCAAGAGGCCAAGGAAGAGGCAGCGTTGGAGCCTCTTTGGCCACAGGGAGTTTCAGAGCCCTTGTATAACCAAGAGGACCGGCCTCGCTTGGAAAGGCTCCGCTGTGGCCGTAGGTAATACTGTCACAGTTACACGTACACCTGTGATGACTATTAAGAAGCTCTGACAGCAGCTTCAGGCCTATGGGAGATGCTTCTTTGTTGCCTCAGAGATTTTACCTGGCATCAGCAGAATAAAGTGACTGTTCAGGTTCTAGTTTCATTATTTGTTTGTTTGTATTCTGTTTTAATGATGGTCAGTTGTTCCTTATGTGGGTTTTATTGTGAGCATCACTATGGCTCCAAGGCTCTTGAGAAGAGGTGAGGAGGGAGCAGAAAGCATTACGAGCCCAGATAGTGCTCAGCACAGATCAAGGGCTGATCCCAGTTAGCCAACGTGATTTTGGACACCACAAGATGCTGACTGTTCAGTTGGGCTCAGTGTTGTATCCTCTGACTAATCGACATGCAGGTTTTTGGAGTAGCGGTAAGCAGGTCAGAGAGTCACCATGCCTTCTCAAGCATGCTCCTGCTGGCCTGGTCTTGTCTCTGTCCTTCAGCCCTCTCCTATATCTTAAGAACTAGAACACGGGGGTGGGGGGGAGGCAGGAAAGGAGCAGTGCTCCCACTCTGTTGAAAAGACTGTGAAAAGCTTGTGCGGCAGGGAAGGAAGTGGCTGGAACTTTCTCTGGGTGACTTCAGCTGGCCTATGTGGTGGGTATGGAGCAGCTTCTCCTCACCCCCTCTCCATCTCTCCCTGCCACCTTCCCAGAGTTGCCTGCCACTTCTAGAGGGCAGCTTAAGGCAAAATGAAATACGCTTAAAATCACTTTAAGGTGAGGGGGTTAGTGTTTTGTATGGAAATGGGGATGCCTGTCATTAAATGCCTTCCTGAAGGAAGGGGTATTAAATGACAGGTTGTTTCTCCACTGTGGAGAGGGAAAGTAAAATTCCAGACTTCACACCTTTGCAGACCCTTTGCTTGGGTATCACTTGTTGTCCTTTAAATGACCACTTAGGAACCAAGAAAAGCAAACCAGCTGAAACTCTCCAAGCACCATTCCCCGTGCCCTCCCTGCCCTGCTAGGCACAAGGACTCCCTCTCCTTTGGATCTAAATTCTCCTTCCATTTTTGTTCCCCGAGTCATCTGCGTGATTGCTCTTGGGTTGGCACCCTTGCCAGGCTGTTACGCTTTCCAGGGCACAAGTTGGGCAGCCTCTTCCTTCCCCTGAACACAGTTCCTTGATTGTCACCTGCCCAGAGGGAAGCTGTTGAAGAGGCTGGTGCCACTGTAGCACTCTTGGTCCCCTAACTACAATCTAGCTTTTAATGTGTATGAGATCATAGATAAAAGACAGAGATACGCAGAATTTTATTCATTTTCTTGAAATTGGAGGGACCAGAGGCACCATTATAGAATGATTAAAAATCCATTATTTTTGAGAGTCATCATCCAAAATTCCTGTACTGTAGCAAACCTTCTCCCCTGGCACCTTTACGTCTAACTAGGAGGGAGGTCAAAAGTAAGAACACAGAAGCATTAGTAGTCTTATAGCAGTGCCTGGTAACAACACTTTCATTAAGGACCTCTCGCATGTTTTCACATGAACTCTTATTTTCAGATTGTAAAACTCAGCCATAAAGTTCACCTCCTTGCTGACACCAGACACTTAAGGTTTAAGACTATCAGCACTTCAGTCAATCAAATTTCCGGTTAAAGCAAAGTCCTAAAAATCCTCCTACATATTCTAATTTGAATTTGCCTTTTTTACAGTCTCTGTACTTTAAAGTATGGAGCGGCTGAGTGAAATTATTGATAATGTGCACACTATAGGTTTCCAAATTAAATGCAAATGAACAACTAGTATATTTGATTTGGTACCTTAACTTTTTTTTGCCTTAAAGCAGGTCTAATCCTGATGGGTGCTGAGGACCCATCAGAAGCCCAGCTTCTTGTTTTGAAGATGATAGGAAAGCCTTTTTAGTAGGGGAAGGGGATGGAGATGGGACAGACAGCTGTACAGGGCTAGCACAAAAACATCATTGAGCAGCCATGAAACAAAAAGTTCACTAACAAAAAATGGGATGATGTTTGCAGCTAGGTGAAAATCCATTGCCAAGCCGGGGTTTGCACACATGTTCATAGCTAGAGATAAACCCTTCCTGGCAAATTTTTCTATTTGCCTCCCTCAAAAGCTCATACAGTGAAGTATTTGCAGTATCCCAAGAGAACAAGGATTATGATGAGCATGTTTAGTCGCGCTGCAAAGGAACTGAGGATGAAATTAATTTGTCTAAAGGCAGAGCCCTGCAACACGCATGTTTCCTTGTAACACTAGACTTCGTTTATAGCTATCTCAGTTTAGACACCGTTATCTGAAGGAGGCAATTCTAGGAAATACTCCAAAAATCCCATCTCAGCAATGTTTTGAGGATGTTCAGAAATCCACCCCTCGGGTACATTTTCAAAAGCATCTGTATGGCATCAATAAGGGCCATCCTGAAAACACCCCATGCCCGCTCCCTCAGCAAAAAAATACCTTGAAAGCGCCTAAATTGGTGGAGTTGGCTAGAGGACCCCCTTTATGCTCATTTCAACATGCTCTCAGGGTCCCACCTCGTGGAGGCATAGGAAATGCCCAATATGAGGACCAGTAAGGGAATGCCCAGGCCATGGGGAGTCCGGTTTGAAAACTACGAAGGGGTCATTGCCTTGGGAAGCTCTAGCAAGTCCTTGTGAAAATCCCGGATATCATTTTTAAATGACTGAGCAGCACCAGACTGGCATTCTTTTGGATGTGCACAAGGTCCCCAAACAGAGGCCACCCTGATGTCCCTCTCCAGCGTGAGATCTCTTTCAAAATCATTTCAGTGGTCTGATGGACAGACATTTATATACATCACTTATAATTCTTTCTGTGGTAGTTTGAAAATGTTTCAGTGTCCAAAAGTGAGACTTTATTGAAAACAGTCAAGAAATAACTCTTCACTTTATAAGTTCCCCTTGGATCCAACCACAAAACTGGCTTGAATGACAAAATACAAACCCCGCAACCTTCCTTCCTGGCTCTCAGTCACTTGTGAGAAACCAAAAACCTCCCAACGATGTTCATTTCCGAAACAGAAAGGAATCTTTTTTTAATGGAAATGCCACTCTTATTAAGCTGGATAGCATTTACCATTTTTTTAATGACAAATGAAGTAAAACCGTTGGATGTAGAGTAATTTGAAAACCTATAAATTGGAAGAGGACATAAAAAGCCATAATTGCAGTTCTCACTGCTCTGAGGTGTAGTCCTCAGGCACCACAAGGGTTTGAGAAATAGCACAGGGGACAGGTTTAAAAGAGATGGTGCTACGCTGGGGGGAGGTTGGAAAGATGGTTATGGAATGTTGTCTGAATAAAAAAGGATCCCTTAAAAAAATGACCATCAACACTGATCGTGTGTCCCAGTCCCTTCTTTGCCACCTCTTCTTTTGTGGTCTGGTCCTCTGTTCCCGAGGACCAGAGCTCTGAGTTGGTTTCCTTTGGGCTGGGCTGGTGCCCGCCTGTGCACACCCCGAGACTGGCAGCTTCAGGTGGGGTGGGGAAGGGCAGCTATCACCCCGGGCCCGGGCAGTGCTGCCCAGAGGCAGCACACAGGACCTCTGCCTATGGTCACAAGGGTCTCTGTACGGGTACTTGAACACCGTGTGCAGTTTTGAACCCTCCAATATGAGAAAAACATGAATAAACTGGAGTGAATCCAGCAGAGGGATAACAAGATGGTCAAGGGGCTTGAGCACTTACCTTGTGAGGAAAGACTGGGGAAACTAGACTTGTTTAGCCTGGAGAAGACAAGGGTTAGGGGAGACCTAACAGCAGCCTTCCCAAGGTTAGCAAGAAGATGGAGCTCTTCCCTGTGGTGTGTGATGGGAGGATAAAAAACAAGAGGCATAAACTGAAACAAGCTGGAAATAAGACGAAACTGTTTCACCATAAGGACAGGTAGGCAGTCTCCACCTCTGGAGATTTTCAAGACAAGACTGGACGAAGCTTTGAATAACCTGGTTTGACCTCATAACTGACCCTGAACTGGAGATCACCTGAGATCTCTTCCAACCTGAATTATCCCATGAGCTAAAACCAGTCAGAAGAATCACAACGCAAATGTGCTTCTGCTGAATTGAAAGGTAGCGTGGGTAATTGTTAAGGTGTAGAGGTTTATATTGCCAGTATTTAAAGTTATGGGATTATTTCAGCCTGGTGGGCAAAATCAGCCAGGTTTTAGTCCTAAGAGTTTACTAGCATATGATGAAAAGGAAGAGAGAGAAAAAAGAAAGACTCTGGTTAAGTAACTCTATGGAGGTATCTGACTTTTCAGCTGTTCTGGCTAGTTTACAGAATTTAGAGTGTATGTTACCTGTGCATTGATCTTGAGGAACCTTACACTGCCAAAGTGATACAAAGCACCCTTACTATTCCCAGGGGTAGATTCTTTATTGCTAGAAAATAATCATTACAGAAAAACTCAAAACAGTAATTCACCCTGAAGCAGAGCATGGTTTAACACACTCTCCTCCAATGCTTCTGGAGTGCAGAGATAGAAGCACCACAGGGGCTGCACCCCTCCCAAACGGTACGCGTGCTAGCAAATGTGCTCCCCCAGCAGGCAGCTAGCAAACGGTCAAGCCCCAGAATATGATACAGATTCAAAATCCAGAAGTGATGGGCTTGGTTGTCAGCCAGTGTAAATTAGTGTCATTGTCTCATCCAAGCCAGGTGGCACCAGTTGAAGATCTGGCCCACTAGAAGTAGTTGGAGACCATAAGAGGTGCAGAGGAATTACTGCTAGTAGGATCATTTAGCAGGGAAAGAAGCTCAGTGGGTGATGCTCATGTCTGTCTTCCCTCATCGCGGCTGGAGCGCTGTGTCGTGATGTGAGAGCCGTAGCTATGCCCATGGTAATACTGGCCCCCGGTGCTTTTGTTCTCGCTATGGGGCGGCCCTGCAAGGTTGTGAGAGCAGCGTTCCACTTGGCTGTCCTCCACAGCAAAATAGGCCACAGTCCCAGCGCCGCTGCAAGCTGGTACACGCGGCGGGCAATTTTCTTAGAAGCTGGGCTAGAGATGCTAGAGATGCTAGACATGCTTCCCTGCTGCCAGGTCTGTTCCCAAGTATTTAAACTGTGAAACAGCATGATGTCCTAGTTATCGGCAATGCTGCAAATCATGAGCGTTTCACCTTCTGACATCTAGGAAGTAGTTGCTCCCTGGTGACTTTGCCTGATCTGGCATAGTTTCACCCTTGGTATTTGTCTCCAGGAGATGGTCTTTGGGCTCCCCTTCTGCCTGAAAGGGAGCTGACCAGGGACCATGACCTCTTCCCCACCTTCTGCAACAGTGAGAGAAACAGATCTTATACCCACCTACAGTCTTTTTTCAACTCTGCTTTAGGGAGACTACACATCTGGTCATAAATCAGTAGGTGGGCTTTGCTGCCAGATCAAGAGGCTCTGGCATTCTTCATTGCCCCTAAGCCGCTGGTGTACCTTCCATGATTTTTATCTTCAAGAAGTGAAAGTGTAGGACATGCAGGAGGCATGCATGGCATCTATCGCTTCCAGAGTCCACTAAGTATCAAGGGCCAAAACCTGCTCAAGGACGCAGGCCATTTCAACTGAGTCAAAAGACCCCTTTCTTTCATCTGAGAACAGATGCAAGTTAAATGGCTGTGAATTTTACAGCTGATTCTCAGACACGACATAACTAGGAGCAACAAATTTTGTTCCATTCCAGTGAGATTTCACAGCTGTGTGCTGCTACTTGTTAACATTGCCTTAATTAGGCCATGGCATTCCACAGCAGTAAGTTGGTAGTGAAGCAGAGTTTTGACCTAGTATGAGGAGGTCTTCCACATGCTTGAGAAACCGTACCAAGTAATTGGACGAATGCAGTGGATCGAATCCAGGTGAAGCGTCACAGATCAGCCATTAATGTCTCCTCGCAAGGATTGCTTTCATGGCAAGGCCACCTTGTAAGGAATCGGAGAGCAAACCATGGCCAGAATCCTTTACAGAAAGCCTACCACCTTGTAACAGTGGCACAGGGCGAGTTCACAAGGAGCTGATTAGATCCATGTAAATCATTAATCGTGAATGCAGCCTCCTTTTTATGTCTGATTTAGCAAAATCCCCGCGGTCCGATCCCTTCACATCCCTGGGGGTCAGGGGACTCCGTGCCAAAGAACCACGCTGGGGGACTCGGCAGGGGTCGCAATGCAGTGCTGGAGAGGATGGCCGCTATGCAGCTGGGAAGTGTATCAGTGTGATGGGGTACACCCGCGGGAGCGTGCTGTATGTGCACGCGCTTCAGTGTGCCTGGGGCGCAGCAGGGCCGTATGTGCCCCGAGTGCCACGCAGCCAGTCCACGGGCTCCTGC
>NW_008825614.1:11388015-11399515 GCF_000699105.1 Pygoscelis adeliae | reverse complement strand
GCCGTAGGGACAGAAATGTGGGAGGAGGAAACAAGAGGGGCAATTGCTCCTGAAGCTGCTGTAGCACAGAGACTACTGGAGTTAACATGCTATTTTACATCCTGAAGGGGCAGCAGATTTATTTTTCTCCTTTACGCTGGATTGAAATAAATCGGGAATATAGGAACCCCTTTGCTCCTTTTGCCGTTATTTTTAATCTTCAAAAGTTACAGAGCTTCTAGAAATTTGAAAATAGTCATTAACAGAGGTCAAGGTACCCTGGAAAGAAAACCTGAGTAAAATCTAATCGTGTTATATACTCGCTCCCCTAAGTAACATCACCTTCTTAGTCTCATCCACACCCCGCCCCTTTCTCTCTCTCTCTCTAATCTTTTTCAATCTTGTTGTTCCTCCGTCTCTTTTAATGTTTCTGTCATTTCTGTCTAGCCTGTTGGACACGCTTTTGAATTCTGAGTGATAACTAATCATACTGGTTTTGTTGCTGACTCTGCACCTTTGGGAGTAGGCGGGAGTCCTGATACGGGTTGAATGTTTAAGACAAAGATTAAGTGGAAAATGGGAACAGGCAGTATCCAAATGGATTTCAATACAGGAAGACTGAGCAAATGTGAAGAAATGGAAAAGAGTACGTTTTCTAAGTGAAGGAAAAGATGATTTTTCTAAATGTAAGCAGTGGCACTAGTATAATGCAGGTTCCTATTGCAGGTGAGGAAAAATGTGCCTTTTAGGAAAGGTCTGAGAGAAAATGGAGAAAAGTGGGAGTGTGGAATAAAAGGAGAGCTGAGAAATATCGGGACCTGAACAGATTTTCAGTGGTGTTAGCATACAGTAACCATCTGTTGTTGCTTTTGCTTCTGGAAGGCCTCTGTCAGCAGGCAGGAAGCAGGAGCTTCGCCTCATCTGTATTGCCGGCTTCCCATGTGAGACAGGCTGTTTGCTAGGCAGGCACTTTCTCCGCTTTTGAAGGCGGGTGGGTGAAGAGCCCACCCCCTCTGCATCACCTCTCATCGTTCACGCAAGCTAACCCTCGGCTATTGTTTCTGCCGATGTGACTGGTGCTCTGCGCAACACGGTGTAGGGCTCCGAGACTTAGATGGGAAGCTTGTGAGCTGCAGACGGCTGCTCGGTGACAGCGTGGGGCTGAGGAGAAGGCACGCAGCCAAGCAGAGCAACAGCGCGGAGATAGCTGGCTTCCCACACGTCCTCCCTTGAGCAAAATCTCCATCCGCAGTGACCTGTGTAGATTCCTCAGACCCCTTTTCGCCTGCGGGGAAAACAGAAAAGAAACTACCGCTAAATAGGGATGATTTAACGTCCATGCAGGAAAGTGTAATTCGGACTGTTGTAGGCTTTGAGGGGCAACGGAGAAATTATGGAGGTGAAATTTCTGCTGTGGAGCCTGGAAGATGATTTTGGTAGTCTGTTAGGTAGCTAGATTAGATTTGATTTTCTAATATAAAATCAGGAAAGTCAAGTCTCTCCTTCTCACGCTAGTTCTTTATTGTTTCCTACATGGCTTGCATTAGGTTAAAAGCAGCAATGTCTGCAAGCTGTGAACCATGAGGTAGATTTCTCTTAGTTTTCTAACTTGGAGACTATGTACCTATGAGTTGGCCAAAACAAAAGGGCAGTGTTTATATGAGGGATTATGCTTTCTGGCTGCCTGTGGCTGCAGGGGAACCCACTCCATGACCCAGGACGGGTCCCTTCCCAGCTCTATATTCTGTAATGAGAATGGAGATGGGATTTTAAACTGTGTAAATTATTGCCTGCCTCCTTGTTTAGAGTGGTTTGGCCAGTTACTGGCCAAGTTATTGGCCAAACCTAGTGAGAAGAGAGTTCAAAAATTACGCTGTCGCCTCTGCTCTTGTCTGAACTGGAACAAAGTGAAAATTGCTTCTTTCTGCTTCGCTTTTTTCTCTCATTTTATAGTCTTTGAAGATGAGTAGCTATTTGAAAAGTTAAGAAAGACCAAGAATCTGATTTCTGTTTACACTCAGGTCACAATACTCTGTACTGACAACATAAATGGCCTTTAAAGTGGCTGTAAATGTACATGTAAAAGTTACAGCTAGTAAATCAGTATTTATGTGCACAGGGCCCACTGTTGCAATGCAGCAACAGCGTAAGTTATATGCATATGTGCACAGGATGGGGGGTTTACCCAGGGCCCTTGCTAACTTTAAAGCTGCCCCCCCCCCCCAAACTGTCTTTCTCTTCAAACTGTCTTTCTCTTCAAACTGTCTTTCTCTTCTCTTTCCTCGTTAGTTCCTTTGCCCTTGATTGCATCTATGTCCGAGAGCATGAGTTATTCAAGGGCTAGGATACTATATCTAAAAATACAATAGAGTTACAACAATATCACATTCCCCACTGAAAGGACATTCTTGCTCTGTTACAAGAATGACTTATTTCAGTTTGTCTTAACCACTTCCATAACATACATGGAAACAAAGCCCACCGAAACACAGAAAGCAGGTACTCGGTGGGTTGTACGCTGTAACTACGTATTTTTATTTTACAACTTTGTTAGGGCTTAGATGCGCGTGCATTGGCGAACAGATGAGTGGTTTGAGATGTGACTGTCTGGGAAGTCACTACAAGCTTGTTACAAGCTGTTTGTCATGGTTTATCTGCCGGAGGTGTGAGGCTACTGAGGGAGAGGGCTGTGGGAGGGGAAACCCGGCAATGGCAGCGCACGCAGAAGGTCCCGTTCCAGTTCTGGCTTGGTAGTCACAGGACTGACGCTGCACTGTCACTTCTACTCGGTCTTTTCCAGTGTTTTTCTTGTTACAAGTGACTTTAAAGCTACCAAATTTAGGGCTTGAATCTGGAAACACACCATAGGTCCCGTGTGTAACCATTTGGGGGATGGATCAGGCCACATTACCCAGTTCTAAATATCTGCAGAGTTAGCGCTGTCGATCACAGAGCTTTAAAATATTTATGGAAATGTCTTAAAATCAACATAAGTAAAATGGTTCCTTAGTAAGGGCTATTGGCTCTTAGTGTGAGATTAAATAGTAAAGGAATATCCAATACTTGAGATCTTCTGGAACCTGTGGAACGTCTACCTAATTTGAAAATTTGCTTTTATTTTAGGTTTTCTAAAAACTTGGCGTTTTTTTAAATAAAAAAAAACAAAACACACATATAAATTAACTGTGGATATTAGCTGACCACTACAGCATACTTTCAGCCATAGCCCTTTTAAATACATCAGTTGTTTTGAGCAACCCAACACAAGGGAAAATGAGATTTCTGTTTTTAGGACTGTCTTTCTGTCATCTGTTGTAAGCTGTAAATTCATTTAAATTTTCAAATTAGTTGAAAACTTATGCCCAACAGAATAACTAAAACATTTGTCTTTAAAAAAAACCCACATTCATCATCACTTCTACCCGACTTAGTATTTAGATAGCAATAAAAATAAAAAATTATTCAGTCTTCAGTACATTCATTTAATAATTATAATCATTCACTGGGCTAAAAGTATTCAAAGGAAATTAAATATGCAAGTAACAGGCCTCATGACTATGCAACAAATTAGGAAATTTTCAAATCACGGTTTTAAAGCATGTGTGTTAGTTCACTGTTCTCTATCATCTATTTAGAAATCACTGTCACAACTCTCTTATTAACGTATGAGGTAGAAAATAAATGTATAATAATTTCAATCAACTTCATAATTTTTTAAGACATTGCTTTTAAACTCTCCATTATCCTATGCAAAATGGCAAAGTCAGTTCCACTTAATTTATTTCATATGTTATTCCAACAGCATCACAAACAGTTCATTGTTACATAGCTCTCCAAATAATGAGTTCAAGACATCCTTTCCTTCGCAACACTTCATCTGCATGCTACACACTTCATATTGTGTAATTGTCTGATGAAGAAGGGAAGCAGGTAGCCCGAGGCTATTAAAAAGAAGAAGCGTCAATGAAAAAATGTTGGACACAGGTGTTACCCCCTAAGGACAACGGAATATTTGGAGGATGAATAGAAAAGGAAACAAGATGAAACTAATCAACAGACGATAAAAAAAAAACAGTTTAACTTCCCTCCCTCATCAGGATGCTACCCGTCACCACAAGCGTTCTCTCCCAGGCTGGGAAACTTCTTGACAGCCATGAGATTCCCATAAAAAGTGCTGGATAAAATTAACTGAGCTCTGTGTGTGGAACGCTGCACTTACAGGATTTGCTGGACCAACGATTAACGTGAGCCTAACAAACCACTTATTAGCTAACCAGTATACTTTTAAAAAGTCTAAAGAAACTAAAAATTCACAGAAAAGGTGTCTAAAATTAAATTGGAGTTAATTGAATTTCTTGTGCACTTGAGTACCTGCTTTGCTGGACTGGCAACATAGTAATCACGTGAAATGCAATTACTCAGAAATACCCCCATTTCTTCTTGATCTACCAAATGTGAATAGCCCCGCCCCCCGACGCACATCTTCCTCTTCTGACAATTGCAATGTAAAAGAACAGCAACTTCTTCTTCCTCTGTATATTTGGAGGGGCAGGCTGTTTGGAAGGCTCAGAAGGCGTCTGGTCAATTTGTTAAAATTCAATCTGCTACTTTATGTAATTTTTCTATCCTTGACACCGATTTTCAAGGGAAATTCCCATGTAAAGTTCTGTTCACCTGCACCTGCAGGCTCGAATGGTGTTCCTAACTGCAACAGTAACATCAGCTAAACATGAAAAAAAAAAGTTAGAAATGTTTTGTGGTCCATTAAACCGCTATATCTTTTCTACTTGAAGACTGTATATAGAATTTCAGAGTAAATAATCATATCTTGATTAGCTGTGAGAAAGGCCATTTGCTGCGAGGGGGCGGGGGGGGGAGGAAGCGTTATAAAAATATTATCTTTAAGTTGCATTGGAAATTTAGGCAACTAATTTAGGTTCGACCCTGAGGGCCGTTCATAATTGTCGGGGTTTGGCATGTTGTGTTTTCTCTGCTACATCCCACCATGTAAAGCAAAGAGCAGAAGAGGAGCTGAGCAGTATGATATTGCCCTATGTGGGCCCCTTTTATATGTGGGGATGTGCCAGGTCTGTGAATCCCCTGTGTCATTTGGAAAAAAGCCCCACAGCTATTAAGCAAGAGAGACTGAGAGTCAGCCTGTGAGCCACTGAAGTAAGACAAATAAATAAAATAAAGAACAGTTATAAATTATATTGGCATTTCATATGGCCATCATATCTGAGTGTCATCTTTATAAAATCAAGGTGAATAATGCAGTTTCTAATGGATTTTTAAGATCCTCTGAGTTTTTACTGTACGTTTCTCTATTCTGTTTCTCTGCAGAGAGCAGAAGTATCCACCTAACTGCAGTCAGCCACCGTTTTAGGGACCTTTCTGTAATGGTATAATATACGTGAACTACACGGCAAAAGAAACTTTTGACAGGACCAAACTCAAATGCAGAGCTGAAACCAGTAAACCTTTGGCAGTGTGAAACTAACAGCAGCATCATGGGTAGGCATTACGGCAAGGTAAGGGGGAATGTGGAGGGTTTTAATTTAAAATCTCTGTCATAAAATATATCCAAATATTTTTTTGTGAGCACATAAGTCAAATTTAGGCCTGCTCTCAATACACAAGAAGCTCAGTGGGAGTGAGGGGCAAAATACTGACCTCCAAGAAGCCCATGGCAGTATTTCCAATGGCTTCAATGAAGGCTGGATGCTGTCTTGCAGGACTACTGATGCACATAACGATAAACCCATGAACAAATATTTACAGACACAGGGGCTTTTGGTTTTATTTTCAGAGTGGCTGGGCATTTCTGGTTACCACGGACGTCAGAGGGAGCTGTAGGTGGCTCAGCATTTCTGGAAGTGGAGGCTTTCAGCTACGGCGTTGTCTGCTTGATCTAGGGCTACCAGGAGTCCTACCTACCCCGGGGACTTGAAGGGTGTTAAGCCAGACCGGCTCCTGGTTCCGCATGTGGGTTCTGACCCGCTCACCAGTCACACAGCCTGTGCTGGGGTGCGCCCAGCCTCGGCCCTGGTGCGAGCAGCTGGCTGTCTCGGGAAGGTGACTCAAGTGCAAAACAGGCCAGCGTGCATCAGCTCACGTCCCTACACATAAGACTGAATAATTCAAGTGGTTCCAAAGGACTCTGAGGCCTGGGAAGTGTGGCCACGATCCAGGCATCCAGCGTGGCCCAGGATTTTTTGCTCTTGTTGACGTGCTGGAGGCAAGGACAATGTGGCCATAACCTAGGCGTGTAAACAGACAAGGCAGCATTCAAAAGGGAATTTTTTTTTCAATTTGTGTTAACACTCCTGTGTGTCGTGCTGTTGACCCTTGAGTCAATCTAGGTCATTTTAGTATGTGAAATGAATGCATATTTATTTATCACTGAAACATGAAGATAACCACATCTGTTCATGCTGCCTTTCAGCCTTACTGTAAGAGAAGACTTCAAGGTTGTGCTTTGTTGTGGGTTTTATCGTCTTCCTTCCAAGCTGTAGGATGGTCACAAAATCTCTGTCTCTCTCCCAGGCTCACCCCCGGCTTTTTGTTTTCTTATCAGCAGTGGTAGTGGTGCAGGAGTATAATACTGGTCTGCTTTTCTGAGGATCTGAAAACACTGCTGCCATTAACTCGACTGGAGGCTGAAGGCTCTGATTATTTCACAGGATTTTGTCTTCAGTTGTGCTAGTGTACAGTTGATTGAGAAACAGGAAAATTTAAACTATTCTGCTATATGCTGGCAAGCTTCAGAGCTGGTTCTGGTATTTTTTTACCAGAAAACATTCCTCATATTCCATTGGCTCTAGGAGGTATAAAGTGGTATGCTTTTGACAACATTATTCATTGCTTTTTTGGAACTACATTTCTGCATGTTCAAAGTGCTGCAGAAACACTAGTTTTTTGTTTTCCTTTTTTTTTTTTTAACCAGGATCTCTGAATTGAGCAGTATTCATAACCTTTAAAACATAATAATACATATGTATCTGAATTATAGGAATAATACAGAGAGTAAACAATTATTCATAAACACTTTAAGTAAAGTTCTTTCATGTCACTTTTCCATTAGCATACAAATACTATGCTGGAAAGCTGCCAAGATTTTTATCTCAAGGAAGCACTTACTGCTCGGCTTTAAGAAGATGAACAGTCCCATTAAGATCACAATTCTAGTGAGCAGGAAAAACAGCAAATGCAAAAAAATCCCCATGCTTTTCAATATGAATTTTTAATAAAAATGAAATTTGCAGAGTACGTTGTCTTAATGAAGTCCGTGGGATTAGTCAAAGGCTCAAAGTTAAGCATGGGCTTATGCACATGTTCAATTACGGTCCTGAAAAAAAAAATAATTTACAGGCTCAACTGCAGTTTATACTCCCTGTGGCTCCGGGCTGCCATGTTCCGACACTTGTGTGAACGGCTGCACTCATATCAACGCGGCTGACATAAAAATGCAAAGTGCTTAATCAAATCGTTCCAAGTGAAAGCTTGCTTCTTGTGGCAAAACCTAATAAGTTAAGAGAAAAACAGATTCATTTCTATGCAGACATTTTAAGAGGGAGCATTTAAACTACTGTTCATAACAAATACTGAGAGTAAATGAAAACAGGAGTTAGGTGAGGCAGGTGATTAAAACCATGACCAATATTTAATTCATTTTAATAGCATAAAAAATATCAAGACCCAAGTTGTCAGGATACCCGGAGAAATGCATCCTGCTAGCTGTCTGAGTTTCATGAAATTGTTGGGGTTGTTTCAGCCCTTTAGAAATTGTTAACGGTCTTCCTATTTCTGATAAAAATCAACCGCTTTTTTTTTAAAGATATTGGTAGATTTATGAGCAATTTATTTGCTGGTGAGTCAACAAAAATCATGGTTGCAATAGAAATATAAGATCTTTTTAGAATACAAATTAATAAACAGGCTGGATTTTATTAAAAGGCAGGAAAATGAAGGACTACGATCAAAACTGTTTTTCATACTTTGACTTCTACGAGGAATCATTGTAGGTCTACAAGAAACAGAGGCCCTATTCTATAAATATTTACCCTTCTGTTTATTTGCATTCATCTGATCGGTATTGTTTTATTTTGTGGGAAAATGGGCAACATAAAATTAAGCACACACATGTACATTTTTAGAAAACACCTCACCATTTGATTAAAGCCATCAGAGGGATGTTTTGGGTCTCTGTTTTATTTTTTTTCCTACCATTTCTTACTTACCATGCATTTTAAACTTCTGTTAACATCCTCCCCAAATAAATACTGTATTATTTCATGTAAATTGTAAGTTTTTACAGGAACATAGAGTCATGAAATAAGCTAACTGATAATAAAAATCTCTACACTCTTCAAGCTCTTTTCACTAGTCATTTTGCATGTTTTTTCCCTCTGACTGAATCTCATAATAGCACCTTGTGAAGTTGCCAAATTTTGCCCCTCTTTTTATTCAATTACATACAGGTGCGTAATATTTTGCATATGAAATTGCTCAGAACTTGCAGAAGAAAAAAAATGAAGCCACAGAAATGGAGTCCCGAGTTCAGGTCACAGACAGATTTCAGGAATGTCAATTTGTCTGCCACTCATCCTTTCTTTCTAATGAGGAAAAGTCAGAAAGTGGGGCCTAATTTTTTCTTTCCTCACAACATACCGGGTAATGATGCAGAGAAAGGCACCAGATTGCAGAGATAGTCTGCGATGGTCTGAAATCAGACTTTAAAATTAAGTTTAATTGAGTCCCAGAATGCAGCTATGACATAGTAAGATTCAAAAGGAAACACAAGCAAAAATATTTTCTACAGGTCTACCTGAGAAGCCTGAGATCAAAGGTGTTTAGGTGGCAATAAGAAGGAAATAAATCTGTCATTAGTATTTTCCTGGGAATAACACAAATCCATTAGCTTCTCTGGAGGATTTAGGGTTATTGGTCGTAGGACGAAAAGCATGAGAGCTTCTAAGCTGTCCAAATCATTACTATCTAAACCATACCTAAGATGACCAACTGGATAAGGAAAACAACCAAGTCAGGCTGTTATATTTTTAAGACCTATTTGACTTAAACATTTTTGAGCCATGCAGCCATGGTCATAACGGTGCAGCCAGCCAGAGATTCGTGCTTGCAAGATGCCAGGAGATCCTCTGCTACACAGCAACTTGGGCCATTAGCGATTAAGGATCCTGGAGCTGAGTCGCTGGACAAGCAAGCAAATCAAATTCTGTAAGAAGAGAATGTGTTCTCGTAAGAACTCATAAATCTGAAAAAGAAGGATCCCAGATGTTTGAGAAAGGTTTTAAAAAACAACTGGGAAGCTACTTTAACGGAGATGAAAACCATAGCAAAAACGTGCTCTAACAGAGAAATACAACATAACAGAATAGTATTTTCATGGAGGCCTGCAGCATCGAAGGCCTCTTCAGAGCTGTGATGGAAGGACAGGGTCACTGAGCAATTAATAGCTACTTCTTGGTATGCAAAGAAGCACTGGACTATCTGGGCGCTGCCAGAGGAGCAGATGAAGACAGTGCACCTAGCTCACAGTATCATGTAGTTAAGCCCCGTGCAGAACGGTGAGCATGTGCAGCTCTGCAGTTCCTATTCGTAATAAACTCTTCCCATCACAGAACTCTCCTTTACGTTTAGGAAAAAAAACGTTTTTCCACAGACTACCAAAACTAAATAATAAAGGTCTGGTTTGGAAACAGAGTTGGTTTTGAATGGCGAAATACACCAAGCAGCTTTTTATCAGCATTCCTCTGAATGGTGGAGGTGGGATCATCCCCTTTTTCTACAGGCAAAAGTTAAGACACCGAGAAATTGTCACGGATGCTACTAACTTTGAGTGCGTACTTTGAGACACTTAATGCTTCATTCTCCGGAATACTTTGTATGCAAAGGACTATATTACACTCAAAGCATCCCCCGTTTATGTTAGTTGCAGCTGTGAATGCTCTGTGTCTACAAGCAGATCTTAAGCCTTCTAGAAAATGAAGATCGTATCCATGTAAAGTTCTTCAGAAGTTTGTAGCAGAGATAGGGATAAATTTAGCTTAAAGGTCAGTGTTCACTTGCATTACCCATAAAAACATCTTTTCCTGCAGTTATTTTGCTCATTCACTGTAAGTCTTCTAAATCCTGCAAAAACTAGGTATGAGTCCTGAACTCATCAACTGTTTTAATGCACAACCCAGTTTTGTTCTAGGGGTTTCATGGAGAAAATAACACTCTAAATGTGTTAATTTATCAATTTATCAAAATGCCAACAAACACAAAATGAACTGAATTAATATTGGTTTTAAAGGAAAATTTACTTCTACTCTTTTCTAACTTTTCCGTGCCTAATTTTACAAGCTTACTAATATTTTAACATCAGATGTCCAAAGTTTCCCCAATAGTCTATCACTCAGACTAGTCTGTCCCATATATTATCGTCCTCCCTTTTATCTCCTCTGCATCTGAGTTAAGCACCTTCTTGCCCATGTGCCCAGTAGCCGAAATACAGAAAACATAGGAGTGTGATTCCCATTCTGAAAAGGACGGCAGTCCTCACAGCAGAGCGCAGCAGCCATTCAAAGCCGTACAGCCTGCATGTTTCTCTGCACATAAACTCTGGAGAGAGTTTAGCTGCCAAAAAACCCTAACAAGCACAGGTGTGAGTTGCAACTTCCAAGACTTATGAGTAGGCAAACTTTTTTCCCGGGGTCAATGAAAGAAATGCTTCTGACACAAATAACAAATCCACTTTCACATGCCACTCGCTGTTGCAAAGCATTTATGGGCAAACGTTCCCTTTAATGTCACCCTTGGAAATTAGTGGATTTCTTTTGAAATTTTCACTCACGCACATAAAAAAAAGAATTCCCATATGAATGCCTGCTGTGCAAAATTTCCCCTTTTGCAGCTGAGGTTTGATGAGGTCCTAAGCAAGGACAGAGAAACTAACAGAAGCAGGTGTTGCTACTCGCACTGCTTGGACCACAACATCTTTCTCCTCAGCTGGCCCCTCTTGTTACTAAGGTTACCCAGTACTTCCCCATTTATTTTTCAGTTTGCTTTTGCTTTGACAGCTTCTTCAGTTCCAGATGAAATCTTCCACTCTAGGTGTCTGCCTCAAACCGAGTTGAGACCCACTGGGTTAGCCATCTTCAAGAATGGGACTGAAAAACCAAGCATTTCACGGGGTCCTTTCTGCGCTTTCACTGAAATTCCAGAAACCCGCAGCCTGGGAACAGGAATTTCAACTTTGCTGTCAAGGTGTGGCTTTTGTGCAATATGCTTATACACAGGCAGTCGGCACTTACTCCACAGAGAGCTCTTTCAGCTGAACTTGTAAATTCTCCAAAGAGGCTTCTGCCAGGGAGCATACCTCTGTTCCCTCGCAGATCTGATAGGTGTTAATATGGGCTTTAATTAAGCATACTCTGGCCTGGAGCTACATAGGTGAAATTTGACTAAGCTTGTAATGGCTCTCCCAGGCACAGTAACTATTTCTGCCTACTTTCAT
>NW_008825614.1:11384903-11387977 GCF_000699105.1 Pygoscelis adeliae | reverse complement strand
GATGAAAATGCATAAAGCGGGGAGAAAAAAAAACGAGGGGAATGGAAAGGAGTCAATAGAATCAAGAATTCTGGCTGGACTGACTCACTCTGGACTGAGTGAGGACATTAAAACCGGCTGGGAATTGGAAAGGGTGCCTGGCACTGGTTGCGCAAGAAGAGCAGCAATATGAACCAGTTTGCTAGGCAGGATTGAACATGGAGATAAAAAGGAAGGAGAAAAGTTTCTATGCAAGGAAACTGAAACTAGAATCCTGTAAAGAAAACACAGAAGACAAGGAGCTGGACTGTAAAGGGAGAACTGTATCTTTAAGAAGCATTTGCAAAAGTTAGTTAGAAATCGTTGTGGTGTGCAGCAGCTTGTGTAAGGCAATGCTGGACACCGAGCGAAGCACCCTTTTACCAGGCTCCTTGGCTTTGACTTCTGAACAGCAGACAGGTAGCCGCAGGGTGTATGTGAAAAAACTCCTTGCAGCATAGCATAGCCTTGCAGCAACGTATTTCCCAAGATCCTCCAGGTTCTTAAAATAAATCGGGTGCAATTCTGACGGATTTATTCTTCTTTGTGAAATCTACTTTATTCGTCCATTGCTGGTTCCAGAATTCTTCAGCCTTCCTTTCTGAGAGATGTTCCATGACTGAAGCAGGCTTCTCTAGTCCATCACTGTATGATCTTTGCAGCACATTTACCGTACGTCTTTCTCTCCCAAAGTTAACAAGCAGCTGATCTTATTCTACACATCCATGCACTTTCTGGTGTTTCACAACACAATAATTAAAGGGAAGGCAGGGGCTGAAAGTGGGAACCTCGTCTCAGTCTTCACCACAGCCAGCTGGGGGTTGGCCCGCTGTAGCTGGAGGGAGGCAGGCTGACAGTGGATGCCACTGGGATTAGGAAGGGTTTTGGTAGGCCGGAAGAAGAGTCGGGTGTGGAAAACTGGAAGTGGTTGGGCAAAGGGTTAGAACCGTGTGCAGAGGAGATGCTGCTTCTCAGAGGAGCCTGTGACTCTGACAGCATGCAGACCTGGGCAGAAAGACCAAGCCTGGAGTTCAGGAGTGGAAATAGGAATGCAAGAAAAATGAGAGTGAGATAAACCGCTGGGACTGGGAAAAATAAGGGCAGTCCCAGTTGGCAGGGATAAACAGAATCAGTTCAACGTGAAAAGATGAACAGCACGGTTTTCTTCAGCCATTAGAGTGCAATCCCCTTCTGATCCTGGAGTAAAGCGCACAGACCCTTGGGTTAGGAATACTGAGGCTAGGACTCCGTGGCTGTGATCGATGTGTGGCTAGAATGTGATAAGCTATGACCATCTACTTAAAGATGATCTCACAATGGATCTGCAAAATGGCATTAAACTAATTAATTTAGGCTGCTCTTAATCCTGGCATTTCCTAACTTTGGTGTGCTTGACCTTGCCACATTAATAACGCTCTTTAAAGTACTCTAGAGACTACACACATATACTACAATTGTATACAGCATGAGTCTCAAATAGTTATTCTGTATTTGTTTTAAAATGAAGCTCAGATATCCTTTGATTTTAAATAGGGATCTGGCTTGTATGAATGTTCCTTTTTTTTCCTCTTTTATACCACAACTTCTTAATTGTAAAAGTGCACTATAAAGTTGATTGCCAGCCGTAATTATGATTTATAGAATAGTCCCATGTGTCGGCACATTAATTATGACTTATTATTAATATATGCATTAATTGATCATTATTTTGTAATTACTTTGCAAGATTCTAGCCCATCAGTGCCAGCTTTGAACAAAACCACACAAGGAACAGAAATCTACTAGAAGGACTTTCAGTGTACGTTGCTGATCCTGGACACAAGCTGTGTCTTATTCATTAGCATTTCTTCTCAGTCATGAAAACTAGCCTCACAAAGTGACCTTATTCTAGGAGCGGGGGCTTTAAGAAAAATAAAGTATTTTGAGACTTGTTATTAAACCAGGAGAAGTGGCATTGTGGATGCTACAGACGGTTCCATATGGCTGCTTCTGCAATACTCTGAATTCTCCTTATTGTTTGAATCACTTATAATTCGCTTGGTTTTACTTTTAAATCCAATCTTGCTTTTGTATGAGCCTGTCCTCTCCAGTTCTCTCATCCATCCTATGTGCTACATGAGCACCTTTTGTGTTCCGCAAAACCTGTCTTCACAATCCTTCCTTACTGACTCATTTTTGCCTCTTTCAAAATGTCTCTATTTTCATAACTTTCACAACTTTCAGAACCTCTCCGAACTTGCCATATTATTTATTGCTTTTTGAGGTAATGGCCACAAAAAGAGAAACACAGCAAATGTAATTCTAGCTTAGTCCTCCAGTCTTTGGAAGGTCTGCTTTCTTTAGTTTTCCAGCCTTCGATACCTTGTGTGGTGCCGATGGCATTGTTAGAGGTTAACAAAAGTTTGTTTGCCATTATTTTATTGTCTGTGTTCAATGGATGTAAGTTGCTTTCACCAGCTATCAAGCGTTTACATGACTTGGTTGCATTTATAGAGGACATACACATCTTGTGTTACATAAGATGACCCACAGTCCTGTAAGCCTCCTCAAGGGACTCTGTACTGGCCCGGAGAAACCCCTCCGCTGGTTTAAACAGGCACAGACCAACACTTCTTATTGTCCCACGGCCACTCAACCCTCGCCAGTGAAAGGGTGCCACTGGGCCCTCCCTTGTGAATAGGTGGAGGTGGGGATCCCCTTGCACCGGGGTGACGAGACCCTTTTCTCAGGGCTGCCTGGAAAGAGAAGCCAGCCTGTCCCAGGCCAACTGTTTTAAGAGGCCACTGTGATACACGCGACTGTCTCTGCCTACACCCATCCAAAAGATGTGCTTGCGCGATGGCAAGACACCAGCTTTGACGGGAGGGGCGGGGCTTTAACCTTGGACAGAGAATTTCTGTAAGAGATGCTCCGCCACCCTCATCTTCGACTACTTCCCCTACCCGGGGAAGCGGGTCATAGCTTCCCCGGGGACCCGTGCGAATCCCTCCCTTACGGACAGAGCAAGGTACGGGGTGGCGTCACGCCATACGTCCCTTCCCTATGAAGCTGGCAGC
>NW_008825614.1:11371087-11384023 GCF_000699105.1 Pygoscelis adeliae | reverse complement strand
GGTCGTGTGCTGCAGGCCTCCCTGGCGGGCAGGGAGGCAGAAATGTGGTGTCATTGCTTTCCAGGAGCAGGTGTAAGTAGTTGAGGATGAGGGTGGCGGAGCATCTCTTACAGAAATTCTCTGTTCAAGGTTAAAGCCCAGCCCCTCCCATCAAAGCTGGTGTCTTGCCATCGCACAAGCACATCTTTTGGATGGGTGTAGGCAGGGACCAGTTCCTCATGCAGAATGATGCTGTTGTAACTGAGTGTGCTGCTTGCTTTATTAGGCAAGTTTTTTTTGTCTTCACTTTTTCAATTGAAATCTTTAAATTCTCAGTTGGATTGCTGCAAAGGTCATGAAGGGGCAAGACTGATTTAATGGGGGTGAGATGAAGAAGGGCTTCAGGCATGCCGCTTCTAAATCTTCATTCAGGCTGCAGCCTGGATGCGAGGCTGGCGGTGTGATTTGCAATTGCTTGCTTGCAGTTTTTTCCCTTGTGGGTGATGTGTGCAGGAAACCCGCCTAGTTTTACATGGACACTATATTGGGTTTCTGGAATCATCCCCTGTGCTGTCTGATTCTGCCTATGTAAAGGCTTTCTGGTGTCTGGATGGGTGGGGAGACTTGAACAATACAAAGTTTGCCTTGCTTTGAAATTCCTGCTACAGATATTTTGAAGGGGGGAGGGAGAAGAGTGAAAGATTGTGATGAATTCTTACTGAGGCTCAATTTTGTGGCTACATTTTCTGAATGTGTGATAAGAAAAGATGTAACTTAAAAAACAAAAGGGGGGTGAGAGGGAGCTAAATAAAAGGATTTTCTTTGCAGCTCCATCTATTTCAATGGTGCAGCTTTCCCAAGCCCCTTTCCGTTGCCCATCATCACCTTCAGGCTGGTCAGAGGAGGGGGAGGATAAGAGTATGAAGGCGGCCAAGCAGCAGGTGAACCCGTCTGGGGAGAGCCAGCCTCCCTCCAGCCCCCTGCAGTCTGCGCTGAACTCGGCAGCCTCTCCTTCCCAGGCATATGAGACTTACATTGATAATGGGCTTATCTGCCTCAAACACAAGATCAGGAACATTGAGAAAAAGAAGGTAACTTGTTTTTCTTCGGTATGGTGCATATTTAAATTGCTAATTGTGAAACTCGGTGCCTGTTTTAGAATAGCTGGAATAAGGTTGTGTGTGTATAGAGAGTAATCATGGATTTTTTAAAAAATAACCTGATAAAGGACCTAAATGGGGATCTGCTAGTGGTTTTAATTATAATTTATAACCCCTGTATTTTAAAGAATGGTGTTCTTCACTCTTACTGTTCTGAAATGGACTACTTGTGTTTGATGTTGTTTCAGGGAATTGGGAATGCAGCTAACTATAAACCTGTCCTCAGCTGCTGACTTTTCAGTGCATGTTCAATGGTTAGCAAAAGTAATTGAATGTTGATCAAAACTGGGGAATGCTTCTCTAATAGACTGAATCGGTTCAAAACTAACTTGGAACTGATTTGGAGATGGTTTATAGTCTTGCAGAAATCTTCATATTTCTTCTATTGATTACATGCATTTAGTATTAGGATGTAGAGATGTATGTAAAATTGAAAATTAGGAACAGTGTTTCCCCTGACTCATGGAAATGGCAAATAGTATTAAATACATACTGCACTTCACTTTGCATAAATCTTTGACTTCTGTATTTTAAATATAGACAAATGTTACTCACTAGAAAGCTTTTAAATGGAAAGTGTCCAAAGCCTGCTCTCTTGCTTTGAACTGTGCTTTTTGGAGGGGGTGGGGAGGGGATGGACAGAATAGTGTTAATAAGAACTGAGATAATGATACACCTAAAATATTGTGGCTGTAGCTGGTCAGGCTTTTGCATTCTAAGACTTTTCAGTTGATCAGCAGGTGACTGAAGGCTATGTGCATGATTTTAATTGGGAAAACAGTATTTTCTGTAAGGTAAAAGAAATAATGGTGCTGTTGCATTTGGTACTGGGTTGGGATTACAAGTAAAGCAAATGTATGAATATGTTGTGCTTCTCTAAATGTCTGAAAAGCTTTGTGTTATGTCTTAGGGTGAGAAGAGGGAGTAGATCAGACTTCTGGCCATGTGGCTAGGGGACTTGATCCACCTGCAGGAGATGCAGTATTACTGCTGTCTCATGTCATGCATCATGCTGTAATTTTTAATTATGTCAGATAAGCATGTTTTCCTTGTGTGATACAACACAAAGTTGGTTAATTCTAATTCTGTCCAAAGAAGCTTATTGTTGTGAATTTCTCAAGTATCTTTGATTCTTTCACATGAATGACAATATGGCCTCACCAGCAAATGGAAGTGTGACTTACTAGAATGAGTAGAAAGTATTCCTAGTCCTAGGCTCCTATGGGTACTGTGTCAGTAAACCCTATGTGGGTAGATACGTGAATGAAATAGTGTTCAACCTCATGGCAGTGAACTCCCCTTTCTTTTTCCTGTGTGTATAAAGAAGCTTGTAATACCTAATAGTCTAGTATAGCTTACATCAGCTTTTAAAGACTGTTTCGGTATATTAGAAATAAATCTTATGTCTTTCCTAAAGACATTAGTCCACTTCCTTCGGAAATAGTGCTATAAAATCTCGATGACATAACTGAAGATTTTGAAAGACATGCTCTGGAAAACTAAGTAGGATTATTCAAGGTAAGATAACTAAATTCCAGCATTGACTTGGAAAAGCTAAAAAAGCCTAATTTAAAATGAGAACACCGAATGTGTTTGGAGCCCCTTAAAGATCTAGGGTCAAGTGTTAGTATTTCTTAAATGAAGCGAAGGTAGCAAAGTAAGAAATGAAAGATCAAAGATAAGAAAGGGAGGTAGGCAGTCTTGGAGGCTGTCATTGCCAAATCAAAGGCATAGCAAAACTTTCTATGTTGCTTTCTCCTGAAAAGAGAGGAAGTAAATTCCTATTTGCTTGCAGTATGCGGGTAACTTAAATACAGAAAGAATATGTAGCTTCACTTGCACCCCATACTCCACATTAGACAGAAATCAATATAAAAAATTTACTTTGGATTTTCCTACAGCTCAAACTAGAAGACTACAAAGATCGCCTGAAGAAGGGAGAAGCCCTCAATCAAGACCAGTTGGTAAGTTTGCTTTATGCAGGAGTAGGTGGCACCTCAATCTTCAAACATTGTCAGAAGGGATAGGTTGTTGAAGGAGGTAGTGGTGCAGGTTTACAGAAGTAATGCCTGCAGGCTTGTGTTAGTATTTTTTCACAAAACCAAATGGACAAATTATTGGTAATTAAGCTGAATGGTGAGCTCACAAGCTTTAAGTCTCCTACTTTAACCTTCATGTTGTGTACTGCAGTAATAGAAGGTCCTTGTTTATCTTTGCTCTGTAGACTTTCAGCTTCAGTGCTCCTGCACCTTTATTTCCTAATGAGGTGTCTGTATGCAGCTTACCTACAAGGCATTGCAGTGTTCAAACACAAACCTCAAGACTTCTGGGATAGCTAATTAATCCTCATGACTTCTTCATTAACAGGTGTTACTTCAAATTGCCTGTGGGCTGCACAGTGCTGTTGGTTACAAGTAGCTGTTAAGGTATAACTGACAAACAGTCCCTGTTGGTACCAAGGAAGATACTGGTTTAACTTGCATGGGATCTAAAGGCTTCCCTAATACAAGAATCTAGCTATGAGTTACTGGCTTAGTTGGAATGCTCTCCTGTCCTTCTACTGCTGCTATTAGATGGCTGGGAGTTGCCAGCACTCTCAAATGCTGTTAGAACAATGTCTGTTTTGTACCTAAGGGTGCTAGAGTTTGGAATGCCAGGATTCAAGATCACTACTCAACAAATGTGATTTATTTTGTGGAGCTAGCTTAAACTTGCCTGATGTTAAAATGGTGGTTCTGGCTTTTTTCTGTCTTAGACTAGAATGGATTCTAGAACTGAAACCAGCTTTCTATTACATGAAAGCTATTGCTTCTTAAGCATGTCTGAGTAGCAGTGTCACATAATCCAAAGGGTTTATTGCTCTAGTCATCTAGGAGTCAAATTTTTAAAATGTACTTCACATACACACTGAAGAACAGTTGTGTGATAAAGGGCACTGATACTTCTATGGTAGTGCTGATCCTGCTGATGGACCAGTTGGAAAAATACTTCATTGTCTGTTAACTTTATCACAGTGTAGCAGTATTGGAACACAAATACTATTTCCTTGCTCTGAATAATTTGTAAATGGGAACTAGCCATAAATGGGATAAGAGGGGAAATGATAACTTGCTACTTAAAAGTAGAGTAGCCCTATATGGAGTGAATGATTATTTAGCACTTAACTACAAAATCTGATGTAGTCTCTTGCCATCTCAAGTGCAGAAGTAAATGAATTAAATCCGATGGTTTGAAGTAGGATGATCTTTTAGTTCCTCTAAACTCAATCTGGAATTGGGTGGGCAAGAGCCTTTTGTGTTTAGATCATAGGTGTTAAACACAATCTGTTTTCTTCTGTTAGTAACAGTGAGACTATTGAACAGTAATCTGTGTAAGTTTGATTAGTCTTGAACGTGTTCTAAAGCTACTTCTGAATTTGACTCTTTATCTTTGGTATACACCCTGGACTGTGAAAAGCTGTTAGGTGAAAGTGAAATTAAGAGGTGGGGAACTAGAGGTGAAGGATTCTGTAGATGTTTTTCTTGCAAATGCATCCAGCAGCACTAACTTTGGAAAATGTATATGCAATTAACTTGGTTACTGGCTTTCAGTATTCCCAGCTGAGCTTAACTTTTTAAGTATAAGTATTTTTATCCTGGTTTCTGGGATATCTCAGGCTTCTAAAATGGGGAATTAGATTCAGTCTTGCTAGTGAACTGGCCAGTGGTAGTCAAACTGTTCAGATGACTGTTGTAGAAGCACGTATCAATTCAGTATTTAACAAATAGTCTAGCCAAGACCCCTGTTTCAGTGGTTAAGATAGAGAAATACTGCATTTGTACCTTTCAGATGCAAATTCCCAATGTATATATGAATACTGGGACCTGGTGATTGAAGCTAGAGCAGAGCTTAATAGTTTGGACACTTGCCTAAAGAGACCTAACTGCCTATGATACAGTGGAGCTGTAATGTAACTTGATGTCTTCTGTATTTCTCATTGTTTCTCACACAGAGGAAGAAGTGCACATCTGGTGATGAACTTGTTTTGCAAGCAATTTGGATTAAACTGTAATTACTTATGGTGCATGCCTGCCAGAGCTACTGCGTGTGCTAGCCACACTTTAGGAAATGTTTGTTTCAAAAATGAAGAACTTTTAGCAAGTTAAATGCTCTCACTAGCAATATTGTGCTCTTTTGCAAGCTGAGCAGACTTTCTTCAGTACTGTTACTCCAACATGCTGTTAATGAATGTTAGTAACAGCTGTGACAAAAGAAAGCTATTGCTTTCCTGCAGGCTGAGTTATAGCTTGTCATCAGAGCAGTGGCAACTGTTCTTGATGTTTTCAGGTAGGGAGTTTTACTCTGGGATTTGCATGGTTAAAAGCACAATTACTGCAATCTGTCTAGTAAGTTGTTGGTGTTAAATTGTGAGTCTTGCTCAGATGTCAAATGTGTGGGCATTAGGGTCTTAGAAGTCATTCTCCCAAGTGCTGAGTGAACTTGCTGATTAGTTCTTAAAAGTTGCTTGATAAATTGTGTGAGGACAACTTAAACTACCAGATGAGTGCTTTACAGTAACTCATGCACCGCTTTGTGATGAGTAGCATTTAGGCCTAGGCATGTCTAGTATACTACAAATAAGTGAATACAAGTAACTGAACAATCAAACTGATTGTACAAATGAATGTGTAACTTGCTTTCCAGTTGCTTAGGAACACATATGGAATTTGCACATGCCCCAAATCTTATTGGGACAGTAGATTAAGCTTTTGTCACTGCACTGGTGAAACACTTAACACTAACACTACTTTGAAAGAGCTTTATATTAGACTGACGGGCCCATTGTGGAAAAACTTCTCATATTGTCATGAGCATAAACCAAACTGAGTGTAAAGCACATGTGAACAACTGAAATTAAACTTGTTTCTTCTCAGGCATGCCTGATGGTATGAGGATATGGGCAGCATTTCTGAAATACAGCATTTTGCTGTCTTCAGAGCTGTCAAGGAGACTTCTAAAAATGCACTGACTCCTTAGTGGGGAAGAATTAATAAAAAATAGGGTATATCAAAGGGCAATTATCTACTTTAAGTAGTCTTTTTGAAGACTGGCTAGTAAAATATTGGTTAAAGTCATTAGTGAAGACAGGAATACTTCTTTATTTGTGGAAACTAAATTTGAAAGACTTTTTTCTGAAAGTACAACTTGGCTTCTGTATTGTTTTCGTTCTGAAGTTTGTACAAATTACCTGTAAAGGCGTTCAGCTAAGCATCAGGGTAAAAGATCTGCATTGAACTTGTCTGTCTCCTTTATTCCTTCCAGGCTTTCATATCATTATCTGATTTTAAGTAGCTGTTTACCTCTGATTGCTGAGACCTGGGAACAAAAGGAACAATGAAATAACTAGTATCCAGGCTTTCCTGTTTCAACATTAGTATACCAAGTATTGCACAAGATGTTGCCTGGAAAGTCTAATACAGACAAACTTGTAGGATATCTGTGTGGTGGTGTGAGCTGGCTTTGTACTGCATCTCAGACAGTCATAGATGAATGATATTCATGACTGAATTTAAAGTACCAGTTACAGACATAGTATCTTTAAAAAAATTACAATTTCAGAGAAGCACACACTAAATGAATAGTTCTCGATGAGAAGTTAAGTACAAGGGGCTTGAGATGCAACCAGTAGTCTTAAGCATGAAAAATACATTTTTATCTATTCCTTTGTAGGAGGCAGTAGAGAAATATGATGAAGTAGTACACAACTTGGAATTTGCCAAGGAACTTCAGAAGACTTTTTCAGGACTTAGCCAAGATGTAAGTATAAAATGCTCTTCCCTATATTGTCAGGAGGTAACTACAAAGTTTGTGCTACTCTTCTAATGGCTACACTTAGGTGCCAATATGCAGAATACTAGGAAGTTTCTATCTTGGAGCTTGGGGGAACAATGTGCTTAAACTGTCTGGAGTAGTGAGTAGAGCAAAGTAAATGTTAACAATTTTGTGTACCACTGACCTCCACAATATAGTTATTCACTGTGTACCCCTGTAAGAACTTGTGCTTAAGTAAATTGAGTCATTGGAAATCAGCCATGTTCGAGATGCCTCCTGTTTACTTAGGATGAATGTTTTGATGTTTCCAGTGAGGGAAAGTGCTGGGGATAAATTGCTTTGGTCTAAGTGAGAAGTACAGGTCTCAGTAAAATTTTACTGAAGCTTGTGGAGCTTGCCACTTCTGCTGTAGTTGCCTCTAATTATGGCAAGTCACAGATTTAGTGCTTTATTTAGGTCTTTATTCAGGGTTTAAAGCACTACATACATTATTTTTATGTAAGCAAGTGTTTTATCTTTGGAGAAACTGGTCTCTTGACTCAAGCAAATACTATCCTTATGAAAAGATTTGATCCAAGGCAGTGCTGGGCATGCTAAACATGATTAGTCACTGCTCTGGCATTGTTTCTTTGCCTCTTACAGAATGCTGAAGGACTGGTAAAATGGCTTGTCTGTGGTGACTGAGACCCAAACAATTTTGGTAGAAAGGCTTTTCTGGTATGTGTAGTAAGTAATTCCAGCTAGTGCAGTACATCTCAAAGCACTGGGTGAGCAGAGATTTAAGAGCCTTTTCAGCAGTGTTGCTGCTCTGGGTTCCCTCAGTCATTGTATGTTGAACATATAAACTACTGTGCTGAATGTCAAAACTTGGATTGCTTTCTATTGCTTTCCTCTGTGCAGCTGCCTATAAAATATCAAAAATGAAGGATTGTGACCCAGTGTATCTTTCTGTAGGTGTTTTTAGTAATCCAGCATTAACTTCTACCAGTTCATGTTTGTTCTTGAACTTATGCTATATTTAAAGGCTAACCCACATTGTTTTTTCCTTGGCTCTACTTCTACCAGTATGGATTCTACAGCTAATACCCATTACTGGAATGCTAGGGGCCATTCTGGCAACATCTTTATATCCTTTACAGTGCGTTCTGGAAAACTAAATTTTCATAGATCTTGCAAAGAAACTTAAGATACCCCATACTGAGGCATTCTAAATTCTGCAGTTACTTGGATAGCTTTTGCTGCAAAAATCTGTTAGTACATGATAAATTTCTCCTCAAATGCATGAGGGCTGTGTATGTTCTGTGACTTTTGTTGTTGCTTATTCAATGAGTGCTTCAGTCTTCTGCCAACAGAAGTAGAAGTAACTGCAGGATTCTGCTGTATCATTTAAATTGGAGTATTCAAAGGTGAAAAGGCAGTTGTCTCACTAGGAGAAATTTGAGACAACTTCTGCCTCACTAACTTCATGTGATAAATGTTAAAGGTCAGCTAGGCTTGGATTTGTGCATTGGCATCAGTTCTATTGATTCCTTATATTCAGTTGTGAAAGCTGTTATAATAAAGCAACTGCCAGGCATAATCAGGATCTAAATATCATAAAGGTGTATCACAAGTGAAGCTACCAGTATCCAGTTTGACTAAAAGCTAGATATGCAGAGAATTAGTAGATAAATGGGGAGCTCTTCCAGAGAAGGAGCTTACAAGATCTTGGGTATCTGAAGAGAGAATTAGGAGCTTGTTATCTAACTAAAATTAATATTACTTTGATCAGTGTAGGATGATCAGTACTAGAACTTGATGTGTGTTATCCTAGAATCCTGTTACTGAACCACTGTGTTTAACTGTTGAATTCATGTATTGAAATAGCTGCTGAAAGCACAGAAGAAGGCTCAGCGAAGAGAGAGTCTATTGAAGCTTGAAGCAGAGAAGAAAAAACTGCGTACAATACTTCAAGTCCAGTATGTGCTGCAGAACTTCACTCAAGAGCATGTTCAGAAAGATTTCAAAGGTGGTGTGAATGGTGCAGTATACTTGCCTTCTAAAGAACTAGACTACCTCATAAGATTTGCAAAACTGACATGTCCAGAAAGAAATGAGAACTTGAGGTAAGTTCAAGATCTTTGTCTAATTGGTATGCTTCATTCATTACAGTAAATGTCCTCTGTTTGACACTGCCATGTCTTGAAATACTATGTTTTGGGACACTAATTAAAAATTCTATTCAGTACGCTTGCTTTAGTCTGAGACTAGGAATGTAGCAGATTTAACCCACTCTTGAGTATTAAAGCTGCAGTAATTACAGCCTCAGTTGTGCAAGTTACACACAAGCCCTGCCATCTTATGTCTTCCTGTGGGGTTGAGGGGAGATAATCCAATACCATCATAAGCAGGGAGGCTGGTGGTATGCTGCTTCCCTGAGATCTCACTGTTCATGAAATGAAAAAAGTGCGGTAAACACAACTGTTCTGTATTCCATTCATGTGATGATCCAGATGTGCTTCTCTATTCCAAAGGGATGTAAGGTGTAGTCCTGAGGCTCTCTTGCTATTGGCTTCAAAGTATTTTTAAAAATTTGACTGAAGGTTTTTATACCTCTGCACTAAACATCATACATTTTAAGGTAACAAGTTGTCAACAGATGTAATGTATGTAAGTACTAACTTGGCATCATGCTTGTACTATGATGGCTTATGTTTAGCAGGACAGCCTGTCTGTTTTAAGATAGTGTAGTAAGAACTGTGTTTAAATATGGAAAAAGTAGCTATTAGGTGGTAAGTTGAAACACTTTATGGATAATAAGAGTAAGTATTTCCATATTCAGACATGACTTAAGTTCCTAAAACTTCTAATGACTTGTCATATGCTAAACTTGTCTAATCTTTGCTCTTAAGTTATCTTCTAAAGAACAGCTGCTTATAAAAAGCCACACAATAAGAGTCTCTCATCCCAGTGAAATAACTTTATTTCTAGCTTATAATTCTCATATTATGCTTCCACAAGAAGCATAATCCTTTCCTTTGGGATACTAAATTTCATCATGGTGGACTTCCAAATCTGTTGTCTGGAGTGGGTGGGGTGGAGCATGGACCTATGTCAAAGTTTCCTGATAACTAGCAGAGTGGCAGGAGCTGTTGATGGTTGCCCCTGCACATGTGCATCCAATAAACAAGGTGATCAGCTGATTAACAGCAATTGTTTCCCTCTCTGGGAATCCTGGCTTGGAATGATAGTCCAGCCATATGGTTGTGTGGGATAGTGCTAGGCTCTTTAATCTGTCTTAATTACCAACAAAAGAACCTACATTTGCTAGATTAAATCATGTACAAACAGATGCAGATGAATCAGTAGTGGATAATGGGCTTAGGATTCACTCTATGTATACAGACTTAATTTGGAAGGCTAGACATTAGTCAGTGTCTTAAAATGAGCGGTATTGGTATACTACAAGACTTGATCTTGGCTATGATTCTACCTGGTAAAACTGTCATTTGTTTTAGTGTGGAAGACCAGATGGAACAATCATCTCTCTACTTCTGGGACCTCCTAGAAGGAAGTGAGAAACCTGTGGTTGGAACAACATGTGAGTGTCTCAGCTAGAGAAATAACTTAGAGATCTGAAATTTGTGTGCTATTTAAACATCTTAAAACAAATAAATATATGTGGAAGGCTACCAAATTAAACACTTTCAAGTGCTGTGTGTTAATTTAGTTATGCAAGGATGAATTGCTGTTTGTTCTAAGTTCTGTTTTTTAAGTATGGATCAAAACAATCCAGTAAACCTTTCCCTGGAAAAAGCAAGCATGTTCTTCTACCAGTGTACTAGTAGTACCTTTTTGAGGAATAATGATGGTAAAAATTCCAAAGGTGATGCATGAATACCTTACAGAACCAGCAGTGGGAAGCTTTTTGGATAGTTATGTGCTAATGGGTTAAGATTGGAACACTGTTCCCAGCCATGAAATGCTTAGTTGAGTATACTGGTGTGTATTACAAAGCTTCAGTGGCCCCAGGCTGAAGGTCCCACAGTATTGAAGATTCTTTCCTCTTGTAGGAATTCCAGGCTTGTACCCATTGTCTGACTACAGTGCAGGATACCACACTGAGGAAGGATAGTCATTAATGGAACTTGCTGTGATCTCTAATCATGCACAGTGCAGTCTTGCTTTGTCCTCATTTTTCAAATACACCAAAATCTGTAGGACTCTACATATTTTCTTCCATCTGTGGCTTTTAAGTTTCAGAAACCCTGGTTGTAAGCTAACATACACTTTCTGTGTTCCTATTTAGAACTTGCTTAGAGGAAACTGTCCTTGCTTGAGTTGTAGTGTCTTTCCTATTGCAAACAGACCTTGCTTGTCCCATTTACTCCAGTCTTGTAATGGCTGTGTGGCAGTAATCTTGCATTTGTCATTGACAACAATGTTGTGGAAACTGTTAGATGAGAGCACTAATGTACCCTATCTAATTTTGGCATACAGATTGTTGAACTGACAACTAAGTGTTAACTCTTTTCATACAGTTCTGAACAAAGTGCAAGCTGGCCTTGTAGAGCTACAAGCTGGTAACTTTAGCCTTGTATCTTTTGATAAGAACTGATGGTTGCCTGGTTATCTCAGACTCTGAATTTTTGTAGCTTTTTGACTATCATCTAAATTTTTGTGACTATTTTGTCAGTATCTCTATCCCTTTAGTGTCAGTCTTCCATCCTTTTGTGTGCAAGCTGAACTTCAGATAAAGCTGTTACGACTTCTTATTAGCATTCATTGCCTTGGAAGGCATTTTTTTATATCCATATTAAATTCTAGCTACTATTCTTGTTTATATGGTTGTTGCTGGTAGGAGTGATCTTTCACTGAATGTTCTTCCTGTTCTCAAGGCTGTCCTGTCTCTAGCCCTTCTGAAACAATTTCTAGTGTCACTGCTACTTCTGAGGTCTTACTCTCTACTCCAAGCTGCTGTCTTTTTTGCATAAAGAAGGGAACTGGACAGTGCTCATCAGAAAGAGTACACAGTTAAGTTTTTCTTCGACCATGTCACTTTTGACTTTTTCCAAAACTTCAGAGGATGAAGTTCAGTCTGGAACAATTTCTTGCTTTCTTCCCTCTGCTTGTTTTTACAGTTCTTAACTCTTCCTTCTGAGACTTACCATCCTACACTGGGAAGAGGGTCTTGTAGGGCAGTTCCATAATGACTTTGTTTAGCTTTACCTATGCTACAGTCTGCACAGTGTGCTTTTAGTATCAATGCTGGCTAGTTTATAATGGTAAACAAATCCCTTTCTAAGCATATGGGAGACCAGGTGGCTGAGTGTTTACCTTGTGTGCATTTAAACACAAGCTGCAATCCAATGCCTCTGGATTGCAAAGATGTTTTCAGCTGTCATACATAAAGCAGTTTAACAAATACTGTACTAAAACATTTTATTGCTGTAATTCAGTTAAGATGTGTGAACTTGGAGAAGTTGCAATTTATATAAAGGGAGGAAGTAAGGAGTCTTGATCTGTAATCTGAATACTCCTTAATTTCAAATTTTCATATCTTAATTTCATGGATTTTTACTCTTCAGATAAACACATGAAGGACCTGTTATCCAAACTTCTAGACTCTGGCTACTTTGAAAGTATTCCGACTCCTCGCACCACCGTGCCAGTAAAAGAATTGGAAGAAGAAGTAAATAGAAAATCTGAGAGAACAAGACAGATGTCAAAAGGAGAGTCTGTCAAAGAACCAGGTGGAATATTACAGGGTTCAATTTCTGTACTATAACGTTGGGATAAGCTTGAACTGAACATTGACTTTGCATAGCCTGATGCTAAATCTAATCCTGTGCTGTAGCTTATTGGCAATGTAGTAACTGAAATGGAACCTGCAAGGCTTGCAGCCCTATTCTGGCTAATATTGTAGAAAAAATCTAATTCATAGTAATAGGATGTCTTGTCTTCTGAGCAAGCCTCCATGTTGAAGATGTGAGAATTGCCTGGTGTA